>NC_044908.1:51477446-51827446 GCF_001633185.2 Quercus lobata | reverse complement strand
CCTAAGCTGACCCATCTTTGCCTCCATCACCGACCCAAGCCCCAAGTCAAACCAAGCATGATTACCACGCCGCAGAGTTCGTGGTGGGTTTCGGGTTTGTCTGGTTGGGTTTTTTTGGATTGGTGGTTTTAGTGGTGGTGTGGGTTTGTGTGGTTAGGTTGTGTTGAATGTGTGGTGTGGGTTTTGGCTGTGGCAATGTCAATGGTTGGGTTGGTGGTTTGTTGATTGGGTTGCTGTGGTGGGTTATCGATCGGTTTGCAATAAGGGGTTGTTGGGTTTTTCATGGCTGTGGTTGTGGCTGTGTGGTGGTTTCCATTGCAGTTGTTTATTTTAGTAAATATATTATTTTATTATGTTGTTTATATTATTTTAATATGTTAAATACTAAAATAAAACTATTGATGTTGAGCGTTTGGTAAAGTGAGGTGATAAAATAGATAAATTAAGTTTTTTAAGGAGCTAGGGATATTTAGTAGGAGTATTTAAACAATAATTTTTAGGGTAAATTCCAGAAACCTACCCCGAGGTTTGAGGAAATACCAAACACGTCCAAGAGTTGTTAAAAATGACCAATTTGGTCCTTAAAAAAGACGGCGTGTACTGCCGTTTGTTCACTCTCTCCAAACTATTTTTTTTTCCATGTTCTCTGTTTGTTCAATTTCTTCTTCGCGCCATAACATAAACGCCTAAACTCAATCCAATCCAAAAGATATACACAAAACATGTATTTTGAGAAAGATTACAGAAAAAAATCACTAAACCAGTACCCATTTTTCAAATCAAAACCATACATTCTCATTAGGAAAAATAAAAATTTACATTACATTCCAAAAACAAAAATCCTCCCTTCATCAAACCAAGATCAACCCAATTAGATCCAGTATCACACAAGGCAATCAAACAGACCCAATTACATCACACCTCAAACAGATCAAAAAAAAAAAAAAAAAAAAATCAAAACAAAACCCAGACTCATTGGTGAGCATCGTGTGACCCAGCAACCGCCGGCCACCACAGCACCACCCATCATTACCCACCCATCGATTTCAAACCAAAACCGTTCCCACCATCAAACATCACATGATTCACACCTAAACCCAAATTATGATTAAAAAAAAAAAAAAACCCACCTCAAACCCAAAAAAAACCCAAATTATGATTAAAAAAAAAAAACCCACCGTTGAGCATCGTGTGACCCAACCACTGTCCACCACGGCACCACCGTCCACCACGGCACCACCCATCACTACCCACCCATCTTCCTCAAACCCAAACCGTTCCAACCAAACATCACATGATTCACACCTCAGACCCAAACAAAACCCAAATCAAAAAATTATAAAAATTATTAAAAAAAAAACCCATACCCACAACGGCAGCTCCACCAGACTGACCTTGCAACCACCGTCTCCACTCATCGTGACCCAGCAATCGCCATCTATAATTCATCATGATTCGCAACCCAACCACAAAGCTTTTAACGGCGGAGTATGGCGTGAGATTTGTGGTTCAACCGGCTTTGAAACCATTCCGGTGGAGGAGTTGTTGGTCTCGAGTCTGAAATTTTGGCTTTGAACTTAAGAGAGAGATATTTTTTGGTGTGAAGAAGAGAGAGATTTTCTGGGCGTGAAGGGGAGAGAGATTTTCTAGCGTTATTTGTGAAGAAGAGAGAAAGAAAAATTGGTTTAATATACGGTGCTCAAACGGCGTTACACGCCATCTATTTAAAGGAGCAAATTGGCCGTTTTTAACAACTCTTGGACGTGTTTGGTATTTCCTCAAACCTCAGGGTAGGTTTCTGGAAAGTACCCTAATTTTTATTATTTAAACAATACAACATGTATTTTCACAACAATTTTTCACTTATATGAATTTTCAAAAATCTTTAATAACGTCACCAGTACAACGTTACTAAATGCACCCATGACTTCACCATTTTAATTCTAAAGGAAGCAATATATTATTTCTTCAATTCTCATCTTCGAGCCTTTTTATTAGGAGCGTCAGCATCTAAAGTTTCAACATTTGAAATATTAAATGATGACTTTTGACCTTTGCAGTGGTGCTTCAGGAATTTTGTTTAGGAGGGTTATTACAAAATTTTAATAAAAAAAGAACTTGAATATATTGAGTTATTGAAAAAAAAAATTAATACATAAAGTTTTATAATTTTATTTTACAAGTTTTCAAATTTTGAATGTTATATGATAGTTCATTATGAATATCTATTGCCAATATGGGTAGCTACAAGTCTATGACCATTTTATTTTGTTAAGTTTATCTAATATTTTTATCTTTATACAATTGTTATCATCTATTTGACTTTGTTTTCATAAAAATATTTTAGACTAAATGACTAATCTTAACTCATTGGCTTCATATTAATTATTGACGCAAATAATTACACTTATTCATACATAAATTATACACTATATGTCTACTTAACCAATTAAATGCTTGAACAATCATTAACTTTACAATTGTTTTCTTGAATTTTACTAACTTTATTACAAAAAGTTATTATAATATGATAACAATAAACACATGTAAAAAAAAAAACCTTCTCTATTTCTTAATTATTAAATTATATAAAGTTATATTATATTTATATTGTACATACAAACATTCACACACATCATAATTTACACAATACGTAACATTATAACAAAAAGTAATGTATACACTTACACACACATAATATAAATTTATAAAAAAGAATTACACTTACAATTCACAATCACTTAGGGCCTGTTTGGGTAAGGAATTTTCGTCACTCAATTTCCATCACTCAATTTCCATCACTCATCACTCATCACTCATAACTCATCACTCATCACTCAATTTTTCACATCCGTTTGCCTTCATCACTCACTATTTTTCACACTATTTGGAGGGCCCACACCTGTCACGGTACAGTGTTTTTTTTTTTTTTTCACTAGCAGCTTCTTCTTTTTTTTTTTTTCCCCCTCCTGGGTTGGCTGTTCGGTCTGGGTTTTTTTTTTTTTTTTTTTTTTTTTTCACTAAGTTTGGTGAGTCTAGGTACTTAAAAAAAAAAAAAAAAAAAAAAAAAGCCAACGCCAACCCAGAAAAAAAAAAAAAAAAAAAAAAACAGCCAACGCCAACCCAGAAAAAAAAAAAAAGAAAAAAGTCAAAAGGTAGTCAAAAGTTGCGGCTGTGGGTCCCTCATGTGTGTTTATTTACGGAAATGCCATTGAGTTATGAGTTATGGAAACTGAAAACAGCCTTTTGTTGTTTTCAGTTTTCATAACTCATAACTCAAAAATCAGAGAATTGAGTGATGGAAACAGAGTTATGGAAACAGAGTTATCGTTTGGCCAAACAACCTTTTTGCTATGGGTCCCATCATTTTTGAGTTATGAGTTATGGAAACTAAGAATTGAGTTATCAAAAAACTCAATCCAAACGGCCCCTTACTCTTTATTCGGCTTCTAAAAAAAAAATCTTACTCTTTATTCTTAAAGTCTAAAAATAAATTAAAGTGTTAAGCTAATCAAAAAAAAAAAAAATATATATATATATATATAGTTTTTTCTTTTGAATCCAGGGGGTTCATTTGAACCCCCTGAATATGCTTTAGCGCCGCCCTGGACCTTTGAGCACTTTTTTATCTTAAATTATGCATCAATTGTGAATAGTTTTCCCTTAAATTTACTCTTGTTTTGAAATTTAAATTTTAAATTTTATACATCAGTTATATATCCCTTTTAATAGAAATGGTGATTTTATACACTAGTTATATATCCATTTTTCCACCAGTTTGAAATAGAATGAATTGAAGTGACGAATAAATATACAGAATTACAAATAGAAAGAAGTGGAAAGACATCCTTACCTTCATTATCAGGAGTTCGCCCTAGCCCTGCTTGTGCTGCCGCGCTCAAAACTAACAAGAACACAGTAAAGGTAATGTAAGGAAGAACCCTTGCCATCGTCTGCTCCGCTGAGTAGGTATTCCACGAGCTCTGCATTTGAATCACACAAACTATGATATAATATTATCAGACTTCAAGAAAAAAATATCATCATATAATTATTGAATTTGAACGTACGTTTAAGGGTCCCAAATGAATTTTATGAAGTGGCCCTTGCTTAGCTTTACTTCATTGACTAGCAAATATCAGACAAACTGTGAAAGTCTAAAATAGACTTTCACAATTGTGTAATTGGTTTGTGCTTTACAGCTTGCTTGCACTTGTTTTGATGATATTAGGGGGTGTTTTTACAGCTTGCTTGCACTTGTTTTGATGATATTAGTGTGTGTTTTGGGTAGAAATTATTCTACCCCGCGTCTGCATTTCTGGCGTTTAAGTGGTTTCACGCCGTTTATTTTTATTTTTATTTTTATTTTTATTTATTTTTTACACGCGTTTCAGCTTTAAGGACAACTAGTACTGTTTATGTACTGTGGAGCATTATTTATGTACTGTTTATACACGGTTCACAGGATTTACAACCACTTTATTCCGAAAAGAAATATTAAAAATGGATCCCACGGCATTATTCACACATTTAAAAATTATTTTGCTACAGTATTTTCAGTTTTCAACAAAATAAACTGTATCCAAATGGACCCAACCCTCATTATACAAATTTTCTTACCAATGAAAATGAAAATTTTCGATGGCATGTTTGGCCAGATATCACAAATTTCAAACGCGGTATTATAGACTTGACTAATAAGGGTCCATTTGGATACAACTTATTTTGTTGAAAACTGAAAATGTTGTAGCAAAATAATTTTTAAATGTGTGAATAGTGCCGTGAGACCCATTTTTAATATTTCTTTTGAATAAAGTGGTTGTGGGTCCCATGAACAATGCATGAACAGTGCTAGTTGTCCCTTAAAGTTGAAACACGTGAAAAAAAAGGCGTGAAACCACTGAAGCGCCAAAAACGCAAACGCGGGTAGAAATAATTTCCATCCAAACGCACACGGGGGTGTTTGATAGGAGTATTTAAATAATGGTTTTTGTTGTTTAAACAATACAACACGTATTTTCACAACACTTTTTCACTACACGTATTTCTAAAAAACTTAAATAACTTTACTAGAACAACATTATCAAATGGACTCTATTTTTTCTATTATTTTATTTTACACAGTTTTGATGATATTATTTTTTCTACTATTTTATTTTATGTGTGAAGTGTTTTGTTAACCAAGTTGTGTTTAGGGTGTGTTTGGTAGAGTGGATTTAAGAGAGAATGAGAAAAAAAAAAAAATGAGGAGAGAAAACTTTTTAGAAAATGTTTGGTTGGGAGGGAGAGAGAGGAAAATGATGGTGGGACTCAGGTGTTTTCTTCCTAGGCCCATCAAAAAGTTTTCTCACCAAAATGAGGAGAAAACTAAATGGGGTGAGTTTGATAGGCAAATGATGAAAATGCATGTACTCGCACATGGGCTTGTCCAGTACGTTATTGCCTTTGGTCTATAAGTTGCCTCTGGTAAATGACGAAAACTTTTTTTTTTCTTTTTGGTTTAGATGTGATTTTTTTTTTCTAGAAATGATTTTTATTTTTTAATAAATTTGGGTGATTCTTTTTTGTCACTTTTTCTTTTCATTAGGCATCATTTTTTTAATAAGAGTATATGAGTAAATTTAAACAAACACACTTTTTCCATTCCTCCACTTTTCCACTTCCAACCAAATAAAAAAGAGAGAAATTAAAATCTTTTCTATCCTCTCATTTGTCCACGCTCCCACTATTTTCTATCCTCCCACTTTTCCACCCTCTCACCATTGTAGCTGTGCAATGGTTTACCGGTGTATATGTTTTGTAACCATTTGTGTTTTACCTTTACAGCTGAATCTCTTCCTGTTCTATTATTTTATTTATATTTAGTTTTGATAATTGTAATATTTGTAACTATTATATTGAGGTATTGAGAGATAAAGATGAATTCAATTTAATTATATAATTTTGTTTGATTGCATACACTTGTTAACACTTTCTTTTGTAAAAAGTAAAATTTTTTATATATGTAATTTATAAATTTTGATAATTTATAGTTCTAAATATGAGTAATTAAAGTAGAAAATATTCACACTTGATGAATATTTAAAAAGAAAAAGTATTCTCAATCCTTTATTACAAATGTTGAAACTTTTTGAACCCCTAAAAATGCTCAAAGATGTAAACCTAAAGAAATAGGTATTGCTTCCTTCACACGCACAATAATTTTTTATTATAGTTAGTTCTGTCGGACTGTGTGCCTTACTGATCCATCCAACGACCAATTGGTGAAGGATGAGAGGGCACAAATCTTTTATATATAGCATTCGATTGCAGACCAAGCTCATTGGTATTGGAATGAATTGTGAAAATCCCTCACAATCCCTCCCTCACAATGCGGCTCCAACAACTTGAACCTATGACCAGGCTCTAATACCACTTGTCAGACCGTGTGCCTTACCGATCCATCCAACAACCAATTGGTGAAGGATGAGAGGGCACAAATCTTTTATAGCATTCGATCGTAGACCAAGCCCATTGGTATTGGAGCGAATTGTGAAAATCCCTCACAAAGAGAGAGAGAGAGAGAGAGAGAGAGAATATAAAAAGGCAAAAACTAGTTTCATAACCAAAAATTATTTTACTAGCAAAATTTTTGAAGAGCTAGATGAATAGATTTTAAAAATAATAATAATAACTAGCTTCATCACACGCACTCCGCACGTGTGATGAGGTTCTTTTTTTATATTAAGTTAATGTAATTTTTTAGTTTGAATTTATCTATCGTTAGTGAGGTTATATAGGAATGGATTTTTAAGAATCTAAAATTTAGGATTTTGAAAACGAGTAAATTACTCGGTTTAGTGTGTGCTAGTTTTAGGAAAAAAAAAAGTAACAAACGTATGTGAGATATATTTAAATATAGAGTGTGTACAAATTTTTAGGGAAAAATTTTCTTGGGTAATTTTTTTTTTTTTTTAATTTTATTGAATTACAATCTTAACCCTATTTTTTATTTTTTAGGAATAAGAAATATCTAATTAAATTAGAGATATTTTTGACATTTTCCGAAGTTATAACTAACTTCTTGAATCCTCTTAATATATAGAGATAATAATTCATTTAGACATTTCCACAAACATCTAATGATGAAACACCCAAACTAAAACTTCATGCACAAATCACTATCAAATCAAAATCCATGTTAGAAACTCTTAAATCCCACAAACTGAGCAATCATAATGACTACTTCATTTAATAAAACATTAATTATGTTTCGAACAAAATTCCACTGGCTAAGAGAAAATGTTTCCAACCAAAATTTTCCAAATTATGACACCTCAAGATCAACCTCATATAATTCACTGACCTCAAACTTTAGCAATTAACCTAGCTAATTTATGCATATTCTATCTAATTTAAAATTTTCCGCTCAAAAAAACAAACTGAGTATAAAAATTATGTTATTTTTGGAACTGTATATTGGAAGACTACCTTAAAAATTTCCATAATAATTTCAAGATTGATTACACAAAAACTGCTTCTTAAAATTTCCAACATTTTAGTTTTTGCAACTATATGTTATAGGTTGCTTGTTGGTTACTTGGGTGAGTGTGCCATATAATGGGCCTTCACAGGACCTAATTGTGCCTAGGGGTATAACTCATTGATTTCATTCTCCGCGCGACAAATACCTTTCTAAGCTTTAACCAATTCTAAATATATGTGCAAATTTTTATTTGTATGAATAGAAGACTTTATTAACAAACACCAAAGAATTACAAATGGGCGCCAGAGTCCTTTACAAGAATATCAACCAAACAAGGACATCAATCGATACCAAAAAGACCCCACAAAAATCTGATATACCAGATATTCTGGAAAAAATTAGCCTTTACCCTTTTAAAAAAAACAATCCAGCATTTTGTCCCATTTCCCAAACTAATCAGGGAAATGCCCCTCTTTTGAAACTTGATTTTCTTAAAATCAAGTTAGGCCCTATAGTGGCCTTTTTAAGGAGCTTATAGTGGCGTTTTGTAACTCGAGCTCTTTGAACTCGAGTTATAGGTAAAAAAAAAGAAAAAAAATTGCATATAATTCGACTTCATGGAGATCGAGTTACAAAACACTACTATAGGTCCTTAAAACATCACTATAGACTCTTTAAAACGCCACTATATGGCTCTAATTTTTTTTATTTTTTTATTTTTTTTTATAACTCGATTTTAAGAAAATAGAGTTTCAAAATAGGGGTTGTACGGTACCAAGATCCCAAGACTTGTATGGGCCCTGGGCCCAGGCCCAACGTAGCGGCCCAATTGCCCTAAGTCCTTGAAACTGCCTTCGTGCAAGAACAGTGTTTGAGTCACGGATCCTGAGAGGTGCTCGGCATGAGTTTTCCCTAACAAGCTCATAAATCCTGTCCGGGGAAGTCACGAAATGGTCGGGGAACTGCATTACCGAGCACAATTGACTAGGCTGGAACCAAGTTCCAAGGCCGTAATTACTGCATCCCACTCTCACCTAAACACCCACTTAAAGCAAACAATATTGGACCTTCAATAGCACTATTGGTGGCTGTAATCATAATCCCCCCACTAACCTTGGCTATAAATAGCAGAAGTTTGGGAAGAGAAAGGGGTTCAGAAAAAAGGAGAGTAGAGTGAATATTGTTTTGAGTCTCTCTGCCGAGAACGACCGTTAGTAGGAAATCTAAAAACCCACTTTACAAATAAATTGTTAGCCCAAGTGTATTCAGGCCCAACAGCCTCACTTTCGAAGCCTACAATTGGCGCCCACCGTGGGGCATTCCTACGAAGCTGTGGTTCAACCGAGACTCAAACAAGGGAAATGTCTGAACAGCATTCGGGAGAGCGTGCACCGAGTAGTTCCGCAGGATCTTCTCGGGGATCGACGTGGAGGGAGAGAAGGCAGAAACGACGGGAGGATAGGGAGCAGCCCAGAGGAGAGGAAAGGTCCGAATTGGGAGAAGGGTCGGCCCAAACACACCGAACGGTTTCAGGCGTCTCGGCACATCAGCAGCAAGATGATAGAGACCAAGAATTGGAGCGGTTGCGCAGATTGGTAATGGATTTGGAGCTGGAAGCATGGGGTCAGTGCCAAGAAAGGGATCGCAACTCCCAGCGAAGGAGAAATCGGGGAGAGGAGGGCTCCAGCCGATCTGATACGCAACGATACCGAGACCGCTTACGCTCTCAAGAGTCACACCGACACTCCCGGGAGAGACGTCATCAGCGAAACCGGTCACGGTCGCATGGATACGATGACCGAGGGTCAGAATCGTCGGAGGAACGGCAGCACCACAATGCCGCCATGGACGCCATGAGCCGAGCCTTACGGTTGGCCGCTCGGTCCCCGTTCTCCGATGAGATTGAACGGGCCCCAATGCCGACCAGATTCACGCGCCCGCCATTCAATTCCTACGAGGGTAAGACAGACCCCGTAGAGCATGTCAGTCATTATATCCACATGATGTCTTTGCATGCACACAATGATGCGTTGATGTGTAAAGTATTCCCCTCTAGTTTCGGCTCAACGGCCCTGAGATGGTTCAATGGGTTACGGAAAGGCTCCATACGCAGCTTCGCCGAGTTGATTCAAGAGTTCGGCAGTAGATTCGTGACATGCAGCCGAGTGAACAGCCGGTTGACGCGCTACTTTCCATGAAGATGAGGGACGGAGAAACCCTTCGGAGTTATGCCAGCCGATACTGGGAGCTTTACAACGAGATTGGTGGAGGGAATGAGAAAATTGCAGCAAGCACCTTCAGGATATGGCTCCCCGAAGACTCTGAATTACGGGAGTCGTTGACAAGAAGACCCCCCGAGGACATGAGGCAACTGATGAGACGCATAGAGGAATACAAACGCCTAGAAGACGACCGGCTGCAGAACAGGGGGAAAGCAACATTAGTTGGGAAATCTCGACAAGGCGTTGTGCCGGCAAGACCCAAAAAAGACTTCAGAATGCAGGAACCAGAGGTGCAAATCGAAGGGGTTAATGTGGCGTTTAAAGAGCCCGTACAAAAATCTTGGAGCTGATCAAGAACGAGTCATTCTTCAGGTGGCCAAACAAAATGGGGGGCGACCCGTCCCGGAGGAACCAAAACCTATACTGCACCTATCACCGAGACAAAGGACACACCACCGAGCAGTGTCGGGTATTAAAAGATCATCTCGGGCAGCTAGTAAAGGCGGGATACCTGAAAGAGTTTGTAGTAGACTCCACTAACCGAGAAACCGGCCAGGGCGTCCAACAGAAAAGGAACCCCCTCCCGCCTCCACTCGGGGTAATCGAAGTTATCCACGCTGCACCGAGAGGAACGACAACAGTAAAAAGGGTATTAACAGTGGCATGCGCGGGAGGAGAATCAGCCGAGAAGAAAAAGAAAGTTGAACGGCTGACCATCTCGTTCGGAGATGACGATTTGGAAGGAACGGTCCAACCTCATGACGATGCTTTATTGGTGGCGGCCAGGATAGGCGGGTTCCTGGTGAAGAGGGTAATGATCGACCAAGGGAGCGGAGCTGACGTCATGTACCCGGACCTCTTCGAGGGGCTCGGATTGAAGACCAGGGATTTGGCGAAGTATGACACGCCACTGGTCTCATTTGATGGGAGAGTCGTAATTCCCGAGGGACAAATCTCTCTCCCGGTAGACATGGAAGGCAAGGGGGTTGTTATTACCTTCATAGTAGTCCGGTCATTCTCACCGTATACCGCAATCTTGGGGAGGCCATGGATTCACGCCATGAAGGCTGTCCCCTCCACCCTCCACGTGAAAGTAAAATTTCCCACTGAGTATGGTGTTGCCAAGGTAAGGGGGAACCAACAAGTGGCGAGGCAGTGTCTTGTCGCTGCGGTCAGATGGAAAAATGAACAGCTCGGACAAGCTGAACAGACCGATAAAGAAGCTTCATAGCAATTACAAAACCCCGAGGGGAAACGGGGGCGGACGTTGCCGAGGAGGTATTGAAGGTTAGAATTCTTCCAGATACTGACAGGTATTTCCAGATAGGTACAAGCATGAATGACCGGGAAAGGGTAGAGATGTTGTTGTTCCTTTTGCAGAACATAGATGCTTTCGCGTGGAACCCGTATGAAGTGCCCGGCATAGATCCCGAGTTCATTGTCCACAAACTCAACGTGGACCCATCATTTCCCCCGAAGAAGCAGAAATCGAGAAGAGCATCAAAGGAACATGTCGATGCAGTAAACCTGGAGGTCCAGCGGCTGAAGGAAGCCGGAGTCATAAAGGAAATATTCTTCCCGAAATGGCTAGCAAACACTGTCGTAGTGAAGAATAAGAACGGTAAATGGAGAGTTTGTGTGGACTTCACAGACTTGAACAGGGCATGTCCCAAGGACCCGTTCCCAATGCCCAAGATTGATCAACTAGTAGACGCCACGTATGGGCACCCGAGAATGAGTTTCCTGGATGCCTTCCAGGGCTACCACCAGATTGCCTTGGCTCCCGAGGATCGAGAAAAGACAGCATTTATCTCCCCGGGAGCAAACTATCACTACGAGGTCATGCCGTTTGGATTAAAGAACGCCGGAGCCACGTACCAGCGAATGATGACGAGAATGTTCCGGGAAAAAATTGGAGGCACGGTTGAAGTATATATTGACGACATGGTGGTAAAAAGCAGAAAAGAGTCACAGCATACGGAAGACCTCCAGGGAGTATTCGAGATACTACGACGGCATAAGTTGCGCCTGAATGCCGAGAAGTGCACTTTCGGAGTGAGGGCTGGCAAGTTCCTGGGTTATCTGATCTCTACACGGGGAATAGAGGCTAACTACGATCAAATAGAGGCCGTGAACCGCCTCAAACCACCAAACAATCCCAAGGAGGTGCAAGTGCTCACTGGAATGTTAGCCGCCCTAAACCGGTTCATCTCCAAGTTTGCCGATCGCTGCCGACCGTTTTATCAACTTCTGAAAAAGTGGAAGGGGTTTCGCTGGGATGAGGGATGTGATGAGGCTTTTCGAGAGCTGAAGGAATACTTGGCAAAGGTGCCAAAGTTGATGGCCTCGGAGTCTGGGGAGGATTTGTTTATGTACCTCTCAGTCACCGACCATGCCGTAAGTGCTATGTTACTAAGGGACCAAGGAGTACAAATGCCAGTGTATTACATAAGCAAAACCTTAGTTGATGCCGAGACAAGATACCTGCCCCTGGAGAATTTAGTTTTAGCCCTGGTGCACCCCACTAGAAAGTTGCCACATTATTTCATGGCTCATACGGTGTTCGTCCTCACCGAGTATCCATTACAGTCACTGTTAAAGAGATCAGACTTCACATGCCGAATTGCCAAATGGGGGACCCGGTTGGGGTCGTTCGACATAAGATACCGACTAAGGAGCTCGGTGAAGGGACAGGTTCTCGTAGATTTCATCGCGGAATTCACACCCAAGAACGACGGCAAGGTAATTTGTAGGGCGGAGATGCGCCCGTGGAGGGTATTTGTGGACGGCGCTTCAAATGCTATGGGGGCCGGGGCTGGTATCGTCATAATCACCCCCGAGGGCATACGATTAGAACACTCCTTCAGATTGGGATTTAAAGCCTCAAACAATGAGGCCAAGTATGAGGCTCTACTGGCCGGTTTGAGGGCCGTATTGCATCTGGGCGCAAAAGATGTTGAGGTTTACTCGGACTCGCGGCTGATTGTTTACCAGATCACAGGAGACTTCGAGGCTCGGGACTCTCGAATGAAAGCTTATCTAAGTGCAGCCAAGCGGATCATCGGTCAATTCGGAATTGTAAAGGTGTCCCAAGTAGCTCGGTCACAAAACAAACACGCCGACTCACTTGCCACGTTGGCCTCATCAGCAACCGAAGATACACCCCGGCTAGTGACAATAGAACTTATAAAAGAGCCAAGTATCGGTGTGAAGGGTATTCCCGATCGAGCCAGAATAGAGGTCGCGAAGGTAGCAGTGGCCAATCCGTGCTGGATGAACCCGATCATAGATTTCCTTGCCGAGGATAAGGTTCCGGAGAATGAAGACGAGGCCAACAAGATTCGCAGGATGGCTAACCGATACTGGTTGTCTTCGGACCACAAACTGTACCAAAGGTCCTTTGCAGACCCTTACCTTTTATGCTTACATCCCGAAAAAGTCAGAGAGCTTCTGACCGAGCTACATGAGGGAGTGTGTGGCGGCCATGTTGGGGGACGATCTTTAGCACACAAAGCGATGACCCAGGGGTTTTGGTGGCCACAGATGCAGAAGGATGCCGCTGAATATGTTCGGAGTTGCGAACAGTGTCAAAAGCACGCCCCTTTGATCCATCAGCCTGCAGGTCGTCTAAACCCTGTCAGCAGCCCGTGGCCATTCGCACAATGGGGGCTTGACATCCTCGGACCATTCCCCCGAGCAACGGGGAACCGCCGTTTTGTATTGGTGGCTGTTGATTACTTCACAAAATGGATGGAAGCCGAGGACTTGGCCAATATCCGAGATACTGACGTAAAAAGGTTTGTATGGAAAAACATAGTCACAAGGTTTGGGGTGCCAAATTCTCTAGTAACCGACAATGGGCTACAGTTCGATAGCAAAGCTTTTCGGACCTTCTGCAGCGAACTTGGCATCAAAAACAAGTATTCAACACCGGCTTACCCACAAAGCAACGGCCAAGCTGAGGTAGTGAACAAGACTATTTTGAACGGGTTGAAGAGAAGGTTGGACGGGGCGAAAGGAAGATGGGCAGAAGAGCTACCCAGTGTATTATGGGCTTATCGGACGACCCCCAGAAGATCCACGGGTGAGACCCCGTTCTCCTTGACATACGGAGCAGAGGCCGTGATACCAATCGAGGTGAGCTTGTGCAGTGCACGGGTCGCAAGGTTTGACCCCGTCTAGAACGCCGACCTGATGATGGAGCATTTGGACTAGCTAGAGGAATGCAGGGAGGCGGCGACCATACGGCTCGCCGAGTATCAGCAAAGATTAGCCCAAAGGTACAACCGGAATGTAAAGGAAAGGGAGTTCAGTGCCGGAGAACTGGTTCTGAGAAAAGTCGTGGGAAACATGCGAGACATATCTGCAGGCAAGCTTGCTCAAACCTGGGAGGGACCGTACAGAGTGACAGCCATCGCTGGTGCAGGGGCGTACTTCTTGGAAGACCTTGACGAGAGGCCGCTTCCCCGGCCGTGGAACGCCAGCAACTTAAAGAAGTTCTACGCATGATCATTCGTGTAAGCCAGAACTTGTATTTTGCTAAAATTGAGATTATGATGAAGTTCATTTGTATATGCTGTTTTTGTTTCCGTCACTACACACCAAGAGAACTGCAAATAAAAACTCTAAGGACAGAAGCCTGGCCCTCGGCTCGATTAAAATCGCCGAGCAAGTGGAAACCTTATCGATAAAAACTCTAAGGACAGAAACCTGGCCCTCGGCTCGATTAAAATCGCCGAGCAGGTGGAAACCTTACCGATAAAAACTCTAAGGACAGAAACCTGGCCCTCGGCTTGATTAAAATCGCCGAGCAGGTGGAAACCTTATCGCTAAAAACTCTAAGGACAGAAGCCTGGCCCTCGGCTCGATTAAAATCGCCGAGCAGGTGGAAACCTTATCGATAAAAACTCTAAGGACAGAAACCTGGCCCTCGGCTCGATTAAAATCGCCGACCAGGTTGAAACCTTATTGCTAAAAACTCTAAGGACAGAAACCCGGCCCTCGGCTCGATTAAAATCGCCGAGCAGGTTGAAACCTTATCGCTAAAAACTCTAAGGAAAGAAACCTGGCCCACGACACTATTAAAAACGCCGAGCTGGGGGAGACGTCTTCGAGCCAAGAGGATAAAGGGTCAAAAGATGAAATCATATTCCTCGGCAGGGTCAAAGCCACCGAACATATAGGAACCCTAACCCTCCGAACATTAAAATTCATCTCAGATTATTCAAAGCACGGCACGATAGGCTTTGGGTATCATCCCATGCACGGCAGAAACATTGACGCAGTCAAAGCGAAACAATCAAAAAGATAAAAATTCATTCAACAAACCAAAACCAAAGTTAAGAAAGGAAGCTGTTTACCGATCAAACGGGCAAATTAAACCGTGAATTATTCGTCCGCCACATCCCGGCGACATAGGCAAATAAACCATCAAACATGTAAACTACAAGTGCGATGAAAATAAATGAAAGCATAAGAAAGGATGCGGATAATCAGCTGGAAGGTCGGGTCGGATCTCTCACTTCTGGCTGGTCGGTCAGGGGGTAACACGAGTTTTCGCCGAGAAGGTCCTGTACGGTTGGGATCCTGGTGGCTTCCATGTCCTCTGGCTCGGCATGAGCATCAATTTGTTCAACGAGCTCTCTCATACTTGCCGTTTCCTCCTCCTCGACAGTAACCGGGGGATCCTGCACGGCAGTTACATCGCTTGGAAAGGGAATTTGGCCGGGGTCTCTCAGGTGGGAATCCTCGGCAACTCCCAGCGCATGAAGAGCGGCATACCACCCGGCCTCGAAACCCAGCTTCCGAGCCTGAGTCACTACCAGCTCTGCAGACTGCTCGGCATCAGCGAAGCCTTCGTTGTACCACTTCTGCTCGCACTCCGTCAGGGCTACCCTAAGGTCAGCTAGCTCCTCGGCGTTGGAAGTGTTCAGGCTGATGGCTTCGGCCAGCTTCACATCAGTTTCGTTTTGCTTGGTCAGAAGCTCCGCACATCTTTTTTCTGCCAGCGCCCAGTTTTGCTCCGCTACGGCGGCCTTCTTCTCGGCGTTCTCAGCTGCCTTAAGCTTTTCTTTCACTGATTTGGCCGCTGACTCCCGCGCACTCTTTTCGCGCTCGATCTCCTCGGTAAGATCTCTTGCCCGGCCAGCCATTACGTGAGCCAATTGAGCAACCTAGCAATCACAAAAAGTTAGCGATGAAACAGAAATATAATGTACGGGATAAAATAGATGACTAAGGAGTTACCGCAATAGCGTGCCATTCTAATCTGCGCCCCACAGACTCCTCAGATCCTTCCTCAAAGGCGTGCACGTCATTAGGAAGAAGGAGACCCTCGGCCAGGGTTTGGGCAATACGGCCACCCTCGCCTTTCTCCCATATCCGCACACAAGCGGTTGAAGGCAAAGGCTTGCCGTCCAACAAGAACTTAGGCTTCCACGCTGGAGCCGCTTGAGAGGAGGACGCAACCCCTGGACCAACCTGGGTCTGCGGCTCACGGATGACAATCCCCTCTGTTGGGTGCGGAGGGGTCTGGACGGCTGCATCTCCCGGTCCCGTGGAAGGTTGATCAGTGACCTTTTGTTTCTTCCTGGCCCGTCCAGTTTGAGATGGAGGCGGGGGCTGGGTGGGCTGCCGTGCACCGGGCACGAAGCGATCAATGGTCATGACCCTCCTTGACACCATCCTTCCGCCGGACCGGATATCCTCAGCCGACAAGGCAGCCGCTTCAATCGCTGGTTGCTGAGGCTCAACGATCTGGTTCTCGGGCTGCGCCTGCTCCTAAACGGGATTCTCTTCTTGGATAGCTTCGTGGGCTAACTCTCTGAGGCGCCGAGAAATGCGTTCCGCGGACTCGTCTCGCAAAAGGGCTAGCTCGTCCGAGGAGGTGAAGCGCCGTCCAAATTCCCTCGCCTCCCCAGTTGTAAGCTTCGGTGGCAGGAAGTTTGCATACCGAACGTCGATGTATGACAGCAGGGGACTATCCACTAGAAGTGCTTGTTTAAAATTCTGCCAGGTGGAGTAGACTGGCTCTACTCCGAGGATCAGGTGCGAAGCCCGGAGTTGTCCGTCCCAATGCACGTATATCTCGGAGCGAAGAATGAAGTTCAAATCTTTGACGTGGACGGCTCTGAGATCCGGAACGAAAACTTTGCCGTCTGCAAAAGAGCAAGTATCATATCAATATCTGATAATGAAGCTTTACTTTAATGAACAGAAATGAAAAAGGGGAGGAAAGCAGTTAGATTAAAGGAATGGTACAAACCCACTTCACGCCGTGAAAGGGGGCAAGGGACGTCCCTGGCAAACCAATTGCCGCGCACGCGAACGAACTCCCCGGCGGAGTTCCTATTCGAATCGGGCAGGCATGATATCAACCGTACCCGATTATCTCTTGTCTTTAGGTAATAGTTGGTAGCTTTGTTCCCACAGAGGCTATACATGTGGTTAATGTCATGGTGATTTAACTGTAAATCAAAGATGTGATTCAACCTACTGACGCAGCTAACTACCCGGTAAAAGTTGGGGGAAAGCTGGTCGGGACACAGTCCGTAGTACCTAAGTGTATCTGTAAGAAGGGGGTCCACGGGAAACCTAACCCCGCCCTCTAAGATTGACATCAAAGGAAAAAAGACGGTGCCTTGCCCTCGGTGGAGAGCGATGTCACTCTCATGGCAGTAAGCCACTTCCACGTCATCGGGGATGCTAAATTTGCTCCTAAAGGTGGCCAAGGCAGCCGAGGACTCTAAAAGGTAAGAGTAACCCATCTCTGACGCTTAATACTATGAAAGGGGACTTGAAGAAATAAAGCTAAAGGAATAGGAAGGGGAAGAAAACTTACTTGGGGTTCTAAGGAGGAAAGGAACACTGGGCAGGTGAGAAAGCGCAGAGAGAGTTGGAAATAGAATATGGAGCCGTAGTTTCTGTACTTGTAAATAATGAATTACTAGTCATAGGTTCATGCGCTGCACACGAATTACATGCGTTGCACACTTAAAAAAAAGAAGAAGTGTAAATTAGTATTATTATTATTGTGATATATAGAAACTCTTAAGTATTTTCATTTAAAATATTAGATGAAATTAACAATTTAACCAAAACATAATTATAATCCTAGAAAAACTATTTTTGCTTTCAGTCGTTACTAATAAATAGACATAATCAATGAAACAATAAATAAAATTTTATTTCTATTATTTGAGTTAATAATATTACATAAAAGGTCAATGAAAATCTCTTAATATATTAATATTATTTATATAACACTTAGAAATATTATTATATAAAATTTGAGACTATACTACAATATATAAAATTTTAATATTATGATATTTATATCAATCTAATGTGAAGGAAAAAAAAAATGATAGTAAAATTTATTTTATAAGGAGATACACATTGTAGGGAAAATGAAACATCAAAAATAATGTTTTCCTTTAAATGTAGAGCATCAATTTTTATCATGTAAGTTAGTAGTGAGTTTCAAAATTTTTTAGGAGGTTTCACTTGCATAAAACATAGATAAAACTTCCTATTTAAAACATAAAAGGAAACAATTGTATAATTTAAAGATGAACATAAAAAATTATAACTCAAATATTGGATACAAAAATATTGACGTAAATATTAGAAACTTTTATATACATATCATGCATATACAACTAAACATTTGGATCAAAATTGGACAAAAATCATTTGAAATAACAAAATTGAATATCACCCACTAATCAAAACACCAAAAAAAAAAAAAAAAAATGCATTAACATCAAAATAATATTAAAAAAATTTAAACAATTAAAATACATAAATAAATCAATATTTTGCCTCAAATATTGTTCAATCTTAAATTACATATACAAAAAATAATATGTAAAATGAAAAGTATTAAAGTAAATCAAAGAATAAAGTTAGAGATTAATAGCAAAATGTTTGAGAGAGAGAGAGAGAGAGAGAGAGAGAGAGAGAGAGAGAGAGAGAGAGAAGAAGAAGAAGAAGAAGAAGAAGAAGAAGAAGAGAGAGAGGTACCTCTAATAGTGGAGAACATAAATAAAAACAAAAATGCAATCGTGAAACAAATTTCTCATCAAAATATTTAAGCTTGTTGGTTATAAGAGGGTAAAGAGAGAACATATTTATATGTAAAAATATAGAGTGGAAGAGGAAATGTAACTTATTTACTGAAAAAGAGGAGACAAGGAAGATGAAAGGTTGGGGAAGATGATGAAACATCATACATGTAGATAATTGAAATGTAATTGTAATTGCTAAAATAATGATGTGATATATACACACACACATGTGTATATATTTATATATACACACCTTTGTGTAAAAAAAAGAAACATAAAAAACTAAAAGTTATGAGAATATTGTATAAATTTTGTTATTATATGTGTACAATTTAAATTTCAAGTGTTGAAAATTGGAAAAAAAATCAAATGACTTCTAAGCTTCTTTTCTAATTGTGACGTATTTAATTATCGTTTCAGAATAACTTTTTAAAAATAAATCTCAATAGATAATAGATAATTAAATTACACATATGTTACTCAACTAAAGTATTTTTTTCAACAAATTAAATTTTATTTATAATAAAATACTTTAATAGCCTTTGGAGGAGGAATGGCTAGGAAAGTGAATACGGCAAATGACAAACTAAGAATTGATGATCATAAATAAAAATAAAAATGTAAACTTAAATACCATACTAAAAAAAAAAAATTCTTTCAATATTTTTTAATTATATGCCACGTGTCTAGTATTATGACAAACATACTGAGATGTACAAATAATACCAAGACACTAATTAGTTTTTGGTGCTGCTTCTGTGATTTTGTTTTATTATCAGATCAAAATATCAATTAGTTTTTAGTGTAGACAGAAATTAAACCTTAGGTATCTTATTTAACTATAAAAAACTTTACAAGTTGAGTTAACCAAAACCAACCTTATCTGATTACTAAACAAGTATATAAAGCATAATGTTTGGGGCATTGGCGGAGCTTTATGTAGCTTTCGTGATCCAAAATTCCAAATGACTTTTGATGTGTGGAGCTTTATTTAGTGTTTTGGTTTCCTTTCGATAGGGGGGCATGGGTACTTTTTTCAATTCCTCAACATGCTATGTGGTGTGTGTGTGTGTGTTGCACTTGCATCATCTTATATCTTAAATTGTCCCTCATTTGCTGAAAAAATTGGCCACACTCACCTCATGTATACGTGCGAATATGTGAGAAAAAGTGACAGAAAATGATACTCCAAAAGCTAATCCTATCTTCCATTCCTTCTTTCCTATCTCTTTCTTTCTTTTTCTTTTTTTTCTTTTCTTCTTTTTTTTTGTTTTTTTGTTTTTGTTTTTTGTTTTTGTTTTGTCAATTAAGTGGCCAAAAGCTCCTTGTTGACCCGTGCTTTGCACTGTTTTTTTTTTGGATAAATATGTAAATATTAGTCTTTAGATGACTATAGTATTTTTTTTTCTTTACATAAATTTTCATAAAAAATATGGTATTATGAAATGGTTTAATTTCTTTGCTTAATAGAAATTATTTGAACAAAATTCGATAACAACTAAGTTGACGTTCTCATTCTTTGGGGTCAATGGGCTTTTGCCCTTATTTTTTAAAATATCTAGCACAATGTCCTTGTTTTGAAACTATTAAGCACCGTGTCCCTGTTTTGAAATTTGATTTTCTAATAAATGAGTTTCAATGAAACTCGACTTTTAGAAAATCGAGTTCTAGGTAAGTTCAACCACTTAAAGTTTTTTGAAAATTTAAGTGGAACTCAACACTGCCACACTTAAAAATATACACATAACTCGATTTTGAGGATATCAAGTTTTACACAAAACTTGATTTTGTTAAAATCAAATTTAAAAAACAGTGGCATTCTGCTAAATAGTTTCAAAACGGGGGTATTTTAATGCCTAGTGTTAGGTTTTGAGTTTGTAATGTTGGCAAACCATGACAAAACATGACAAAAACTAAGTCTCATTAGTTTATAATGGTCTACATTGAAGCCCAGGACAAAAAACTCAAGTTCAGGAAAAAAAACAAATAAGCTACCCGCTGGTTGGTTCGATTGCTGCTAGGGATTTTCGATTGATCGAAAATCGCATATCAGCAAAATAAAAAAAACGTAAAAAGGCCATAACTTATTTGTTTGAAGCCCAAATTGCGAGCCGTTTTTTCCAGTATTTAAAGGACATTATAAGCTAACCCTAGGGAGGTTTTTGAGAGTTTTTTAGAGAGATTAGAGTGCATCTTGTGCCTCTTTTATAGATCAAGGGTTTTGAAGGCTTTTCAAAGAGAAAAGAGTGTGCCTCTTTTGTATTTAGGGTTTTGTTCCTAAAAAGCTCTCTTATGTCTTTTACCGGTGCTATTCCTTGAAGAATCTCAAGATCTGGTATTGTAGAAGTTGCTGCCTTTTCTAGTCATCAAAGGTGCTGATGATCTAAACCTTCAAGGGTGGTCTTGAAGTCACAAACAGGAGAGTTTGTGTTGCTAAACCTTTGAGTGAGATCTCAAAGTCACAAACGGGGGTGTTTGTGTTTTGCAAAGGCCAAAGAAAGAAGAAGTTCGTGGATTCGGAGTTTGCACGTGGTCATGTTAGTAAGTTCTACTAGTGGGTAACAATAAGAAGTCGAGCGTGGGGGCTTGTAAGTCTTATTGTATGAACTTCGATTCTTTCTAGTGGATTTGCTTTTTACCTTGAGGATAGCTAGGTTAAATCCTCCCCAGGTTTTTTACCGGTTTGGTTTTCCTGGGTTATCATATCGTTGTGTTATTTATTTTTCCGCTGCTATACATTGATATGATATATTTGTGTTAACCTAGATCTGTTAATTTGACTAAGTAATCACTTGGCTAATTACCTAGGTTAATCTGATTGTGGTTTTAAGGGGTCTAAAAACTAACACCTAGTTTTAAAATTAGGAGTAGATGCCCATTTTCTCCCTCATTCTTTAGCAATTTCATCGTCAATTAAATGTATTTTTTTCCATTTTTATTTATCCAAACAGCTCGTGAACACTTTTAAACACAGAAACAAATGTACACTTATGCAATTTTATATTTAAATCATCAAAAAAAAATATATGCACAATATTTAAATCTAAAATGTATGATAAGCAAATGGTTGAACCATTTTAGTTATAAATTTCCTTGACCTCATTGATATCCTCCGCAATATTTAAAAAAAAAAAAAAAAAAATCCAAAACCTTAGGATTTTTCATGATCAAAATCTATTTGTCAATTAATTGATATGAACAAAAGAAAAGAGAGAAAGTTAAATATGAAAAAAAAGAAAAGAAAAGAAATAAGTAGAAAATATTTATTCTAATGAGATATCCCTCTCTATATATATAATTTGAAAAGTATGTGACAAAAACAACAACAACAACAACAACAACAAAAGTGAAAAAAATTAAAATAAAACTGACTTTTGGCCTTCTTTCCAAAACTTTTGGACTTTTGTTGTAAATCTTATGACTTTTATATATATATATATATATATATTCATTAGTCTTTCTTTTTTCTTTTTTCTTTTTTTTAATTAAAAAATCATTAATTTCATTGCCTCTTTAGGATTCCTCCCAATAACGCATCACAATTTAAAGTTTCTTCTTTACCACCACACACCCTTGGTGCGATGGTCACTTCACAAATACAAGTTCTTGTGAGGTGTGGGGGGTAAAGGCCGGGGTTCAAGTCTCCAGGAGGGAGCTTCACACACATATACACTTAGATTAGGCTAGAGTAGAAATTCTATCTTGTATCAATAAACAAAAAAAAAAGTTTCTTCTTTCTTCTTCTATAATTATTAGCCCCCACAGTGTCCAACTTACTTAAGCCTTTGTGTCTCTTCATTTTATTTGTTAACATTTCTTCTTCCCAATTTTACAACTATATATGATTATATATAATTTTAAAAGCAAGTAACAACAGCAAAAGAAAGTAAAATTAAACCGACTTTTGGAATTTTTTTCTTATTGTAATATACTTAATTACGGGAAGAAAATTGATTGTCTTGTTTTGTATTTTCTCATATCAAAATACAAAGTGACAACAAAAAAAAAAGTTTTTTTTTTCTCATTTTTAAGGATTTTTATGTAAAAATTGGTAATTATGTATAAAAATAAGCTTTAAAGAAAAAAATTTATAATTATATATAATTATATTATTTTTTCAGAAAAATAATTTATTAGTTATAATTAAGGGAATAGAAGTTGTGACATTTGGACTTATTTTTATATTGTGATGCTTTTAATTATACATTCAAACACACATTTATTTAGAAGTATTTATTATATAATTAAATGAATATAAATTAGCAATAACTTTTGAAAATGTGTCAAATATGTAAGATGTGTACAAATCGTTTTTGGCCATATGGAGTTATTAGCTTACATCATTCTAAAAGATGACATTTGTCATTGTGATATGTATTGTCTAAGGGACGTGTGTCACCATTTTGTGTATTCACCAGTTATAGAGATCTAACTTTTATAATATACTAGACGATATCTAGCGCGATGTGTAGATATTTTACAATTTCATTTGAACTAGTATCTTGATATTCTTTTTGTAGAACTAGCTTCAATTATATTAAATGAGTAAAAATAGGGGGAAAAGAAAAAAGAAACAATCTTCATAGTCCAGCAGGAAGATATGCAATAGAGTCCAATATGAAGATTTTTTTGTTTAACCACAACCATCTTTATAATGAAAAATGAAATGGTGAAATTTGACCATTTTGTTCAACTTATTAACAAAACCGTAATGATTCATCTATGAGTTTTCAGCCTCATTGAAGCTTCCTATATACATTATTTATGGCCAAATATAGTTAGAAATATATCCTTTGCCACTAATACCAAGTCTTACATACCAAGAACTAATATTGAAAAAATGTCCCACACATAAGGGCCATTTTCGCCATCATTAACCTTCAATCAAAGTGATGCAAATATGTCATCAATTATTTAAGAATTGCCCTTGTGGTAATCAAACACAGTAGTTAAGACTTGAAAGAAAATTTTGAAAAGAAACTGTGTGAATTTTCATTCATAGATGAACTTTATTGCAATCATGTTCAAAGTAGGATAACTAATAAATTCTTGCAGAATTTCATTTAGTGAAGAGAAGCAGCATTAGTGGCCAAAATTTGGCAGTAATTTTTTCAAAAATATTCAAAGAATGTCATATGCTAAGTTGTAGCTTAGTTCTAATTGGAGCTGATTCATCATTTGGAACCATATAAAATAAATTAAGAATCATTAGTTGGAATTATTATTTGGGCTGCTTACCTTCAACAACACTTTACGCACCACATATATAGGTGCAAACAATGGGATTACTGGAAATTTGTTATGAGTAGAAAAGCTCTTTGGATACCATAATCTGTTAAAGGAAGAAGCTTAAGGTTATAGAGCAGCTTGTAGTTGTAGCAGATAGAAAGCAAGAAACAGAGATGCTACAAGTCATATTGTATAAGTAGTTTTAAAAGCTACAAGTCGTTTGATGTAATATTGATGTAATTAGTTAGTTTACAGTGGACACGTGTTAGTTCTATATGGGTAGATTGATTAGTTAGTTAGTTTGTTAGATTTTCCCGCCTACTCTTACTGTATATAAGGAATAGAGTTGCGTAATTATTTAATACGCAAAATCATTCACATACAATTCTCTCTCCCTTTGATTTCCTTGAGTTCCACCATTGTTAAAGGTCTATGTGCTTGAATTCTAACATGGTATCAAAGCTGAACTAGTTGAGAGCATCAATCTGGTATTCTTTTAATTCACTAGTTCGATCTCTTACTTGTGATTTTACTTTCAATGCTTTAGTTTTAGATCAAGTAGAAAATTTCTTCTCTGTTTTTCTCTTGATTCTTGCACTATTTTCCTTTTCCCTTAGATCTTGAATTTCTTTTGCAATTTCTGGCAATTGAATTCAAAACTTAGGGTTTGTGAAATTGAATTCTTCTTTCGGATCCTGTCTTGAGCAATGGAATTCAGTTTTAAATTCTTGTGGTGAAAATCTTAGGGTTTTGTAATTGAATTTCCATTTAGATCTTGATTTGATCAGTGAAATTCATTGTTGATTCTTGTGGTGAAAGCCTTGGGATTACTTCAATTGCTTGTTCCTTTGTTGATTTGGTTCAGAGTTTGTGAATCTTGATTGTAGTATATCAATCTTGATTGGTTAGCCAGAATCTGAGTTTGTAGATATGGGTGATAGTACATCAAGCACCTCTGTTCCAACTGCTCCAACCATTCAACCATGCAAAAATTCCTCTAGTCCTTATTTCTTATCTAATTGTGACATTCTTGATGTTTCCCTTGTTGTTTAACACCTCACTGAAGAGAGTTATAGCATTTGGAGTAGAGCTGTTCTCATTGCTTTGGATGCAAAAACTTGACTAGGCTTCATTGATGATTCTATACCAAAGCCTCAGACCATTGATCACCCTTGTTATGTTGCTTGGTGTAAGTGCAATAGCATTGTTCTTGCTTGGTTGTTTAATTCCATTTCAAAGGACTTGCAACCTAGTGTGGTTTATTTTGAGATAGCAAAGGAGGTCTAGCTTGATTTGCTGCATAGGTTTTCACAAGGGAATGGTCCTCATATTTTTGAGTTGAAAAAGGAGGTTTATTCTTTGGCTCAAGAAGATTTGACCATCAATGGTTACTATACCGAGTTTAAGGGACTGCGGCAAGAACTCTCAAAATATAGGACCTGTTCCTGTGGTCATCAAGCAAAAGAATGTGTCATGTCTCTTCTAATGGGGTCTCAATGACACCTATGCATCAGTGAGAGGTTGTTTGGTTGTTAGGCCATCCACCTACTTATACTCACCTTAGGGTGTTTGGTTGCCTTTGTTATGCTTCCACATTGAGCAGAAACAGATCTAAATTTGATCATAGAGCAAGAGTTTGCATCATTCTTGGTTATCCACATGGTATTAAAGGTTACAAGTTGTATGATTTGGCCAATAGAACATGTTTCTTTTCTAGAGATGTCATTTTCAAAGAAATTGTTTTTCCTTTTAGATCTTGGTTTTCAAACGCTATTCCACCTCCTTCTCCAATTAATGATTCCATGTTTCCTTCTCATCCTTGTCTTTTTGATCAATCTCCTTATCTTACTGCTGTTGTTGCTCCTTTACCTACTATTTCTGCTGAGTTTTCTCTAACTTTTAATATTTGTGATACTGCTGTACCGCTTGGTGAATTTCCTGATCTTGTTTATTCTGATACTTCACTTCCTGATACTTCACTCCCATCTGTTCCTCCACCTAAACCTCCTATTGTTGAGAATGCTATACCTCTTAGACATTCCTCTAGGGTGCATAAACCTCCTACCTACCTTAAGGATTATCATTGTAATCTTGTTTCTACTTCAATCTTGGCCTTAGCTCCACTCCTCTCCTCATCCGACTCCAATGCTTCAAGTTCAGGTATCTTGTATCCTTTATCCTCTTATCTCTCTTATGACAAACTATCCACAACACATAAAGCTTTTTCTATTGTTTGACCATTAATAAAGAACCTGAGTCCTATGCTCAAGCCCTTTTGGATCCTAGATGGCAAGCTACTATGCAAGCTGAGATAGAAGCTTTGCAAGCCAATAATACTTGGGTGATGACGTCTTTGCCTCTTGGTAAGGTTCCAATTGGTTGTAAATGGGTCTATAAAATTAAGCTTAAGGCAGATGGGTATGTTGAGAGATATAAGGCCAGGTTAGTGGCCAAAAGGTACACACAAACTGAAGGAATTGATTTTTATGAAATATCCTCCCATGTTGTGAAATTTGTTATTGTCAGAAATTTGCTTGCTTTGGATGCTGTTCAGGGTTGGCATCTATCTCAATTAGATGTCAACAATTCCTTTTTGCATGGTGATTTACTTGAGGAGGTCTACATGTTTCCACCTCTTGGTTTTGGCAGCAAGGGGGAGGTATGCAAGCCCACAAAATCTCTGTATGGACTTAAACAATCTAGCAGATAGTGGTTTGTTAAGCTTTCTTCCACCATCATCAACCATGGTTTTGTTCAATCCAAATATGACTATTCAATGTTTACCAGAATTCAAAGAGGTTCTATCATCATCCTTTTGGTTTATGTTGATGATATTTTGATAGCTAGTAATGATGTGGATGCTGTCAATGTCTTCAAGCAGTTTCTAGATAAAAAGTTTAAACTTAAAGACTTAGGTACTCTCAAGCACTTCTTAGGTCTTGAAGTTGCCAGAACAACTAAGGGTCTATCCTTACGTCAAAGAAAATTTACTCTTGAGCTGTAGTCATATACAAGTTTACTAGCTTGTAAGCCTTCAAACGTTCCTATGGATCAATCTCTCAAACTGAGCAGTGGAGTTGGAGATGATGTTCCTGATCCTTCATTGTATAGAAGATTAATTGGGAAATTGTTATATTTGACTTTAACAAGACTGGACATCAGCTATTTAGTTCACAAGCTGAGTCAATTCATAAGTGTTCCCAAGTTGCCACATCTACAAGCTGCTTACAAGATTCTTAAATACTTGAAGAAGACACCAAGACAAGGTCTCTTTCTATTTGCAAATTCAAAATTGAAATTGAAGTGTTATTGTGATGCTGACTTTGCAGCATATGTAGATACCAGAAGGTCTATCTCTAGTTTTTTTTTTTTTTTTTAGATGAGTCCTTGATATCTTGGAAGTGCAAGAAGCAGCAAGTAGTTTCCAAATCTTCTGTTGAGTCTGAGTACAGACCTATGGCTACTGTACCTATTGAGATAGTATGGTTAATTGCATTGCTTGATACCTTTGATGTTCAACACAAATAACCAGCTACACTTTATTGTGATAGCAAAGTAGCTCTCTTTATTTCTGCCATTCCAGTGTACCACGAAAGGACCAAACACATTAAGGTTGATTGTCACTTCATTAGGGAGAAAATCCAAGATGGAGTGATCAAGACTTTTCATGTTCCTACACAGCATCAGTTGGCAGACTTATTCACAAACCTCTAGCTCAGAGACAGTTCTTGTATCCCTTATCCAAGATGAACTTAATTAATATATATAGTTCATCTTGAGGGGGAGTGTTAAAGGATGAAGGTCAAGGTTATAGAGCAGCTTGCAGTTGCAATAGATAAAAAGCAAGAAACAGAGATGCTACAAGTCGTATTGTATAAGTAGTTCTAAAAGCTACAGGTCACTTGATGTAATATTGATGTAATTAGTTAGTTTACAGTGGACATGTGTTAGTTCTATATTGGTAGATTGATTAGTTAGTTAGTTTGTTAGTAGTTTGTTAGATTTTCCCACCTACTCTTACTGTATATAAGGAACAGAGCTTGCATAATTATTTAATACACAAAATCATTCACATACAATTCTCTCTCCCTTTGGTTTCCTCGACTTCCACCATTGTTGAAGGTGTATGTGCTTGAACTCAAACATAATCAAACCAAGGTGAAGCCTAAAAAGCCAGAAAATTTTAAGGACAAAATTTCAATAGCAACTTGTATTTATGAATGACCCAAATAGTTATCATAATATGATTAAGGTTCATGTCAAATATAAAAATTTTATTAACCATAAGATAACTCATGCAAGTGACAAACATCTTTGGCTCTAGTAATTTCAAATGGTCATTTGTCTTTTCTTAACTGGTATGACATATAAAAAAAGGGGCGGGGGGGGGGGGGGGGGGGGGAGAGAATAAAGCTATTGAAAAAGATTTATCCTATATAGCCATTGACACATTAGAGCTGCCAAGGAGGAATTTAACTATAGCATTAAAAAACCCAAACAAAGGTTCTATTTTTTACCTTGACAAGTTGACCATTAATCTTTTGTGTTAGTCCTACCTTCTTGGAATCATTCAAAACATTAAAATACAAACAGAGAATACAGTGATATCTTTCTGAGGTGCTACTTATTCATATTCCATTTAGTTTTGGTTGGAAAATTTTCTATGAAATTTTTTGAGGTGCTAACATTTTTTTTTTTTTTTTGAGAAGGAAACTTGTAAACTTTATTGAATCACAAATTGACAGTCAGACATTACAAAAGGATCAATATCCGTTGGAAAGGACTCCAACCAAATAGAAAGTGGAAAGCAATGCCTAGCTCTCTGGGCTAAAGCATGCGCAACCGCATTGCCCTGCCTACATACGTGATAGAAAGAAGTACTCATAAAAGAGTTTACAGTATAAGAGATGTCTCGAATAAGATGACCACCTAATGCAAAATCCTAGCCACCCCATTGAAGGGCTTTTATTACCTACTCAGAATCCCCTTCAAATATCACCTTTTTAAGGCCAAGTTCCTGGGTGAAGAGAGTAGCCCGTTTAGCAGCTAGCACCTCTGCTATCTTAGCTAAAGGCAGTTTACGGATCTTCTCAGCTAGAGCAGCCTTGACTTCACCATGAAAGTTACGAACTACCACCCCAAGTCTTGCTTCTTCCGATTCCTTAAACATGGCATCATCAAAGTTTACCTTCCACCACTCTTGGTCAAGGGGGCTCCAATGTGCAGATGCAGCATGACGAACATTGGAAGAGCAGCGCTCCAGAGCTTTGTAATCCTGAATATAATCATGGGCAAAGTTCACAATCTATCCCAGTGACAAGGTAGTTTCATTCAAGCGAGTCTTGTTCTGATAATACCAAATTGACCAAGCTGTAGTAGCAAATAAAGCCACAGTTCTAGGTCTCGTAAATATCTACTTGACCAGCTCCAAAAAAGAACCAAGTTCCTCCCCAGACCTGAAGACCCAACCAAAATCCTTCATCCAAACCTCCTTCAGATGGTCACTTCTCCAAAGTGCATGGAGTGTATCTTCTGAGGCAACCTGACAGCGTTGACAAGTAGCATCACTGAGAATTCTACGCTTCACCAAGTTTTCTTTGGTAGCTAAAGAGTTCGAAAAAGCTTTCCATAGAAAATGTTTTATTTTTCCTGGAACCTGAATTTTCCAGAGGCCTTTCCGAAAGCTCTTTTCTTCAGCACTTATCTGGGGATGATTACCTTCTGAATCCTATACTTCGCATAGCAATTTATACTCGGATTTTACTGAGTAGGTGCCTAACTTTTCAAGAGGCTAAATCAGAACATCAGATTGAGGGGTTGAGCAAAGTGGGAGTGACTTGATCTGAATTGCATTTGGTGGATGAAAGCATCGGTTAATCAATTGCACATTCCACTAGCCCAAGCTTGGATTTATGAGTTCCGCAACTATGGCCTTTAGATGAAGCTCACCCGAAGAGGCAGAGACCTTTCCATCACCATTTAACAGCCACTTATCAATGAAAATTCTAATGCTCTGCCCATCGCCCAGCCTCCACTTAGCTCCTTCTTCAATCAGATACCTTGATCTTAAGATGCTTTTCCAAGCATAAGATCCTGACGATGAAGTAGCTTCAAAGACAGATCCTTGAGGAAAGTATTTTGCTTTGAACACCCTATAGAATAGAGAGCTCCGATCATGAACCAACCTCCAAACCTATTTTGCTAACATGGCCTCATTGAACTTGCACAAATCTTTAAAACCCATGCCGCCCTCATCCTTAGGTTTGCAAAGCACCTCCCACTTCTTCCAATGGATTCTTCGATGGTCCCCTCTTTGACCCCACCAAAATCTTTGAAAAAGCACTTCAATATCTTGACAAAGACCCACCAGCAATCATAAGTAACTCATAGCAAAGGTCGGGATGGCTTGAACCATAGCTTTGAGCAAAACCTCCTTGCCGACTTGAGATAAAAGTTTCTCCTTCCAACCTTGTAATTTACCCCAAAAATGATCTTTTATAAAATTCAAGCTTGCTCTTTTATTTCTTCCAACCACCACCGGCAAACCCAAATATTTCTCATACTCTTTTATTTCAAGAACCCCCAATAAATTTTGGACTTGTAATTTGGCTTCATTGGACACATTTCCACTAAAGAAGATTGTGGTTTTGTTGGAGTTAATTTTCTGCCCCGAAGCTCGTTCATACTTCCCAAGAATTTCTTGAATCATAGACACATCTTCCATTCTAGCATGACAAAAGAGGAGGCTATCATCGGCAAACAACAGATGAGATATTTTTGCTCCATTTTTGCAAAGAGAGAAACCTTCAAGATGTTTATTCTCCACCGCTCTCTCAATAAGGCCATTCAAACCTTCAGAACAAAGTAAGAAAAGAAATGGGAAGAGGGGATCCCCTTGTCGAATGCCTTGAGTATGAGTAATGGGTTCCGTGGGCTCACCATTTATCAACACAAAATAAGTCACCGACTGCACACACTCCATAATCCAGCCCACCCACCTCGCATGGAAACCCATTTTCTCCATCATCCTTTTGAGAAAAGCCCATTCCAATCTATCATAAGCTTTGCTCATGTCCAACTTTAAAGCCATGTGCCTCACTTTACCCCCTTTCTTGCACTTCATGTGATGTAATGACTCGAAAGCAACCAAGATATTGTCTGAAATTGCCTTATTGGATTGGAAGGCGCTTTGAGATCTTGAAATAATATGAGGCAATACTTTCCTTAACTTGTTAGCCAACACTTTCGATACAAGTTTATATAAAATATTACAAAGGGCAATGGGATGGAATTCAGTCACATACTCAGGAGTTTTAACTTTGGGAATAAGAGAGATGAAAGTATGGTTTAGACCTAGAGTGAGCTTGCCAGAATTAAGGCAGGACAACACGGCTTGGACCACCTCATCACCAATGTCACTCCAAATTTTTTGGAAAAAAAATGGGGAGCATTCCATCTAGACCGGGTGCTTTAAAGGGAGCCATTTGGTTCAAGGCAACCTCAACTTCTGTCTGAGAGAAAACGCTAATCAAATTGTTGTTCATATCATCAGTGACCACCGAAGCTACTAACTAGACCACTTCCTCAATTTCAGTCAAACTTAAAGAGACAAATAAGTCGTTATAATAATTCTAGCCATGGCTGAGACATTAGCATCACCCGATACAAGAACTCCATTTGAATTTCGAAGCTCCAAAATTCTATTGTGGCGGAATCATTGTGAAGCTTGGGTATGAAAATAATTGGAGTTTCGATCCCTTGACACCATCCAATGCTCCTTACTTCGCTGCTGCCACATCTTTTCATCCAAGCAGAGAAGGTCGACAAGCTCTGATTTGAGCTGAATGAACCATGGGATATTCCTCCCCTGGGCTGCATCATGTTCAACATCTTCCAACAACCTCTTTTTATCCGTTATCTCCTTTCTGACATGACAGAAAGAGTGTTTACTCCACTAGGTGAGGTTCCCCTGGCATGCCTCCAATTTTGCAATGACTCATTCCATGGGAGAGCTCGAAGTAGACTTGCCCCAAGTTCCCACCACTATATCTCTACATCCCGAATTTTCAAGCCACATTTGTTTGAATCGCCACTGCCTTTGATTCTTTAAAACAATTCCCTCAAGTCTGATGCAAATCAGGTTGTGATCCAAAGATACACATGTCAAAGTTTGAACATTTGTAGAGGGAAATAAGTCATACCATTCCGCCGTACATACCACCCTATCCAAGTTTTCCCATACCATGCCTCCATTTGGATAATTTTTTGACCACATGAACTTATTCCCAACAAATCCAAAGTCAAACAAATTGCATTCATCCAGGGCTTCTCAAAAGCTTTCCATCTGTCCATGGGTCTAACTCTGCCACCACTCTTTTCATGAGTTTTAAGAATCTCGTTGAAATCACCACCACACAACCATGGCAAGGAAACACGCCTGTGCAAGCTTCGGATTAGCTCCCAGGTCTCGGATCTCAATTGCGTTTCTGGAGCTCCATATATTCCTATAAATCGCCAAGCATTAGCCTTTCCTTTATTTATCACCACGTCAATTTGATTCGGAGATAAAGATTCAACAGACAAAGCAAGATCATGTGTCCAAAAAAGAGCTAAGCCAGCCCCACGAGTAATTCTAGAAACTCCGTGGTAATGACCAAATCGAAGAGAGTCACGAATACTACTTAGCCTTGTTTCTTCCAGCCATGTTTCGGCTAAAAACACAACTGAGGGATCTTGTGCCCGAACTAGAGCCCTGAGCTCTTGAATTGTCTGCCGGTTCCCAAGCCCCTGGCATTTCCAACAAAGGAGATTCATTGGTCCTGGTGGGGTTGGGAACTAGCCTCTGCCAATGTAAGATTATCTTCGGTACCAACCCCATGTGCCAACTTCGGCTTCTTAGAAGAGCTTTGCTAAACTTTCCTACCTGGTGTGGCTCTCTTATTCCTTGTGAGTGCCATCAAACTAACCTCATTCTTAGAGGGGGTGCGGGTTACTCGTGTCCAAGAGGGCTTAGGTGGAGGTGGAGTACACGTAGGAAAATACTGAGAGTTAGAGGAGTCCACCACAGGAGTTCTAGCTGACCTGTCATTATGAATAAGGGAAGGAATATTGCATGTAACTGGGATTGAGGAGTTACTTTCTGCATGAGAATCTTTGACAGGAGGAATTTTTGAATTAATAGACTCCTAGTTTGGTATGGTCTCAACGTTCCCATCTATACCCTCCATCGAATCAAATTTTGTCAACTCCTCATCAATTTCATGCAAAGTTTGTGTAAACTTTCCTTCTTCCTCTAGCTGACCCCCAAATCATGGTGGAAAATCCATCAAATCCCTAGAAATAGGACATGAGACAGAATTAGAATTAATTGCAAGTGAAGAATTCGGAATTACCTTTAAAGGCGAGGTTTTCGGAGCTTTGGTCTTAGGCATGGTTGCGTGAGGATTTTTCGAAGGAATTGAATTATCAAAATCCTTAGAACTCTTTGAATCCTTTTTTTGCTGATAAAATCCCGGGACAACAACAGTGGTTTTCCGGATTTGATTGGATAGCGGTGCTCGTAGCCGTACTCCATATTTCCGATCCTTCTCCGTGAGCGTACCCTCACTATTTATCCACAGATCGCAGTCTTTATCCCTATGAATTAAATAGCCGCACCAGTAGCAAATACTTGGTAGCCTCTCGTACTTAAAGGATACCCAACCCGTATTTCCTCCATCAAGAGTGATTTTAAGTCCGCGGCATAGTGGCTTTGTGATATCAATGACGACATGAACTCGTAAGTGGTCACCACCTTCCATTATTGAGAAATCCGTAGGACAAACTTCACCTATCCTCAGGCACAGACCTTCTGCCGCCTTTTTATTCATAAAACTTATCGAAATATCATAAACTTGCACCCAGAAAGGGACTCTTTTGAAAGCCAAATCCCGGATAGGAATGGCACTACTGTACCTTTGAAAAACCACCAAGAACTTATTGAAGCTCCAAGGTTGGTTAGTGAATATTCTATCACAATCAAATTCATTCCTGAAGATAAATAAAAAGATAAGGTTGCCTTGGTCCTTAATCTTAAATCCGTCTCGAGTACGCCAAAGCTGGGAGAAGTTCCCAGCAATGGCATCTATATTAAGGACCTGTTTTGTGAAGAACCTCGCAGCCAAGATAAATTCCTTGGACCCCACATTTGATCGAAGATCAAACTCCTCATCTTCTGGTCCCTGTAAAGTCATTCTATTCCACCCTCTAGTAATTTCATCCATGAGACAAGAGAAAGAGAAGTGTTTCCAAAACCCAAAAGAAAGAAACCCCAAGCCTGCAACAACCAAAGCTACTGATAGGGACAGACATGCCTTCTTGAAGAAGGGTTAGACTCTTCCTCAGCCTAGGAGAAGTTGGAGAACCCAACTTTCACTAGCGATAGAGAAAACTGTAATGAACTCCCGTTTGAGGTGCTGACTTGATTTGCTCTATTGGAGACAAATTTTGGCAAAGCCTTTCCCGATAGAATCCCCAAGATTCTCAAAGAAGCTCATAGTCTGATTTATATATATATATATATATAAATATATATATATATAAATTGAATGAGAAAGAGAAGAGCATAACATTTTAAACTTTTAGGGAAGGAGAGATAGAGAGATTTAGAAACCTGGTGAAATGATACTGATTTCTAAAGAAACAATATTGTGTGCATTAAATTTAAAGGGGAACTGAACAGTTAAGAGAGAAAGAAAGGTAATCTGGTTCAATGGTTTTTGCTAAAGCAATTAATAACCTGCATCTTTTCAAATTCTAAAAGGATGTTAAAATTCCAATTTTTAAGAGAAGGTGAGATGAAAATTCAGATGCAAAAGCTACTATAATAAAAAGCCAAATGGCAAAATCTCATGCTCTCCCACATGAGATCTCTGCTTTTATATATATATTAACTAGCATGTAACTCATGTTTACACACTGGAATGATGAATTGTAGTGGTGTGATTGATATTAGCTTGAGTTATTAAACATATAGGACATCAGTTCAACTAGGACATCAGTTCAACTAGGACATTTGGAGGTACTAAAATGGTTTTTCTTTTGCAATTTTCATGATATTGGCTACATCAAGTTTCTCATTATACTGCTATCACATATATATTTTTGAAAATCACTGTTGGATACTACATATATAATATCAATTCACAATCATTATTCATGAAATTCTACTGAATAGAACACAAAAAAGAAAAAAAGAAAAATGTCCAATAGTATCTCCTGAATTGAATGGGGATAGGTTCATGAAATTATTCAGCTCAATTATAGTTTGTTAGAACCAACCAATCTATATCTACATATGTGATTCTTTCCTCATCCTCTTTATCTCTCTTTCTCCCTTCTACATTTTCTTTTCATCTAATCAAGTAGTTTGATAAGTGCTCTTCAGATTTCCAAGTCCAAGAAATCTTTCAGTGTTTGCTCTAATTTCAAGAGAATGAGCACGCGTATAAAAAACCATACACTTCAAAAGAAAAAACTTATATCATTTACTAATTTTTTTTTTTTACTAGTTTCTCATTTACTCCAAGTCCTACTCCTAGGTGTGTTACTATTCTTCTTTATCATATATTTTTATTTAATTGATATTACATATAAATATAATAAATTATTATTAATTTGACAAAAATGTGTAATTAGTAATTTAATTATATTTATATATGTATTCAATGTTTGTTGTCTTATTGATCTTTAATTATATTTAGTTATATTGTATACTAAATTGTATTTAGAATACTATTTTAGATTATTGTATATAATATGAAAGTTGTATGTAGAGAAAAAAAAAATTAATCATTTTTTTTACTCACCCCACAACAGATTCCTAGCTCCAACATTATTGACCCCTTAGAAACAAATCTTGGAGCCGTCATTGCGGGTGGTTGATTATTGACGGTTTTGGTGGTTGTTGGCTGTGTGGGAAAGACTATATATTTTACTAGAAAATTTGTATATTTACTGTGAAAGTAGGTATATTTTATAGGAAAGTCTTTAAATTCTATGAAAATTTTTATGTGTTCAATGGGAAAGTCTATACATTTTGTGGTAAAGTATTTAATTTAATGGGAAATTTATTACATTTAATAAGAAAGTCTGTATATTTTTATGGGAAAATCTATATATTTTGTAAGAAAGTTTGTACGCTCTGTACAAAAGTTTGGACATTCTATAGGGAGGTCTGTACATTTTGTTGATACCGTATTTTGTCCACTCTTGATTTGCATGTTGGAAACCGAAAATTCTATAAAAAAAAAAATCATCTTTTTTTCATTGAGGGACTGTGGGAACATCTAGATTATTGTGGTTTAACCTAATAAGACGTCAAAGTGCTCAAAGTGTTATTTCAAGTCAAAGTGACCAAAATGCCCTCGGTCAACCTCAGTCAACCGAAAGACGAAATTGGTCAAAACTCCACCAAAATGACATTTTTTATGTTTCTATATCAAATCCAAGATTATTGGAGCTTTTTGTCAACTTTGACCAAATTTGACCTAGGGTTGACTTTTGTGGCGACTGAAAGTTGACTTTCGATCTGATAGTCCGATTGGGATAATACCAATTCCATTCCAAAAAATATTGAATTCCCTTTCAAACAATGGCTCATGGGTCAAAATTGAAGTTAAGACGGTTGAGATATCATGAAAACTATGCAAAGAGTGTCAACTCGCCTACCAAGCCCATAACCTTTGATCCGACCATTTGATCTCCAAAATGTCAAATGATCTGGAAACTAGACATCTGTATCTCTCCAATGACACTGAAGTATGATCAATTAGAGCTTGGTAAAACCTTCAGATGAGTGCCCAAAGTCATAAATTTAGATGGCATGCAAACTTAGTATGTGTTAGAAGCTTGCTAGCGTGCACTATGTGTGCGCTTGGAATTTATGGGCATACACAAAGTGTACACCAGAAGACGTAGTGTCACAAACTAAAATATAAAAACCCCTTAGCTCCCAGATGAAAAAAAAAAAAAAAAAAAAAAAAAAAGAAGAAGAAGAAGAAGGAAAATTTGGGGTCCTGGGGCAGTTTTGTAGAGCAATTCTCTCTCTCTCTCTCTCTCTCTCTCTCTCTCTCTCTCTCTCTCTCTCTTTTTATCTAAATTCTCTTCGAAAAACATACATCAAAACCCTTGATTCTCTCATCCTCCATATATCAAGAGGTAGTGTTCTTGCTTCCAATCTACACCCATTTAATTTCTAGCACTTTATTACTTTATTTCAATTTCCTATCATGTCTATTTCTTTATTTAAATTCTCTATCATGTTTTTATTACTTTGATGATGTTGTCTTAACCTTAACCTTCTTAGCTAGGATATATCTAAATTTCTTATTTGTACTCTTTTATGCCATATTTGCATGTTTGGAAGTCATGCTTTAGTGCCTATTGTTTTGGTTAAATTGTCTATGCCTTGATTTTGTGTCTCGTGTCATTGGTATGGTGTAGATCTTGATTCTCTAGTCAAGGTTTACATCCAAACACCCAATTTCAATAAAGGGTTTGGATTAGAGTCTTAAATACATATTTATGCTTGTTTGGCTATTTACTTGTTTTTATGTGTTTAATTCCTAAATCCTTCATATCATGATACCATGTTTGGATGCTCCATGCTTAGATCCATGTTTATCTTTGATTCTTGTGTGCTTAGATTTAGGTTCTTGCATCTCTACCATACTTCACATGCTTTTTATTCTCCCTTTTAGTATGTGCTTGATTGCACCTTTTGTGTTTTCCTTAGCATTTTTGTTTGCACCTTTGTGCTTTTTCTTGTCTTGTTTGGTTGCATCTTTTCCCAATGTTTCTTGTATGGGTGCAACCACTCATATGAGATCATATGTTGATGATGTTGGCATGCTTATTGTGAGAGGACCCGGCAAAGGTGGTTCTCAAGAAAGAGATTTGTGGGTGCCTTTCCAAGACACCTCTCTTTTTGGGTAAGTGGTGTGGAGTCGTCACTTATTTTTTTATACAAAAAAATAAGAAAAAATTAAATGCAACTTTACACGACTGAAATGTTCCATTATCATTAATTGAATAAAAAGTACAAACTTGATAGATTGAATATTATAAGGCTTTGAGCCCTAGTTACAAACTACCAAAGATACATGGCTTTTTGTCCTAGTTACAATCTACCCTAAAAAATAAATAGAAAGATAAAGCCTAGGTTTACCTATCCCAAAAGAAACTAAATTCGGAGGCTAGGTTACGGAATGAGAAGTTGTTAGGCACCCATTTCGCCCAGACAAAGTCTGGTCTTCTAGACTCGACCAATATACCCTTAATGCATGATATGAATGATATGTTGCATACATGACAAACTTAACCCTAAACTAAATCACATAAATCTACTTCATGAATGTGTCCTCTTCTTTTAAAAAATTCAGATCTGTTTTTGTGAATAAAAAATTTGATTTGATTCATTAAAAAAACCCAGATCTGTTTTGTAAGTTAGAAAATCATGATTTGTAAAAAAAATTAGATCTATTTTTTATATTAAATAAAATAAGAAAAAGATTTTTTTTTTTTTTTTTTTAATAAGAGGACTACACCCATGAAATAAACCTACACTATTTGCATTAAACAAAACAAACAAAACAACACTACTTATGAATAAAACAAACAAAACATCACTACTTACGACTTTCTTTTTTATTTCAAAAGATTTTTTTTTTTATAAGAGGACTACACCCATGAAATAAACCTACACTATTTGCATTAAACAAAACAAACAAAACATCACTACTTATGAATAAAACAACAAAACATCACTACTTACGATTTTCTTTTTTATTTCAAAATCCACTATGTTTAAAAAAATTCAGATCTGTGTCTAAGGAAGATACATATCAGTTTTTATGTTAAAAGAAAATTAAGATCTGCATCTAAGGAAGATACAAATCTATTTTTATGTTAAAAAAAATTTCAGATTTGCATCTAAGGAAGATACAAATCTATTTTTATGTTAAAAAAAATTTCAGATCTGCATCTAAGGAAGATGCAAATTTGTTTTTATGTTAGAAAAAATTCAAATCTGCATCTAAGGAAGATATAAATCTGTTTTTTATTAGAAAAAAAAAAAATTAAATCTGCATCTAAGGAAGATACAGATTTGTTTTTGGTTGAAAAAAATGTGATAATGTGCTAATTTTGGAAACTCAAAAGGTAAATCATGACAACAAAAGCATTAAGAACATATTTCAACAAAAACATTAACAACACATGGCATGAACATTAGAAATTGAAACTAAAAGAATATCTACATCATGCATCATCAAAATAAAAGAAAACAGAAAAAAGGGTAAAGAAAAACCACCTCTTGCATGGACGTACTCTTCTTATTAAGGGAATATTTTAGGGTTGAAAAAAATTTATTCAATTATCTTTGAAACCTAAAATACCTTGCCTACAAAAAAGAAATTCTTAAGGCTAGAGCCTCCAAAACGTCTTTAATGTAAGAGAGAAAATAATAGAAAAAGGGAGTCAGAAATAGGGGAAATTAGAGAGCATGAAAAAGTGTGCTGAATTTTGAGATGTAGCCTCTATTTATAGAGGTTGGGAGGCTCGAAAAAATAGCTAAATAGATGTAGCCTCTATTTTAGCTTAATCCAAGTGCCCTCGGGCTGGGGCCCAAGTTTGTGCCAATCGGCACTCCAAAAGTGCCAAATGGCCTTTTTGGGTGCCAGTCCCGTGTTTGAATTTTGGTCCGTTTTGGGCTCCTTTTTGAGATTTTTTAATCTGGGACTTGCACTTAGACGCATTTTTAATCCATATTCTAAAAATTAAACTATTTTTTTTTTTAATAATTCAAGTATTTTCAGCAATGATTATCTTGTAGATAAATACTCTTAAAAGTCTTGATTATCCACAATTTTATTGTTAATTGATTATCCCCTTTATTCCTATGCAAGCAAGCCTATTTTTGACACTCACTAACAACCAATCACAAAATTATTGAATTAATTTTAATTGTTTAGTCAATCAGAATTAATTTAAATTAATCATGTGTGGTTGATTATTCCTAAATATAATGCATGTAGACCATGCAAACTTGATCATGCGATATCTTTCAATCCGATAGTCTGATTTGGAAATCAGGCATATCTTTGCGACCGTTAGATCCTCAAGATTATTTTTGTAATATGCAATGAATGTATTAATGTATGTAGTGCAATCATGAATTTTGGGTATATGATTGGTCACTCTAGTCATCTTTCTTGATTAAATTATGGGTGCAAAATTGAGTGTCTACACTTATATCTTGCCTCTCTCTCTTGTTCAACTTTGCATGTTAGGGTTTCTCATGTTAGCCTTGAGTGTGCATTATGGCATGATTAATTTTATCCTTGAGTGTGATGATAACATGCTTTGCCACCTTTGTGCTTATTGCTTTGCTTTCTTTATGCCACCTTGTGTGATCTCTATGTGTTGGTTGTACCCTTGCATGCTTGTTTGTCTTGCTTATGCATGTTTTTGCTTGTCTTGTCTGTGTAATCAAGCATTGTTCCAAGATATTGATTTCATGCGGGTTCACACCCGTCTTTATCCATAAAATCCCGAGACCTACTTTTGGGAGCTTTGTTTGTTGGCACGTCTGTCATCCGTAATTCAATTTAATGGATCTATGGACACTAAATCCAAACCTACATTTGTCCCTTGTGAATATATAGTCTCTTTGATCGTTTGTTTTTTAATATGCTCTCTTTGTTTGGTTCGTTTTAATCTCTTTGCTTGCTTGTTTGCTTGTTTTGTTGCATATGATGGATGGAGCATGTGTGCAACTTCCAAGAAGTAAGCAAAATGGAATTGATTAGTAAATATAGGGGTTTAGCCCCTCCGTGAGGTCCATTCTTCCCTTAGAAATTCCTTAGAATCATGTCTAGTCGCTTCCCTAAATTAAGGTTCTATTCTAGCTTCTTGCTTTGGGTCACACCTTCTAGGTGTGGATGTGTCTACTTTTCTTGTACATTACTTGGGACACACCTTCTAGGTGTGGATAGGTCTACATTTTGCTCTTTGTGTTGATATTTTGCGCATACTATATATTGTAAAAGTAGTCCTACACTTCGAATGATGTAGATAGATATTCATGCTTTATTGGGTGCATGATCTACCGTGTGTGTGATTGCTACTACCAATAACTTGTTTTTATTTGCCAATGACCAAAAATTAAGATTTTACCAAAACAAAGGATTGTCTCATGATAGGCATTGTAGGGGTGTTTAGCACATTCCCCACACGTAACTAGACTTCCAAATCCAAGAATCAAGCTTTTTATCATCCGTTTAGATTAGGAAAAACTGACTATTTCTTAACCTAGGATTGGTAAAAAAATCAAAATAGAGTTAGGAGACCAATCACACTGGAAAAAAACCCAATGATTGGTGGTAACTCCCAAACCTTAATTAAAAATGACACATAGTCATAGTTCGCACCCAAACCATGCATCATTCTCAAAAAGGGAAGAGAAGGGGGGGGGGGGGGGCAACACAAGTTCCCATCTATCTTTCCCCCCTATCCACACATGTGGAGAGCACACGTTGTTGTCTGGGGTGGTTGAAGGCCACAAAACATCGACACATTTTGTGATAAAATCTTTGTATCTTACGAGAAAGTGTATATATTTTATGAAAAAGCCTGTATATCTTGGTGGGAAAGTTTGTATGTTATATGAAAATGTCTATATATTTTATGGAAAAATTTGTGAAAGTGATGTTAAGGATCTAGTCACTAGAGTCTAGAGAGTAGAGAGCATGTTAAGGAGACTACTCATACAATTCAATCACCAAACCATATTTGTGCTTATCCCAAAAAGACTACTCAAGTTGTAATGAGAACTCTTCATAATCACTTAAAACACCCAAGATTTACCAAGTAAACTCCCAATGTGGGACTCAGTATACACTTATATAACACACACTCAATACAATGTAATCCAATTAAATTCACACTGTTTGAGGTATCGCATTTCCAGTGTGTTGAAAAATTATAACAAGACATTAACACATTTTAGCACATCACTTTGATAGCAATGAAGACTCGAAAAATTAGGTATGTAGGTTGAACATTGAAGATGCAAGCAAATATACTGCTTCCCCAATTCTAGCCACACATTATTGGGTTAGACACTTCAAACTAAATTATATAACATTTGTTTTCCACCTTAACCTAGTCAAATGTGGTAGTTACAAAAGAAGCAACCTGGGTTCGTACTTCATAGTTTACCTGTAGCCACAAGTTTCAAAAGAACATAAAAGGATGTATTTTACCTTATCTAGAAGGCATACAAAGTTCTCATCTGGTTGATATTTCATGTTGTTCTTCCCAGCTACAATTTCCAATGCAACAACTCCAAAACTAAAAACATCTGCTTTGTCGGTTAAATAACCTCGTAGTGCATATTCTAGTGCCATGTAGCCTCTTCAACACATGCATTAAGCCATTATATTTAGTTCACTACTATGGTCTTACGCACTTCTAAATCCAACAAGGCAAACATCAGTCAATTTCCAAGCACCAAATTATTTAATCAAGTGTTATGCATGCAATAATGCAATTAATAAAGCCACCATAACCATAAGTGAGTTTAGTTTCATTTGACTAGATGTGAAAACAAAACAACAAAAGTAAGAGTTAAAGAAAGGACAAGGTTCCAAATTGGTTTGGAGTTATTTTGCTCCAACTCTTAGGTGGCTATTTATAAGACTATTAATGTGTATTATTTAAAGTAGTCACATGACTCATTAAAAAAGTCATATAATTAAAAGTACACATGAATGCTCTTCTAAACCGCCAAGTTATGACTTTCATTCTCTTTTTTTAAAATTGGTTTTTTTTTTTGGGGGGGGGGGGGTTGATACTGTGGGGTGAACACAAAATTATAGCTATTAGTGCTAATTGATTTTGTTGGACCTAATTGATGTTGATGTTGATTTTTATTTATATATTTTATGTAATCTCATTGTGGGTTTACTTTCTTTCCATGTAGGATATAAATTGGAGAGCCAATTATAAAGTCTAGGGATGATAGATTAATGAAATTCAGATTATTAATTTTTCTTCTAATATTCGTTTCTCATTACATGCAAGCCAATGTGTTGATTCTTGAGTTCCTATCATTCATTCTCTTATGCTTAGTAGTGATTTCAAGAAACTGTAAGTAATGATTCATAGAGTATATATTTCTATCACCGCGCACCCTTGGCGTGATAGTTACTCCACAAATATAAGTGCTTGTGGGGTGTAGGGGGCAAGAGTTGTGGTTCAAGTCTCCAGGAATGAGTTTTACACACATATACACTTAGATTAGGCTAGAGTATAATTTCTATCTTGTATAAAAAATAAAAAATAAAAATTTAAATCTATATTTCTATTCTCATTGCTGTGGTGTTGATTCCAAACAAGGGCAAAACTGAGGTACAATTTATTTTCTGTTGAATCTTAGGTTCTCAAAATAAATTCTACAAGATGTTTGCATTAACCAATGCAGTACAAACAATGTTATCCTCCGCTAAGGACAATTAAATTCAACTATGTGGCCTTTCGGCCATGCAGTCACGTGGTTGAATTTGATTGGGGAACTTAAGATACAACACCTAAGGACTTGTACTTAAATTTTTCTTTAAAACAAAGCCTAAATGTTGATTGTTAGGTCATATTAATTTTTTTTATTCTTCATTTTGTTTCCTAAACACAAAGTCCCATTTTAGAGTTTTGTCTTGCATCATATCATGCATTCAATATTATTGTGACTTTGCATTAATATTGTAACAATGAAGTTGTCTAATCATGTAGACATTGTGGTTTGAAAGGACCCATAGATAGATTTCATCTGTGAATGGTTTTAAACCTAAGACCAAGTTTGAAGGCATTTATTAACCTTTAATGGTGGCTAACCTGGTACCTTTTCTTTATATCTACTTATTAGATTTCAAATCTCAAAGATTTAATTTTGGAGCATAGCAGTAGAATTCTTGATGAGGTCCATTCTAGAAAAAGCACTGGAAGAGTAGAATCCTTAAAAGACTAAAGGTCCAACTATGGAGAATTGCAGTAGGAGCACTTCCTCTAGACATAGATTTGGCCTCAAGATTAAAGATTGAAGAGGAAGACATGTGTTCCCTTTGCGGCCTAGAACTAGAAATTGAAGCTCATCTATTTAAGAATTGTATAGTTGCTAAAAAGACTTGTTTGGATGGTACTTAGGTTATGTATCATATGGCGAACATTTTGCCATGATATGACGAACATTTTGCCATGTCTTAAAACATGTAGGTAGTGAATAACTGAATATGATCAATTATAAATCTTTCCAACTATGATCTTTGGGTTTTGATGTCTTTGGAAATTTACTTATGATTTTATTGATGGAGAAAATTCCAGCTTGTTATTTTGTTGCATTCAATTTTGGAATTGAATGCAACAAATAAGAAGTGTTTGTAGACAAGCATTTGCCATCAGGCCAAGGGGAAAAAAAAAAGAAAAAAAAAAGGCTATAGCTGCGTTTTTAAAATGCGGCTAGAGACAAATTCAAAAACAAAAAAAATACTAAAATGTAATCCACAATTAAGACAACTAATTGTCCTCTCAATTATGGAATTTAAAATGTAATCAAAAATCGCTAGATTATATATTTAAAGCATTTTTTGTTGAAGAGATTAAAGTCAGATCAATCATGGCTTTTGAGTGGAATTTTGTGGTGTGTCTTTGTGTTAAATACCCTTCTATTGTGTTTGTTACTAAAAAGAAGAAAAAAAAAGATTAAAGTAAGATCATTGAGAAAGATGAATGAAAGAAGAAAAAAAAAAATTGATCTGAGATTCAAATAGTCAGCTTTGCGTTTGATGGGGGAGTAGGGTGTACATTAAATTCACCAACTCAACAAAATCGACCCAATCTAGCCTAACCCAATGCCTTGGTGGTTTTTGTGAGTTGATGGGTTTTGTTGAGTTAAAAGCTTATTTTTGAGTTTCAGGTCACGTTGAACTTAGGTTGATAGCTTTTTCAACTCATATAGTCCAACCTGAAAGCATCATATATATAAGTTTATTTTATTATCATTTTTTTAGGTTTTTAGTTTAAGAATTTTGAAATTTATAATATAATTTAGGCATTAATGTGAATTGTAATAATTTATTTAAAAAGTAATTAAATAGTCAATAAAAGTCCATTTGTTACACAACATAAAATATGTAAGCACAATCCACCAACCGTACCCAACAGAATTGGATTGCTTTTTACACATAATGGGTTATATTGGGCTAGTTTTACACGTAATGGGTTAGATTAGAAATTTCTAAACAAGCTCAATTTGGGTTGAAAAAACCTTTAAACTTAACCTAACCCGAATCATGCACACCCCTAAATAAGAGTTTAAGTTTTATTTTCTTAAAGAATAAAAAATAAATAAATAAATAAACGTGAATTGTGAGCATGTGGCTAAGCAATAAGAAATTCTATTTGTGTGTGAGGGGGATTTGGATCCCATATAATAATTACCATAGTGTTGCAAGATGTAAAAGTTTGAAAGGTAAAAAAGTAAAAAAGTTGAAAGGTTAAAAAATTTTCTGATTTAAAGGCTAAGATTGAAGGTGGATTTTCAACTTTCAATCTCATCCATTGATTCACTATTGCAAAGTGCAATAGCTAACGTATCAATCTAGATTTGTGTGGCAATATGTGCGAAAGCCTTAAAAGGGCACAATCCACCATTGAATCAAGTTAGGTTCAGATCCAATCGGACCTATGGTGGTTGTGGCAATCTATAGAAGGTCTCCGCCTTCAAAACCATACCTCAACAAGTCAAGTAGTGGGTTATCTCCTACAAAACTTGAACCACCTAATCCAATCAAAGAACTATGCAAACTCTTGTGAGATTTGCTAGATCCAATTAGATTTCCACAAGATCTGGTGGGAATTCCACCTAATCTACGCTAAATGTCATCAGATTTGGCATGATCTCATCAGATCTTTGCTGTTTTCCACCTCTCCCCATCAAGGCCTCCTTGGATTTTCACCATTTTCTACTGCTTCTCACCATTATCTCACAAATCTTTGTCGTTTTCCAAATCTCCAATGCCGATTGATCCTCTAGCCACCCATGGGAGGCTCGATCTACCACTACTCTCTGATCAACAGCGAGTTGAGCTTTTCTCCACCAAATCCGATCAAACCGATGGATTCCCTAGTTCAACATCCCTATTTGTTTTTACAGGAACAAAAAATCAAGATCCTTCTAACTTCCTCACGTTTATAATTTATTCCCGAACCCCAAATCCTTTTTTTTTTCCTATAATGAACAATATTTTGCCAATTGTAACTTATATAATTAGACCTCTGTTTTGTTTTATAACCGCAACCACCAGCCGCTGGGTGGTTGGGTTGAATTTTACAAAAAGGGAAAACAAACACAAAATTTTGCTTTACAATGATTGTGATACACTGATACTGGTGTAATTCGAGCTTGTCAAGCTCTTAATCACAAAAGGCACATTACAAAAGTGAGAGAATTGTTGTGGTCAAGAGGTATACTTGTGATATGCAGAAGAAAGAATCCCCCAGCTCTGCAACCAATTGATCATGACCACGTAGAAACTTCATTAATTCGAGACCGCTAATTGTTTATATAGATATACATTTTCTTCAACAGTCATACACTCATACGTCATAGCCTTTCCCTCACTTATTACTAGATAGATAGATAGATAGAACAAACTATAGAAGCGAGAAAATTAAACAAATACATAGAAGAAAAAGATTTCTTATACCTTCATTATCAGGAAGACGTACTGCTTGTGCTTTCTCTTCCATTGCTCCCATGCATAGAAGCAACATAAGCTTTACCAGGGTCATCAAGCTGATTTTGACATTTTCTTTCCTCCACTGGCTTGAAGTTGCGTGGAATTTTGTATGAAGAGGATGATATATATCTTGTAATTAATATGCGTCTGTGTCCCAGTTCAGAAACTTCTTTGGCGTGATATGATAAATCATGCAGGAACAATATAGGTCCCATTTCATAAATTTCTTTGGGTTATTTATATGCACATATAGAGTTGGAATCTTTTTACCAGGGCCAGGGATTTTGGACTTTTAATTATATTGAGCTTTTTTATATATTTAAATATCTTTATTTAAAATATTTTCTTCTCCTTTTTTAGTTGCAAAATCATATAGTATTTTTAATGAATTTCATGTTCATCTGCGCAATTTTCATCTAAATTTTCCTATAACTGTTTTCTAAGACATTCTTATTTATTTGTGAAATTATTATCTACATTTTCTATTATATTGTGTTTATTGCTAGCAACAAGAATCTTTTTAAGACTTGGTTAATTTTTTTATTTTTATTTTTTAATATAACTCTCTTTGTCGTTCCTTTGCTGAGAGCACATGGAGTACAGGAGTGATAAGAATAAGAAATTTATTGTACTCCGAAAGCAATGCCTGACCTCGTCCTCTCAAATGAGAGTGGGTCCTGACGTAATTTACTGTGGGTAATTTATTTTTTTGTTTAATTTTTTTTTCCTCCTTTATACAAGTGAGTTGTTGGCTTATTGAAGCATTGTACAATTGTGGGGTCCATAATTCCACCTACAAGCCAACTCTGACATAAATAAAAAAATTTAAAGCACGGTAGATAAAAGCTATATAAGCTAATCAAATAAATAAATAAATTAATTAATTAAATTAAATTTTTTATTTTATTTGTTTTGTGAATTCATCTCATTCATTTATTTGTCAAATATAGTTGAATTTTACAGCAATCAAAATATATATATATATTAGGGGTGTCTAAGGACCCGCATCAACCGACCCGCCCGCCCGAAACCGCCTGAACCGAAGGTCCATGGGCGGCTCCGAATGCACTCTACAGTCGGTCACGAATTGGCAAGAAAACAACCCGAATAGTTCGGTTCGGATCCGGGTTTCAAAATATTTCACCCGGGGAACCTGAACCGACCGAATTATTTATAATAATAAAAAAAAAGTAGATTTGACATTCCAGTCTCAGTCTTCCAGAACAGCCCATGCCCAGCCTGAGACTCAAAGCTCACACCTTCCCAACATGAACATCAGCCGTTCATCACAAAATAAAATTTAAAATTAATGGTGTTGATGAGAGTAAAACTGACCATGATATGACCGGTTACAGTGGCACAATAACCCATTTTAAATCAACAGTTATAATCTAAGATGAAAAGGCAATCTAACGGTGAGAATTAAATGGGAAGGATTTGATATCTCTCAAAAGTCTCTTCACTCTTCAGTTTTCACTTCAGAGATAGAGTTCAGGTCATGGACATGGCTTCCCATTCATGCCTCCTCCTTCCTTTTTCACTCTTCCTCATCTCTTCAGTCTTCATTTCTTCAGTCTTAGACTCTCTGTTCTTTACCTGCTCTCTCAAACTCTCACAATCTCACACTCTATAAAGTCTAAACCGTTTCCCCAAATCCGAAGTTCCAAACTACTGTTTCTCCAAAATCCAAATAGCGCCACCGCCGTTGTCCACTCCTCTTTCCATAGCTACCGCCGGAGTCCTCATCCCGTGTACTCTTCACTGAGTCAGTAAGGTAATTTTTCTTTGTTTCTCATCTTTCTTTTTTGTTAATCTCGTTGGTTTCATTTGTGATGGAAATCAAATAAACCCAAAGATTCATACTATGAAACCCTAACTAAAAAAAACTTAGAAACCCTAACTATTTTACTTTTGTTCTGTGTTCTTTTCTTTAATCAATTTTGATCCTGTTTTAATTTTATACAGGATTGAAAGCTGAGTCCAAGTATCATTATCTGTCCTCAAGTTTGAAACCCATACACCCACGGTTTTCTTCAAGGTATGGTTTTTGCTTTCCTTTGTATTTAGTAAAAAAAAAAATGTAGTGACTGACTGACTGGTGATTGTTCATTTGTTTGATATTTCTTTTTACAAAAGGGGCAGAGTAATTTAAATGATAAATAGAATGTTGAAAGGGAAACTATTGAATGTAATTCATTAGAGTTGTTTTTAAAGTTTTAGAACATTTACCTTGCTTTGTATGAGAAGATTGTTATGATGTGATTAGTAGAATGTTGAAAGGGAAATTATTGAATTTAATTCATGAGAGTTGCACTAATGTGGCTTGCAGATGCTTTTGATTTTGCTTTTCTATTAGTTTGTAGCTTTGTATGTTCTGTATTGCCCAAATTAGACAAGGTTTATTTAACATTTTGGTTATAGCATCTTATGGAAATTTTAGTTTACCTTGCTTTGTTTTTAAAGTTTTAGAACATTTACCTTGCTTTGTATGAGAAGATTGTTATGATGTGATTAGTAGAATGTTGAAAGGGAAACTACTGAATTTAATTCATGAGAGTTGCATTAATGTGGCTTGCAGATGCTTTTGATTTTGCTTTTCTATTAGTTTGTAGCTTTGTATGTTCTGTATTGCCCAAATTAGACAAGGTTTATTTAACATTTTGGTCATAGCATCTTATGGAAGTTTTAGTCTACCTTGCTTTGTTTTTAACACATTTAACACCTAGAAGTTGATTATATGAGAAGATTGTTATGATGTGAATAAAGTTGATTTAACATTTTGGTTATAGCATCTTATGGAAGTTTTAGTTTACTTTGCTTTGTTTTTAACACATTTAACTCAAGTTTTAGAACATTTACCTTGCTTTGTATGAGAAGATTGTTATGATGTGATTAGTATGATCATGCAATTTGTCACTGCTAAGAAGAGATCTGTGATCTTGCATGTCCCTAATTAATTTACTTCATTGAGTTATCTGTGATCTTTCTTTCTAATAATCTCTTTTGATTATGTTTATTAAAATGTTTGCTTCTAGGATACTGGTTTTCCTTTTTGGTGTGTGTGCTTATTATTTATTATTATTATTAAAGCTATTAATTATACTTGTTACTCTAGTTTGCTAATATGTATTTTTGTTTTTTTAGGTCATGGGAACCAACACTAATGAACCCTCTGTCCAAACACCAGCTGCTACAGAAGATGATGGTGCTATTCCCACCCAAGTTGAAGATTTTGCTGCTACCCAAGCTGCTTCCCAAGCTGAAGCAGCTGCTGCTTCTGAGTTGCCCCCAGTTCCACCATGCCAAGTGAGTATGACAACTACTGTTAGTGGTGGTTGTAGTGGTAGGAAAAAGTCTGTTGTTTGGGGTCACTTTGAAAAAGTAAAGATAGATGAGAGTGATACTAGTAAGACTAAGGCTATCTGTAATTATTGTCAAAAATCTTATAATGCTGATAGTAAGAGTTGTGGTACTAGTAATTTGTTAGCTCATATGCCAATATGTCCCAAGAACCCTAATAGAGAAGATGTAGTTAAAGGGCAGAAAACATTAGCTTTTGTACCCAAAAAGGATGGAGAAGACGGATTCCACCTTGTGTCAACATCCTTTTCTGTTGAGGCTTCTAGAAAGGCATTGGCCGAAATGGTTATAATTGATGAGTTGCCTTTTAGGTATGTCGAGGGGTATGGGTTTAAGAAATTTGTTAGTACCTTACAACCTAAGCTTAGATTAAAGGATATCCCATCTTGTCAAACTGTGGCTAGGGATGTGATTGGCATTTATAATAGTGTGAGAGAGAAGCTAAGGAAATCCTTGAAGGGTTGTAGGGTGTGTCTCACTATGGACACATGGACTTCTATTCAAAATTTAAATTATATGTGTTTGACATGTCACTTTATCGATGATGCTTGGAAATTGCATAAGAGAATTCTAAATTTTTGTCAAGTTGAAGACCACAAGGGGGAGACTATAGGTAGAAAGATTGAGATGTCATTGCGTGAGTGAGGTATTGATGGGATATTCACCTTGACAGTGGATAATGCTAGCTCAAATTTAACAACAATTAAATTTTTGCAAATGGTAACTAAAGATTGGAATGGGACAGTTTTAGGAAATGAGTACATACACATGAGGTGTTGTGCCCATATCCTAAATCTCATTGTGGGGGAGGGTTTAAAAGAGATAGATGCATCTGTTGCTAAGGTGCGTGAAGCTGTGAGGTATGTGAAGTCCTCACCCAATAGAAGTCAAACTTTTAGGAGTTTTATGGAGAGGTTAGGTATGGAGTCCAAGAGTCTTCTCAGTCTAGATGTACCTACTAGGTGGAACTCGACCTATATCATGTTAGAAATTGCTGAAAATTTTGAGAAAGTGTTCCTCCGAAATGGATTTTGAAGATGATGGTTATTCGTCATACTTTAGGACCAAGGAAGATAGTGGTGGTTTGGGGTCTCCATGTATGATTGATTTCCAAAATTGTAGGGCATTTCTGACTTTCTTAAAGCTGTTTTATAATGCAACAAAGAAATTTTCTGGTTCATTGTATGTTACTTCAAATGTCTTCTATGATGAGATCTTTGTTATTCAGGAGAGTATTTCCAATTTAGTTAAATCCCAAAACACTCTCTTGAAAAGCACAACCACAAACATGCAAACTAAGTTTGAGAAGTATTGGGGGGAAGGGGAGAAAATTAATCCTCTTTTGTATGTGGCTGTGGTCTTTGATCCACGAAAAAAATTGAGGTTTTTGAAGTTTTCATTTTTTGAAATTTATGGGAATGCAGTTGCAGAAGTGATGGTTGATAAGGTGAAAGACCTTTTGTTTAAGTTGTATAATTTTTACACTTCTATTCATTCACCAAATGTGCAAGATCAAAGTGGGAGTGAGAGGACAGAATTGGAAAGTGATGCTAGTGATCCATATGTGATGGTTCACTAGCGATATGAATGTTTTGTGCAAGTTGAGGAATCTGTAGGTTGTAGTAATGAGCTTGAGAGGTATTTGGCTGAAAACTGTGATAGTAGAAAGGATGCAAATTTTGAGATTTTGGAGTGGTGGAGGGACAATTGTAATAGGTACCAAGTGTTTTCTAAAGTAGTTAAGGATGTGCTGGCTGTGCCAGTTTCCACTGTTGCATTTGAGTCAGCATTTAGCACTGGAGGTCGAATTGTTAATCCATTTCGAAGTGCACTATCTCCTCTCATGATTCAAAACCTTGTATGTTCACAAAACTGGCTTCAAGCCACGGTTCCAATTTCTCATCGCCAGTCAAGGGATGATGTTGAGGCATTGGAGGAGGAGTTACTTGTCTTAGGTAATATGCTTCAATTCTGAAACTTAGTGTATTAATTTTATTGAATGTCTCATGTATTCAAGCAAAATTTAATATATTGTGTTTATTTCCTATTATTTTCTAGTTTTAAATCAACAACCAACAACAAATACCAGCTCAAGCAAGGGTTCCACTTCAAGCAAACGACCCTTGATTAGCATTGATGATTAATCAGTGACTTGGTATGATTCTGCCTTTAATAGCCCCTTACTATTATATACTTGTTTTCCTTACTAGTTGGTCTTGTACTTGGTACTAATGTATTATTTGTTGAATATTTTTTTGTCTATTGTAGGAGGATGGTAATTTATTTTGTAAAGAAGGCAGCATTTTGGGAATATTTTAGAAGCTTTTTTGGACATATTGCTTTTCTAACTTGTAACTATACTCAACTGTCAATACTTATAGAAAAGAAATCTTAGTTCATAGGTTTTCTTTTTCTATTAGTTATAGACTTATAAACTATAGAGTAGTCATTCAATGCTTTGGAAAAGCTATTTTTTGGAAATACCTATGGTATTTGATTGTTGTAATTAATTATATAGCTTGGAACTTTGTATAACTAGCAAGCTTTCTGCCTTATGGGTTACTGCCCAAAAAACTTGCAGTGATTGCCTTTATGTTACTAAGTATATATATCTGTTGGAATATTGCAGTATAGTATTATTTGTTGTGATTTATTTTATTGCTAGAAAATTGGAAATATTATTTGTTGTGGTTTGCAGGTTATATGGGTGTTGAGCAGTTTACTGCCTAGGAGTTTATTGTGTTGTTTAACAGATTATATATTATTTTTTGTTCTTAATGTGGGAAAGATTATGTATTGGGATTGATAGGTACTTCTTGTTCCAGATCACAAGTGACTAAAAAATAAGAGACTTTTCGGTGTGTTGTGTTGATCACAGGTGATAAAAAGAATAAGCTTTATTTGGGCCTTTTGATTTGTCCTAATTGATGGCCCAATAGGTCTAGTTTTGTTAAGTTGTTTATTGTGTTGTTTAACAAATTATATATTTTTTTTGTGTTTATTTTTTGTTCTTAATGTGGGAAAGATTATGTATTGGGATTGATAGGTGTTTCTTGTTCCAGATCACAAGTGACTAAAAAATAAGAGACTTTTCGATGTGTTGTGTTGATCACAGGTGATAAAAAGAATAAGCTTTATTTGGGCCTTTTGATTTGTCCTGATTGATGGCCCAATAGGTCTAGTTTTGTTAAGCTGGAAGCTCTATTTTAAAATAAATTAAGTAAAAAGGCCCTAAAAAATGAATTTTTTGTAATTTTAACCCTGTCAAAAAGTCCGGCCCAATCTGAGGCCCAGACCCGTGAAACCGATGACTCCGACCCGGACAACCCGATTACCCGATATGTCGGATCCGACCCGATATTTGATCGAATATGGATCTCAAATTCAAGAAACCGATTCAACCGGGGTAAGTTCGATTTGGGCCCAAAACCGACCCGACCCGACCCGACCCGTGGACACCCTTAATATATATATATATATATTTATATTACCCGATATGTCGGATCCGACCCGATATTCGGTCGAATATGGATCTCAAATTCAAGAAACCGATTCAACCGGGTTAAGTTCGGTTTGGGCCCAAAACCAACCCGGCCCGACCCGTGGACACCCTTAATATATATATATATATATATATATATATAAAAGCAGAGACCTCATATTTGAAAACATGAGGCTCTGCTAAGTAGCACAGTTTATGCAAAGAAAATTGAAATATTCTCAAATGCCACATAGATGGACAAGCGGAGACTGATGGGTTTTTATGGACACCCTAAAACTAGTAGAAGAGAAGAGACATGGACCTTGTTAGAATCTCTCAGCCAGGTTAGCACATTACCATGGCTTTGCATTGGAGATTTTAACAAAATTACCAAGGCTACTTTGGGGAAACATGAGACCATTGAGACAAATGAATCGATTCCATAGTGTTATCCATCATTGTGGCTTCTTCGATCTAGGCTTTTATGGGGCTCCTTTCACTTGCTTTAAAAATCAATCCGAGGAGGGTCGTTGTAAGATTCGTTTGGACAGGGCCTAGCAATTGATACGTGGAGGCCTAAATTTCCTAATGCGGCCATTCAACACATTCAAAATTCTATTTCAGACCATTCTATTTTAGCTTTACGTATTTCTCCAATAAGGCAGGGCCAACGGGGGTAGCACCATAAACCCTTCAGTTCTGAGGCTATGTGGCTTAAAGATCCTAGATGTGATAAAGTGGTGATGGATTCGTGGAAAGAAGGTTTGAATAAACCTAGGGGATATCAATTTAACAATTGTATTGATAGATGCAATGAAAGGTTGAAGGTTTGGAATAGAGTGGAGTTTGGGCATGTGGGGAGGAAAATTGCTAGTCTACAAAAAAAAAACTGTAGGAGCTAGAATATCAATAGACAACAAGACAAACAGAGTACGAAATATTTGAGGTTCATAGAGATTTAAATACGTGGCTTGATGTAGAAAGTACAATGTGGAATCAAAGGTTTTGTAACACATGGTTGGTTAGTGGAGATCATAATACGAGCTTCTTCCATGCAAAGGCATCTCACCAATTTCAATGTAATACTATAAAAGGTTTGTGCGATGTAGCTGGGGTATGGCAAGAGAAGGATCAGATTATGGAGGATATAGACGTGGGGTACTTCCACTCAATCTTTCAATCAAATGGCCGAACCGAGGCAACTAGGGTTATATAAGCTATTCAGCCAGTGGTCACTAGTTCCATGAATGATGGTATAGCCCCTCCAAAATTTAATGAAACACATATTATCCTAGTACCTAAAGTGAAGAACCAACAAAGATAGCTTAGTATAGGCCGATTAGCCTTAGTAATGTTCCAGGATTGCTTCCAAAGTCTTAGCAAACTGGTTGAAAACCTTCATTCCTCATATTATTAGTGAGAATCAGAGTGCCTTTATGACCAAACGCTTAATCACTGACAATGTTTTGGTGGGCTTTGAAACTATGCACGATATTAGTCAAAAGAAGAATGGAAAGGTGGGAGATATGACTCTTAAATTAGATATGAGTAAGGCCTATGATCGGGTTGAATGGGAATGTTTGGAAAATATTGTGCTTAAGATTGTTTTTCATAGACAATGGGCGGATTTAATGATGCAGTGTGTTTGTTCTGTCAGCTATTCTATTAAGTTTAATGGCAAGCCTCGAGGTGTCATTCACCCTACTAGGGGTCTACGCCAAAGGGATCACCTTTCCCAATATCTATTTTTATTTTGTGCAGAAGAGCTCTTTGCACTAATTAGACAAGCAGTGGAATGTGGTTCCATTAAGGGGATGGTAGCTTGTGCAAGAGGACCAGCTATTTCTCATTTGTTCTTTGCAAATGACCGACTGATCTTTTTCCAAGCCACAAATGAAGAGTGTTCTAACTTGATTACCATATTGGAAACATATGAACAGGAGTTAGGCCAGCAATTGAATTGTGATAAGACATCCTTCTTTTTCAGTCATAACACTCCACAACCTATTCAAGATGACATTAAGAATAGGTTTGGGGTAGAGATCATCAAGTAGCATGAGAAATATCTTGGCCTCCCATCTTTGTTATGAAAAAATAAATGCAACACCTTCCATCAAATTAATTGAAATGTTGGATAATAAACTTTCTGGGTGGAAATAAATTTTTTTGTCTAATGCAGGTAAGGAGATCTTGATAAAGACTGTGGCACAAGCAGTGCCAACTTACACAATGAGTGTCTTTAAACTTCCTAATACTCTCTGTTATGAAATGACTATTATGGTGCATAAATTTTGGTGGGGTCTAACAAATGAGAGAAACAAAATGGCATGGTTAAGCAGTGATAAGGTGTGTCTACCAAAAGATGAGGGTGGGTTAGGGTTTCGAGACTTGAAGGCATTCAATCTTGCTCTATTGGCTAAACAGGTTTGGCGACTTCAAACCAACACCACCTTACTAGTTCATAAAGTATTCAAGGCACAATATTTCCCTGAGGGTGACTTTCTTTCAACTAAACTCGGCAACCATCCCTCTTATGCATGGCAGAGTATTATGGCAGCTTAAGCCATTATACAAACAGGGCATTGTTGGCAAGTGGGCAATGGCCATTCCCTTCAGATTTGGAGGGATAAATGGCTCACTCAACCATCTACTTTCACCCTCACATCCAGGCCACCCACTGTCCCATCATGATAAGACATCCTTCTTTTTCAGTCGTAACACTCCACAACCTATTCAAGATGACATTAAGAATAGGTTTGGGGTAGAGATCATCAAGTAGCATGAGAAATATCTTGGCCTCCCATCTTTGTTATGAAAAAATAAATGCAACACCTTCCATCAAATTAATTGAAATGTTGGATAATAAACTTTCTGGGTGGAAATAAATTTTTTTGTCTAATGCAGGTAAGGAGATCTTGATAAAGATTGTGGCACAAGCAGTGCCAACTTACACAATGAGTGTCTTTAAACTTCCTAATACTCTTTGTTATGAAATGACTAGTATGGTGTGTAAATTTTGGTGGGGTCTAGCAAATGAGAGAAACAAAATGGCATGGCTAAACTAGGATAAGATGTGTCTACCAAAAAATGAGGGTGGGTTAGGATTTCAAGACTTGAAGGCATTCAAACTTGCTTTATTGGCTAAACAGGGATGGCGACTTCAAACCAACACCAGCTCACTAGTTCATAGAGTATTCAAGGCACGATATTTCCTCGAGGGTGACTTTCCCTTGGGATGTTAAAATTTAGCGAGAGTATTTTAGCCACTACATAATGGAATATTTTAAGAATCATAAGTTTTAATTAGGGTTTAATTGCGAGAATAACAATAGGACATATTTGCTCCTTTCCAAAATATTAAGGGGGAAATTGCTTGATTTTAAAGTTTAAGGAGGAATTGTGAACTACCCCAAACATAAAAGACGAAGGTATTTTAATCCTAAGTTTTGTGTGTGTGTGTGTGTGTGTGTGTGTAAATATATGTGTTTTTACTTAAAATGGTGCATAAAGAAAAAAAAAAATACAAAATTTCTACCCAAGAAAATTGTATGTGAAACTGTGAATTTTGACTCAACAAAAATTGACTAATAATTTTTTTTTTTTCTAGAAACATAAAGAATGACACAACATTTTCATAATACCTTTACAACTTTGTTATATTGTACTTTGACTTGTAAAGAATTGATACTTCAGCAATTTTGAAAATATTGTAACGACAACAAGATGTCTTAATATTTTCAGAAGAGAAATACTATGTTCACAAAACTTTCATTACAAATAATAAGTAGTAGGTTGTTACGGGTTGTTATTGGTGGGTAAAAATGTAATTTCATTGGTAAGTTTAAATTACAATGATAATCTACCACCTAAGATTTGTTGTGAAAAATATTGTGAATGTAGCACTTATTTTTTCTTCATAATACTTTTATTTTTAGTTGTGGTTTGTTCCAATATGATATTCTATTATTTTATAGGAATTAACACCTCAACAACTGTGAAAATATTGTGGCAATTTGTTGTGTTAATATTTTATTATTATTATCTAAGCAAGTTCAATGGACGCAAGCATAACAAACCAAAGTATACCATTAAAAAAAAAAAAAAAATTGAACAAACCAATGTAATGTAGCACTAACTCATTGGCTCTTTTTATATATAGAAATTGTGATTGATATGATGTAATCTCTCTCTCTCTCTCTCTCTCTCAAATATATATCTATATGAGATGGGTTCAAGTTAAACCTGGTGTAACTCTAAAGAGTTACACATTTTTAAATTATTGGATTTAAGCAGATCCAATGGTAAAAAAATGACCCTCATTAATACTAATATTCTAATTGATTTTATTTATTGTCCCTTATTTATAACATTCCATACATATTTCTCTCTTTCGCTTCCCTTATTTATTGTCCCAATCCAATGAAGCAGACGTTAACTAGTTATAGTCAGTTTGATGTTTGCTCAATGTCTATATTATAATATTTATATAATTTGAATTACCACAATATTATAATCCATACTATATAGACATTGATGTTTGCTCAATGTCCATATTCAAAATTTTCTCAATGTCTATATTATAATATTAATAGAATTTGAAGTAGACATTCCATAATCACAAACAAACCAAAATTTGAATTACCACGACGATAAGCCCCAAAGACAAAATCGACGAAGACCGTGATTTTGAACTGGAAAATAAACCTCCATTGTCCCCTAATTGTCAAGCGTGATTTCCTGGTCTCCTCGACATAGTGAAATACTTTTTTTTTTTTTTTTCTAATTATATTAAAAAAAAAAAAATCACGAATCTCCAACATAACTAAAGAGAGTGCATTGTTCAGTGAGAGAATAAGATCTGTATTTGGAAAATATCTCTGGTGAGAAATGTAATTGGGTCTGCATTATTGTGAACAGTGTGTGTGGGTAATGAAACTTTTAGTGTTGGTTGTGGAAATCCAACGGAATTGTGGTAAGTTTGTTAAAAAATTGGGGATAGAGAGAGAGGAATTATTGGGTGATGAAAGTTGAAAGATTTGAGTTTTTGAGTCAAGTCACTGTCTCTCATGGAGGTGGAACAACGGTGGAGGAGAAAGAGATAGAGAGAGAAACGTAGAGAGAGAGTCAAATATAACACTTTTTTTGGGTTTTGAGATAGATATAATATATAATAAATGAGAGATGATTAATGAGATCCTAACAGAATATTAGCATTAATGAGATTCATTTTTTGACCGTTGGATCTACTTAAATCGAATGGTTTAAAAAAGGTGTAACTCTGAACCCATCTCTCTCTCTCTCTCTCTCTCTCTCTATATATATATATATATATATATATATTTGGACATTTCCACAAACACCTAATGATGAAACATCCAAACTATAACTTCATGCACAAATCACCATCAAATCAAAATCCATGTTAGAAATTCTTAAATCGCACAAACTGGCAATCATAATGACTACTTCATTTAATAAAAAATTTATTATGTTTCAAAAAAAAAAAAAAAAAAACTACTGGCTAAGAGAAAATGTTTCCAACCAAAATTTTCAAAATCATGACACCTCATGATCAACCTACATGAACAAAGACACATACGGTGCCGGCTGAACAGTGGAGCAAGAAATGCGGTCGCCTAAGGCCTTATGTAAAAAAAAGGCCCCCAAATTTTAACCAATAAGGTTATTTATAATCAATAAATAAAATAATATTTTTTTACTAGATGAAAAACAAATAAAAAATAGAGAAAAATGCAATGTCCACAATATTTTTTACAACACTTTTACAATTATGCTAAGTAGTAGGTTGTTACAACCTGTTATTGATGGCAAAAAAATAATTATAGTGAGATTTTCAAAGAGAGAGAGAGAAAAAAAAAAGCAACTTAAAACCTAGGATTTGTTGTAAAAAAAAATTGTGAATGTTGTACTTCTAAAAAAAATAAGAATAATAATAAGAGTTTAGTTAGCAAACTTTTACTAGTTCTCATCTAAGTCCACCACTAACACCATTTTTTTACTTACTATTATCAATCTATCATATCAACAAGTATGAAATATTTTGTCAAATTTTTTCTATTTATAAAATTTCTAAAAAAAGAAAAAAATTCTACCTAGTTTTTGTTAATTAGTAGTAATTTTGCATATAATCAATTTTTGCCTTAGGCCTCCAAATTCATTAAACCGCCCCTGGACACATAATTCTCTAACCTCAAACTTTAGCCATTAACCTAATTTATGCATATTCTATTGAACTTAAAATTTTCCGCTCAAAACAAACAACCCGCGAGTATAACTATTATGTTATTTTTGGAACTATATATAGTAAGAATACCTTAAAAATTTCCATGATAATTTCAAGATTGATTACACAAAAACTGGTTCTTAAAATTTCTAACATTTTAGTTTTTGCAACTATATGTTGTTATAGGTTGACAGGACCTTGAGCCTAGGGGTATCGCTCATTGATTTTAAGCTTTAACCAATTCTAAATATGTGGTTGATTAATTTATTTCTAATAATTTATTAGCTTTTCTGATCATTCTATATTTTGTAGTAACTTTCAACTGGTGCTTTCCTTGTCGTAAATTAGAATGCTACGCGTTTTCTTTTTGGTTTGTGTTTTCTTTTGTGATGGAATAATATGCTACGCGTTTATTCGTATGGAAATTGACTGCAAATTGCATTTCAATTATTTATACGATTGTCGGTAAACATTGACTTGAGTAAACCAGCAAGTCATTTGGACCCCGCAAATTTTTTTCTTTTATGAATAAAAGACTTTATAAACAAACACTAGAGAATTATAAACGGCCAGAGTCCTTTACAAGAATATAAACCAAACAAGGACAACAGCCAATACCAAAAGACCCCACAAAATTATAGCTATGAGCTGCAGCATTTGCAGACCTGGAGACCCACGAGCTCTGCTTTCGAATCATAGAAAGTATGGTATAATATTATCACATAATGCTTCAAGAAAAAAATATCATCATATAATTATTGAACGTACGGTTAATGGTTCTAAATGAATTTTATGAAGTAGCCCTTGCTTAGCTTTACTTTATTGACCAGTACATATCAGTCTAAGACACATACAAATTTAGGTAAAACCTTTAGGATAAAGTTCAATAATGAATTTACCGTATTTTAGAAAAGAACAAATATTTTAGCTAGGGCGGTTCTTGCTATGGAAAAAGAGTAGTGATGAAGATCAATCTTAGATTTTATTTGTACTACGAAATAAATATATAAATTTATTTATTTTTAAAGTATATAGAAATTTACATTAGTAAAAAAAGACATTAATTTTAAGAATTTTGATAATTATGTTGTAAAAAATTAGTCTCATTGTATAAGAATTTTGATTAACTACAAAATTAGGGTAGCTATTTAACATATAAATATTTATTTTACTATAATAGTTTTTTAGTATCTACTTGCTAAAGGCTATATATCCACTCATTAAAAACTTCTAAGAATGATAACAAATATCATCATCTTCTAACAATAAACAACTGAAAAACTTCTAGTATCGTTATTCAAGTGTTGTGGAAATATGTGTGGATTAAAAAGTGTTGTGGAAATATATGTTGTGATATTTAAATATTAAAAATTATAGTTTAAATAACAATACCAGACACCCCCTAAGTTTTGCTAAGAAATTTTTTTTTTTTTTTTAAAAAGAAGATAACAAAAGGCGTGTGTCATTGAATTTTTCATTAGATAAATTATAAGTTTCGAAAATTTAAATTTAGAAAATCAACATTCTTTAGATAACAAATAAAACACCTTATATCATTATTCCAACTTTCCAAGAATTTCTACCATCTAAAACTCAAAAATACATGAAGAAAATTTTTGGGATATTAAAATTTAGCATGAGTAATTTAGACATTACACAATAAATTATTTTAAGAATCATAAGCTTTCATTAGGGTTTAACTAAAAGAATAATAATATGACATATTTGCTCTTTTCTAAAATATTAATGGAAAAATTGCTTGATTTTAAAGTTTAAGGAGGAATTGTAAACTATCTCAAACATAAAGGATAAAAAAGTGTTTGTTTCCAAAGTTTTTGTTTATGTTTTTGTGTGTAAAACTATATGTTTTTACTTAAAATGGTGTGCAAAGAAAAAAAAAAAAAAAAAAACATAAAAAGTCAACCCAAGAAAATTGTATGTGAAATAGTGAATTTTGGATCAATAAAGTTAATTAAACCAACAAAATATTTCTAAAAATACAATAGCATGGCACAACATTTTCATAATACCTTTATAATTTTGTTATATTTTATTTTTACTTGTAAAGAATTGATAGCTTAGCAGTTTTGAAAATATAGCGACGACAGTAAGATGTCTTAACATTTTTACACAAAAAATGCTATGTCCATGACAATTTCATAACAAATCATAAGTATATAGTAGGTTGCTACAACTTGTTATTAGTAGGTAAAAAAGTAGTTTCATTGGTAAGTTTAAATTAAATTTAATAACAATTTACCACCTATGATTTGCTATAAAAGTGTTGTGAAAAATATATTGGATGTAGCACTTTTTTTTTTCACAATAACTTTACTTTTAGTTGTGATTGGTTTCAGTATGATATTTTATTTTGACCTATAATGAATTAACACCTCAACAATTATGAAAATATTGTGTCAATTTGTTGTGTTAATATTTTATTATAATGTGAAACAGTGCGAATTGGACAAACAAAAATAATATAAAAAATCTATTGTAGTTTTACGCATTCACAAAAATAAATAAATAAATAATGGGCGAGCGATACAGTGAAAATTGTACAAACCAAAACTACTATAGCAAAATTACTGTAACTTTTCTCATTCACTCTTTTTATATATAGAAATATACATTGTACTTCCAATATAAATTTATATTGTAAATACATTGTACTTACAACTGTTATTTTGTATGAATAAAAGACTTTATAGTTTATAAACAAACACCAAAGAATTACAAAGGGCCAGAGTCCTTTACAAGAAATCAAGAATATAAACCAAACAAGGACAACACAGCCAATACCAAAAGACCCCAAAAATTACAGCTATGAGTTGCAGCATTTGCAGACCTGGAGATATCCAGTTAAAAGATATACACCAGTATGACATATCTTGAAAAATAATTCTAATTGACGAGAGATGTTGGTTTCCACTGTTTTTTTTTTATAGCTGAATCTACTGATATATCCTCGGATTTTATTATCTTTGGGCCTAGGTCCAAGCCAAAATATTGGCCGAAAGGCCCAAAAATAAATTAAAAAGCATAATATGAGTTAATGCCCGTTGTGGTTCAAGCAAGGAAATCAATACCGTACTGGAAGCTATACCGGTTTGACCAGTGGTACAATATATTTTGAATATCGATCAATACCGGTGTACCGTTTCGGATTTACCGCTATTTTTTACTATTTTATACAATATAAAAAGTTATATTTCTAATAACTCAATATATCACATTGGCAACTTTTTATATGTTTTGATGGAGTTATCAACATATAAATATATAATAATGAGAAGGACACTTACCTCAAATAAAATAAAATATTTAAATCATTTAATAATTTAAAAATTAAAATAATTATTTAATAATTTATAATTATAAGTATATCTATTTCCAAAAAGAAAAAAACTTTAAATATTATAGCAATATTAGTATTATAATACTTCATACAACTTTTATCACAACTTGTTAGGACATATGTGGTTTATTTGTTAGGAACATATGTTACTATTTTATGTAATTGGTTTATCCTTTGACAAAACGTACTTTACTTATATTTAGATAGATCTAGGATGTGTTTAATACTTCAAGAAATTGTGTTTCAAGATCAAGTGTTGAAGACATGCAAGTCTGTCCAAGATTCAAGCTGAAGAAGTGCTGTTCATTAAAGCTCGACAGCTTCTCGACAGCACCTCGATAGACAGCTATCTGTCGAGCTTTATGAAAAACTAAATTCCAGTTCTATTTTGACTCTAATCCGGGATTATGTGTTTGAGCTTTCTTTTCTCCTAACCCTAGACATATAAAAGGATTATTTTAAGGGCCGTCAAAGAGTACACAAGTTACACAAATTTTGAGAAAAGTTTGTTCAAGCAAATTGTGACCAGAGACAAAGTTTTGCCTTGTTCATCTCTTCTGAAGAAATTGCTGTGTATGTGCACCTTAGGTTTTTGTGACCAAGTATCTTCTGGATCTTCATCGCCTGGATGAACTGAAGAACTTTGCAGCCAACAACTTTCTCTAGTTGGTGATTGAAGTCACGTACTGGGATCCGCGTAATTGGTTAGTTACGTACATAGGAGTCATGCATCGGAAAGGGAAATTGTCACTACAAAACAAGTCCAATTAGGTATTTGGGATAAAAGTTCAACTGTAGGTTGGTATAAGGTACTGGGATTCTTTTACTTGTAACCGCTTGTTTTGATAATAATAGAATTTCGGGAGTGGTGACCTGAAAATCATCCGATGGGGTTTTTGCCATTAGATTTTCCCCATTGGTAAACAAATCACCGTGTTCTTTATTTTTGGCTGCATAATTAGTTTATTGGTGATTTGTTTGTGCTACCATGTGTTTACATGTTAATTTGATTAATTAATAAATTTGGCCAATTAATCAATTAATTTATCACAAGAGGTCAATTCGCTTTTGGCCTATCAAATAGTATCAGAGCAGGCACACTCTGATTAGGTTTTAATCTTTGTTGTATTGATCCATTGACCCATGTTTGTCATGGATAGAGGACAGTCTTTAATCATACCTCCTTTATTTGATGGCACTAGCTATGCATACTAGAAAGTACGCATGAGAGCTTTCTTACAGTCTTTAGATGAAAAAGTGTGGCAAGCTGTGGAGTTAGGTTGGACTAAGCCTATAGAAGCGCCTGCTGACTGGGATGATGCGAAGATCAAGGTGGCAAACTTCAATAGCAGAGCCTTGAATGCCTTATTCAGTGCGGTCATCAATGAGGAGTTTAAAAAGATATTCTCAACTAAAACTGCCAAGGAAGCTTGGACCATTCTCTAGAAAACCTATGAGGGAACCAAGGCTGTCAAAGATTCAAAGCTATAGAGGCTCACTACAAGCTTTGAAGAGATTAAGATGGAGGAGGATGAGTCGTTTGATGAGTTCTACGCCAAACTCAAGGACATAGTAAACTCTACGTTCGACCTTGGGGAAACCATTATTGAGCACAAGATTATGAAAAAAGTGCTCAGATTTCTACTCGAGAGATTTCATGTCAAGATCATCGCAATTGAGGAATCAAAGGATATTGACAAGATTCCTTTGACAGAGCTAATTGGTAATCTGCAAACCTACGAACTAGGGTTATAAAGGATTGACAAGATGGGTAAAGGCAAAAGCATGACACTGAAGGCCAAGAGCAATGAGATAGATGAGTCTTCAGATGATGAAGATTCTAAGATAAAGTCCTACATCACCAAGCAGTTCAAGAAGTTTATGAAGAATGCCAATGGAAAGGGCTTTGACAAGGACCATAGGCAATCTAGTTCTTCTCAGTTCAAGATCCAAGACAAAGGAAAGAATGATGCAAGGGATGACGGTCAGTACACTGTTCCCGCATGACCTAAGTGCTTTGGGTGTCAAGACTTCGATCACATGAAACCAAGGAAGTCAATACCGTATCGGAGGTTGTATCGATTTGACTAGCGATACGATATATTTCAGGTACCGGTTGGGGTTTATCGCTATTTTATATATTTAATATATATACACACACAAAATCTCTATTTACTATAAAACATTACCTCTATAATCTTTGTTTATCATAAAACATTACTTTAATTATTCATTACATACAAAGAAAAAAAAAACACAATATAAAAAAACAAAAAAACTTAATTATACATTGCATAGAAAGTAAACTAAAAAGTTTCTACTAAAAAAAAAAAAAAAAAAAACTAAAAGGTTCTATTGATGTGATGCAATTAATGCATCACATAATGTGGGGCTCAAAACTGAAAAGGAAGTAAAGGCTGAACAATTTAGCCCATCTTTTATTAAAAAAATATAAGTTTTCAACATTTCCAAGGCTAGTCACATGTAAAAGAGCTTGGAAAATTTTAAATAAGATACAAAACAAAAAGAGAAACCACATAGCAATGTTCATTGTTCAGCAAAAAAGAGAAGAAATCAGAGCAGTGGAGAAGGACAACATACGAGAAGAAGAAAAAAAAAGGAAGAAGAAGATCTAATCGGCGATGTCAATGCGGTGGCAACTTACTGCACTAGGGTTTGTTCAAATTATGCATTTCTTCTATCTTTCCTTTTAGTTTTTGTACTGGCCGAATTTCTATTTTCCAGCTGAAATGTCCGGTATACTCCGGTACGGTTGGTATTGTCCGATATAGGCCGGTACCTTAAGCGGTACATTTTGAAGGTGTTTTGGTACCGGTTCATTGACGGGTACGAAAAATTCCGGCCGAACAAGAGTGTCCTACATATCTCAAGAGCATTAAGAAGAGCAAGATACTTGTTGCTACCTTGGGCAACATTGAGCCTGAGGATGATTCCAACAATGAGGATGACAGAATCTTGAATGCCTTCATTGCCATTGTTAATCCTACTAATGGGATTGTTGAAGATGTGATTGAAGAAGAGGAATTGGTGGAATCCAAGTTTAAGAAGATGGATGATCAAGATGACATCCATACAGCCTATGAGAAACTATACAAGCTTTTTGAGAAACATGAAAAACTTTATAGGATGACCACCAAGAAGCTCAGTGATGCGGAACTTGATCGTGAAGAACTTTCCATAAAGTTTGATGAGGCTAATTAAACTATTGGAGCACTAAGGTTCGAGAACAATTTCTTAGCTGAGAAGACCAAGAAGTTTGAAGTGGAGCTGTTCCAAGTCAAAGCTCAATTGGAGAGGACTTCAAATGCAAAGCTTGATGAGATGCTCAGTCTTAAGAAATTCTAATCGAACTGGTTTAGGATATGGTTTCTCTTCCTCTAATACTGCTTCTACTAGTACTACAGTTTTTGTTCCTCCTAACAATAATGTTGAAATTGAGAATAATAATGTTAAAACTAATTTAGCTAGTGAGAATTTAGACAAAAGTAAATCTATCTTAGGATTACTCCCTAAGCAAGAAAAGAAGGAAGCTAAGAACCCTAGGGCTAAGAAGTCTAACTCTCAAAAGCCTAAACAAAAGAAGCAGCATCTCTGTTATCACTGTGGAGTCATCAGTCATACTCAACCAAATTGCTATAAGTGGCTTGCCACTCAACAGAGCAATGACATGATAGTATATGGAAGCCAGAATTAGCTTCAATCCTCTCTTGCTCCCCTTGGAGATCTTCTCAAAACGCTCATGTTCCTTTCGAACTTGAACGGTTTTAATTCTTCCCTCTCATCGCTAGTTCAAGGGTTTAATCAAAGGAAAGGTTCTTCCAAGGTGTGGAAGGAAAATGGCTCCAAGTGATTCTATCACTTTTCTCTTTCTCTCTTCTTGTTTTTGTGTGTGCATTACTTGTGTGTTTTGCTTTCAAGTTTTGAGTCAATCTAGTTTTTATACTTTGCTTTGTTTAACATGTTTTTATGTTGTTATTTTTCAGTTTTGGTTTATTTTTTTTCACATAAAAATTTAAAAAAATTGAAAAATTAGAAAAATACAAAAACAGTGTGTGTTTTGTGTACATTAATACTTGTGTACCTTGGATGGCCATTGAAACAAAATTTTCTAAACTTTGTATCTCTTGTAGCTTAGATGAGCATTTCTATGCACAACTTAGTAAGTGAGATTTGTGACTCTTGTTTGTGATGAGTAAGATTAAGCGATCTCTTTTACTTGACACTCGTATCACTCTTTTTGACGGGAATGACTAAAAAATTCTAAGAGAAAGACATAAATAATTATCTCACCACTGTTGCCCGCCAATCATAAAATGACACCTGTATGCTTTAGTATAGCAAAAGTATAGTGTTAATGACATTTGTGTGCTTCCGCATAACAAAATTGGAATGTTAAATGCTTACCATCATTGGGTACTTTCTTTTCTCTCTCTTATATGCCCTTGCATGATTTGCTTATAAAAATATGCAAAGAAAACTAAAAGCAAAAAGATCAAAATGCTTTAAATATGATTGCAAGTGTGTATTATAGGAGATGTGAGAGTTATAGGATGTACCTCGAAGGTAATAGTCTCCATCAAGCAGTTATAATTGTGTGTGAGTTAAAGTGATTTTCTCATATCTTAAATCGTCATAACATGTATATACTTATGCAATCTTGTGATGTTTTTCACACACAACACGCAATATTTTTTGCTACTCTTGATACATGTGTAGGTACAATGTGATTTAGCCATTATAAGGTTTTACATGTGTTAATGTATGCTCACTAAACTATCTTGATTTGTTTTTGAAATATAAAATGGGTTAGACTTGTTTAATGTGTGTGTGTGTGTGTGTGTGTTTTGAGATCTATGTGCTTACCATTTTTTTTGTTGAGAGATAATTTTGAGAGCTTAAAATGTTGAATGGATCTTTGGTTGAGTTGCATGCTTGATTGCATTCATATCTGTATTTTTCACTTTTTGAAAAATGGTTTTTAAGTAATCTCGACACCTCCTTGATACCTCCTCAACACCTGGCTTTCTATCGAGCTCTTAAGGTCTTTTCCTATTGCAATCTCGACAGATCCTCGACAACTGGTGGATCAAACGAGAAAGGTCCTCGATCCTCGATAGATTCCGAACAGCTGGTGGATCGATCGAGCTTCCCTTCTTGTGTCTTTATTTTGTTTCTCGACACCTTCAAGATAGCTATATCTGTCGACGTTGTTTTTCTTGACACCTACCTCACCAGATGGCTTGAAACCTCTATCTGTCAAGAATTACTGAGGAGCTATATATTCGTTCTTCACAATCCGGTTCTCATTTCTTTGATATCTCTCGATCTGTATGCACCTGTTCCTATCCTAAACACCTTCTCTCTCACTCCAAGCCTCTTTCCAAGTGGTTTTTTTTTCAAGCTTTTCAAGTTTTCCTTTACTTGGTAAGCTTCTAATCTCCTTCATTTACATGCATTAATGTTTTGAAACCTAGGTTTTGGGATTTTTTTGAAAAATTTTGGGGTTTTTCAAAATTGATGAGTTATTGTTGAAATTTAGGATGGTTTTTTACTCAAATGAGTTTCAAATCTCATGCATTGCATCACATTAGCATAATAATATTATTATCATGCATTTAGACGTGTGCAAATTAATTGTGTGCTGGTAGGATTGGATTGGATTGAGCCAATGATGCAATTTCTTTTGATATCACATGTTCATGCATTCCCCATGCATATGTACTTTCTTTTCAATATACTTGCTATATTTGAACTATTTGGAGCTTTTTTGATTGTCTCTTTCTTCCTCTTGTTTACATTAGTCGTATCTATAGCACTTAAGCATAAGTCTGCTTCGTCCCAGAACCCATTGCATTTTAAGGCATCGTCTTCTTCTGATCCTACCCCTTCTCACATTCGGTTCCATGATGAGGATGCCCGAAAGGACTTCTCGAAGAACTTTTCTCGACAAGGTGTTCATTTGAAACACCGAGTCATTTTAGCGGACTTTGCCGATACTAACCTTCCCACTGTCATTAACAGTCGGGGATGGGAGTCACTATGTGACATCCCGGTTACTTGTCCTACCGTGCTGATTCAGGAGTTTTACTCCAACATGCATGGTTTCAATTTTTCAGTACCTCTATTTTCTACTCGTGTTCGAGGTACGCGCATTATTGTCACACCGCAGCTTGTTGCAAATGTGCTTCATGTTTTGAGGGTAGAGCATCCTGACTACCCCAGTTATGAACGTTTGAGGACTGTGTCCAAAGACGAGATGATTTCTGCTTTCTATAAGCATCCTGCAAATTGGGCTGATTGTCAATTTACACCATGTCGGCCTTTTACTAAATATCCTAGATTCATGAACATGGTGATGACTTTTGTTTTGCACCTATTATCTCACTATAACTCTATCACAGAGCCTCGTGCTCGATTTTTGCATTCTTTATTAGAGCACCTCAACATAGATTTTTCTTGACATTTCATTCTTTCTATCTTAGATGTGTATAGGGATACGGCTACCCATGATAAGCTCATTTTCCCTTCGGTTATCATGTAGATTCTATGCCATTTTCTTGTTTCTTTTCCCTTTTCCGACCATTTTCCTGTCATGTGTATCATAGACTACGCTACCGTTAAATGTAGTAAGGCGTAGTTTAGGTCTCAGTAGTCAAATTCGGCAGCTCTTTCCTCTCGTTCTACTCCGTCTCATTCTGCTCCATCCACAGCTACTTTCTCCTCTTCTTCGGGCGATGTGAGTCTCGGAGATATCTTGGCGCAGTTGCAGCGCATGGATGCTCGCCTTGATACTCTCTTTACGGAGTTGTATCAAGTGAACGTTCATGTTAGTCGTATTGCATGACAACAGGCAACCATGGGTGGTTTTGCTCCTGAGGCTTCTCCCCCACCACCTCCTCTAGTGGCTTTTGAGTCTGAGGATGATGATGATAATGATGGTGATGATGATGATGGAGATGCTAGCTCTACCAATGAGATGTCTACTTAACACTCTTACCCTTTGTCACTTGTGATAAAAAGGGAGAGTAGTTTTGGATATAAGAGTAATCATTCTTAGGGGGAGAGTTAGTATAGGTCATTTTGTTAGGGGGAGTGTTGCTATTTAAGGGATGTAGTAAGGATTACTTGTATCTTTTTCTTTTCTCTATTTTAGATGCTTTTGTTCTTGTACATGGGTCTTATGACCATTTTTGATATACATTGTACTTATCTTCTTTATATATGTGATGTATGTTTCTTTCACCTACCCTTACATGTGTTGTTTCTTTTCTCTCCTTATGCATATGCTTCTTATTACTTGTATGCAATTTATTATTTATGTTTCACACAAAGATGCTTTAATGAGTTTTGTTTAAAGTGTTTTAGATATACAGGTTGTCAAAGTCTACTTGCCATAAACTCTCTTCTTGCAAAGTTTTTCAAGAGTTTGTGTTAGGTTAGATTTTATTGTATTCAACAAGTGAATATGAGTTGAGTGATTTATGACTTCTCTCATATTTTCATTTGTTTGTTGTGGTTTTATCATGGATTGCCAAAGGGGGAGATTGTTAGGACATATGTGGTTCACTTGTTAGGAATATATGTCACTATTTTATGTAATTGACTTATCTTTTGACAAAACGCACTTTACTTGTATTTGGATAGATCTAGGATGTGTTTAATACTTCAAGAAACTGTGTTTCAAGATCAAGTGTTGAAGACATGCAAGTCTGTTCAAGATTCAAGCTGAAGAAGTGTTGTTCATTAAAACTCGACAGCACCTCGACAGACAGCTATCTATCGAGCATTATGAAAAATAGAATTCTAATTCTGTTTTGACTCTAATTCGGAATTATGTGTTTGGGCCTTCTTTTATCCTAACCCTAGACATATAAATGGACTATTTTAAGGGCCGTCAAAGAGTATACAAGTTGCACAAGTTTTGAGAAAAGTTTGTTCAAGCAAATTGTGACTGGAGGCAAAGTTTTTCCCTTGTTCATCTCTTCTGAAGAAGTTGCTATGTATGTGCACCTTAGGGTTTTGTGACCAAGCATCTTCTGGATCTTCATCGTCTAGATGAATTGAAGAACTTTGTAACCAAAAACTTTCTCTATTTGGTGATTGAAGTCGCCTACTGGGATCCGCGTAATTGGTTAGTCACGTACTTGGGAGCCGTGCATCGGAAAGGGAAATTATCACTACAGAACAAGTCCAATTGGGTATTAGGGTAAGGGTTCAACTGTAAGTTGGTATAAGGTACTGGGATTCCTTTACTTGTAACCGCTTGTTTTGATAATAGTGGAATTTTGGGAGTGGTGACCTGAAAATTACCTGGTGGAATTTTTACCGTTAGGTTTTCCCCGTTGGTAAACAAATCACTGTGTTATTTATTTTCCGTTATGTAATTAGTTTATTGGTGATTTGTTTGTGCTAACATGTGTTTGCATGTTAATTTGATTAATTAATAAATTTAACTAATTAATCAATTAATTTATCATAATGAGTCAATTCGTTTTTGGCCTATCACAACTCATTATATGATAAGTTGTGAGAGGTGAAAAAAATTGTGAGTGTATGTAGGTTCACATTTTCATCACTCACAACTCCTCACATGACAAATTATGACAAAAATTGTTTAAAATGTTGTAATATTAGCATTATTCTAAATATAAATTTGTTGCAATACAAAGGCAATCTAGCAATACTAGTACATTATGTCACATCACATTGGGCTCAAAGGCCAAATGTTTTTTTTTTTGGTTAATACAAAGGCAAAGCTGAAAAGAAGTAATGGATTCAGCTTATCTTTTATTCAAAAATTAAGAGTTTTCAATATTTCCAATGCTAGTGTTAGTAGTCACATGGAGAGCTTAGGAAACTTCAAAAAGAAATACAAAGCAAAGAAAGAGAAAGTGAGAAACCACATACATAACAGTGTTCAGCAAAAAAAAAAATAGAGAGTGTATGAAGTCATTTACAGAGTAGTGGAGACTAGAGACGGACAGAGAAGAAGAGTGTTCAACAAAAGAAAAGAGAGGTATTAATTCATTGCAGAGTAGTGGAGATGGACAGAGAAAAAGCTACTTCGTGGCACCACCCCTACTTCATCGTTGTCTTCTTCCTTTTCTCCTTCTTCTCTGTTTTCTTTCCTTACAAATGAGACTTTTCGTGTTTCGGCCTGGTATCCATTTACCAGCCAAAACAACTGGATTTCGCCAGTACGGCTGGTATTTTTTTCGATACAAAACAAGGGGGGTATTTGTACCGGTGCACTGGCCAGTATGGTATATATCGGCTGACACAGTACGAAATTGACTTCCATGGGTCCAAGCCCTATTGCATAAGGGGATGACTTGGAAAAAAACAAAAAACAAAAAACAAAAAACAAAAAAACAAAAAACAAAAAAACCTACTTGTGCCCATCATCATTGTATAAAAGAGTTGGGAAAAGCGAAAGAAGTCTAGGGATCTTCATTTAAACGTAAGATAAAAAAAAATTGAAAAAATTAAATTAAAAAGATAAAAAATAAAAAATAAAAGTATAAAAAAATTTTAAAAATAAAAAATAAAAATAGACGAAGAGAGAAAGAAGAAAAATAACATATACGACTTCAACGAAACCACGTATGAGTTTAATGTAATTATCCCTATAAGTAACTAAGAAAAGCTCCGGTTACAGCTTGACTAGTCATTTTGGAGTAGAACATAATATAGCTTGGGAGCCCTCCAACCATTAAGCACGGACAATGAATAGAATGAATTTAAGTAATATTATTTGAATATGTTAAAATAAAGTAATGGAAGGTAAGTAACCTTGTTTCGGTGTAATACAGAGGGAAATAATAGAATCATTTTATGAAAATATTACTATTTGTAATCTATATATACTATAAAACCGAAGCCTCTGAATAATATTTGACTTTTTCTAAAGCTCCCATATTTTTACACATCAACATTATTAAAAAAAAAAAAAAAAAAAAAAAAAAGGCTAAAATGTAAAACTGACCTTCTAAATTTCTTTAGATTTCATTTCAGTCCTCTAACTTTACTTTTGTTTATTTCAATGCTCTAACTTTCAAGTTTATTCAATTAGAACTTTTCTATCAACTTTGCTAAATGTTGTAGTTAATTTTTTTAAATTTTCTTCAAATTTTTTAAATTAAAAAAATTCAATTAATGATTGAAATTTTTTTTCCAAAATTTGTTTTTCAAAATTTTTTAACAAAAGTTGATGGAAAAGCCTTAATTAAATAAATCTGAAATTTAGAGGACTGAAATGAACAAAAGCAAAGTTAGAGGACTAAAATGAAATATGAAAAAACTTAGAGGGTTTATTTTATATTTTAGCCAAAAATAATAATAAATCTCTTTTTTCTCCACCAAATACAAATTACAAAAACCGATACTTCTTAAAAAACAAAAACACAATGAAGTTTTTTAAAAAATATCTCTTCTCATCTTTCACGCTAACATTTCCTTTCCCAAAACCTAATGTTTTGTTTAAATGGAGGGGGAGTAGAGTAGAGGGAGGGAGAGTAGGTTAAATTACATTGTTTGGATATTTTTTAAGAGAGGAGGGGGAGGGATTTGGAGGGGTTATAACTACTTTTATCCTCTCATTTTTAATTCCCCCAAATTGGAGAGATTTAAAGGGAAAGTAGAGCACATAAATACTTGACCAAATAAATTACCCAATTTACCCTTACCATGTTAACAAAATTACAAACTATGTTTTCCTCTACTCTCTCCTTCCCCTTTCTTAATTTTAAAAACATTCAAATAAGATGGAGGATAATCATTCCCCTTTACTCTCCTCTTCATCACTCTTCTCCCATTTACTCCCAACTGCTCTCCTCTCCTCTCCCTCCAAGCTTCCAAACATAGCATAAAACTCCCTTTTTTTTTTTTTTCCCATTTAACCTTATATTTCTAAGAATTTAGTTCGTTGTCACTTTTCAAAACAAACTGGGAAACTAACTTCTTGAGTTTTAAAAACTCAAGTTCAATGGTGAAACTCGAGTCTTTAATCCTTGAGATCCTGAGCTACTAAACAACTGACGTGGACAACTTTCCACTTGGAGCCACATAGAAGTCGAGTTTATAATACTCAATTCTTTGAAACTTGAGTTACAGAAGAAGAAGATATAAGATTGGGGATCTTTTCAGATTTTTTGTCCTTTTGTTTTAGAATGCACAAAACAATTAATTATAATAAATATTAATACTATTATGTTGCAATTGATTTGGCTATGTAATATAATTAATAGATTAAGAAGATATAATATTAGGGGAATCCCATATCATATTTGTGTAACCTATTATCTATAAATTAATAGAAGAAGAAGAAGAGATGGAATTAGTAATCAAGCTGTTAAGTATAGCATTTGAGTTCATGCTTTGATAGATTGGTATTTTTGATATGGAGAGAGATCGGATTTTTGCTTTAATTGATTTCAAGTTGTCATATAGAAATCAACATGTTAAGATGTGTTTATATGATCTCACACTTACACTTCGTGCAGTATGGATCCTCGGATAGGTTAGGAACCAAAGATCATGCTCCCTGGTCCTATTGATGACATTGTGTTGACGCAACAACAATTCATCGATCAACTAATATTTGGAATGGCGAGGTGAAATATCTAGTTTTAACAACCACTTTAATTTATATGTTCTCTTTGACTTTTAGTAAGTTCTATCAAAGTTTTATATTTTATTGATCTATGTAGTGGTTTATGCTAGGTCTATTAACCTTGTTTATCGATTTTGCAGACCCAAAGGCACTTAATTGTCATGGTCGCTTGAAGGAGATAGCGAACGATCGGGTGATTAATATTATCAAGTTGGTGGGTTTAAAAGGATTGTATAGGGCCCCGTACAGAGAGATAGATCATGGTTTAATATTGGCCTTAGTTGAGCGATGGTGGCCGAAGACCCATATGTTCCATCTTTGGACAATCTCGCCTTATATACCCCTTCTTTTAGCAATTATAGCACTTCACTATCTTACTCTTGGATTTGGATTAATATATCCCCTGGTAGAACTATTATCCCTATCAGTCTTCCTTCCACGATCTTGATTACCATTTACCACAAGCCTTTCCCAAGAACTCTGATCACTCGAATTCTATTTTTGATGGTGGTGATCCATCAAGGCTCCTAAGATCTCTTTAAATTTTGGAGTCTCTTTCCCCTAACATAGGGTTGTAACCAAGTGTTCATAAGAAATCAAGAGACAGGTCAAAAGCATCATTGTCTTATCTTCATCATCAAATTTTATATCAATCCTCAACATATCACTAATTACTTGATTGGAGGTGTTGATGTGTTGACCCAAATCTGCACCTCCTACCATCTCCAACTTCAACTATATAATCGTAGTTGACACCTCATCCATGACATCATACATAAGCTCATATGCCAGACATAATCGAAGTATACTCACCGCCTTCATTTTGAGTTATTCCCACTCATCATAGATCATTTAATCTGGTTTCTTTGTTAAACCAAACAAAGCTTTCACCAAAGCTTCCTGTACCAATAAGTCTTTCACCCTTCTCTACAAATAACCCGAAGTTACCAGTATCATTGAAATTAACTACGTCTACCTTGGCAATAAAAGCATTAACCTTAATTGGATCAACCAACATGGAGCTCTGATACCAATTGTTGTGAAAATAAACTCACTTACGCAAGATTAAAGAAGAGAAGAAAAATAGACACAGAGAATTTACGTAGTTCAAGAATATGCCTATGTCCACAGACAATGATAGAGAACATAGGCACTCTCACAAGACCCAAACCTCAAATATAGCCTTGGCTCTCTCATACAGATAGAGCACCCTATTGTACATGCTAGTCTTGTAGCACCACTCTTTCTCTTAATATCATTCAATTAGTTTACTGCATAGTAACATATATATAATAGCAAAAGTTGGCTACTAGATAAGTCCTAAACCAACTAGAACTTAATATCCAAGTTCTGTTAGTACTTGGCTTATACTTCTTGCAAGACACAGTCATTATCGACCAAGTAAAAGCCACTGGCTCAACATGAACCACAAAACCTAGCAACTCAAAATGCCAACACTTGCCCACGTCGTCGCCGATCTCAACCTCCATGACATGCTCACACTGTTGCCCATCTCAACCGTCCTCATCTCAATGCATTTTGTTGAGAGAATTTGAATCAGAGGAGGTAGGCAAGCAGGAGGAGAAGAGAGGGAGAGAGAAGACAAAAGAGAGAAAAAAAAGAAAAAAGAGAGGAGAGAGGAATGAGGGTTAAAGAGAGAAAGAAGAAAGAGAAAAAGATTTTAAAGAGAAGAAGAGAGAGAAATGAAATAAAATATATTTTTTTAACATTTTGGAGCTACATTAAACTACCATCTTTGGCAGTTTACTGTAGCTTAGTTGCTAAAAATTTCAACTTTAGCACCATCAATGTAACTTGCTTTTTTGTGTTTTGGGTGCTAAAATAGCTTTTTAGCAATTTTAGCAACATCAATGTGGATGCTCTATTCCATGATAATATATTATGGGGGTAAATTTATTATTGAGCCAAAATATCCGTCCACAATTTTATGTAGTCATCTTTTTAACATGAATGCTATTAGCTTGTTATGTGTCATGTTGGAGAGATAAAATCTTAAGGAAACTTTAATTAAGGGATTAATATTATGATTTTTAAAATTAGACAAGGCAAAGAACTGGAAGAGATAGTGGTTTTTAGTTTTAAGGTCAGAGTAATGATGTCATAAATAATATAATAAAATTATAAAGAAATATAATTAATTTATAATTAATAAAATATTAACTAGAAAAATATAAAATCTAAACAAATTTTAAGTCAATCACAACTTATATAATATAACTTCTTAATTATAAACATCTTCAAACAATGACTACGAATGACAAAATATAACAATTTTTTATTTAATTACATCAATAATTTTTTTTTTTAATTACTTACTCGACAACAAAATAAATAAATATAAATGACACAACTTTTAAATATATCAAATTCTCCAAGTTTGATACAACTAAAGAAACAATAATAAATCTCTTTCGATCATTACTCATTAGCACTTTCTACGGAAATAATTTAAGAGGTAAAGAATTGTTTGACACCAAAAAGGAAAATTCAAACCGTGTCCCATCTCATAATCAGATATTGTTTCTACGGAAAATTATTAGGTACTCCGGGAGTACCATAAATGCGTACTCCCTCCTCTCACATGAATGGTGGGTCCCACCATGAATTTAATTAGTGGGACCCACCATTCATGTGAGAGGAGGGAGTACGCATTTATGGTACTCCGGGAGTATACAATAATTTCCCTTGTTTCTACATCCCTTCCAATTAATTTTCTAATTACCACCGCACACCCTTAGTACAATGGTTACTCCACAAGTATAAGTGCTTGTGGGGTGTGGGAGGTAAGGGTCAAGATTTAAGTCTCTAAGAGGAAGCTTCAAGTCCCATCTCATAATCAGATATTGTTTCTACATCCCTTCCAATTAATTTTCTAATTACCACCACACACCTTTGGTGCAATGGTCACTCCACAAGTATAAGTGCTTGTGGGGTGTGGGAGGTAAGGATCGAGATTTAAGTCTCTAAGAGGAAGCTTCACACACATATATACTTAAATTAAGCTAGAGTAAAAATTCTATTTTGTATATAAAAAAAATTAATTCTCTAATTTTCTTCAATTTTAATTTAAGAAAAATACTAGAGTTACAAACTACTTTATAATAATTTTTACAAAATGTTGATGTAGTGAGTGATTACTGGTAAGTGAAAAAGTAATGTTTTATTTTATTTATTTATTTTTTTATACATGATAGAAATTTTACTCTAATTGAATTTAAGTGTATATGTGTGAAACTCTCTCTTAGAGACTTGAACTCCGACATTTACCCCCCACACTCCACAAACACTTATACTTAGTAGTAGGGAAAGATGAGAACCAATAAATGTAAGATATGTGCCATTTAAAAATCAAATAAATGTCACGTGGCACATATCTAGCTAAAAATGGAAGGGAATTGAAAGATTCCATTGAAAGAAATCCTTTCCCAAAAAGGAAAAAAATTGCATTAAAATTAAATTAATTGGTGTAACATTATTAAAGTTGACTTGAACCCAACCAATATTGGCATTACATAAATTGACATACATATAGACATAATAAAATATGTGTATACTACCGCACACCCTTGATGCGATGGTCACTCTACAAGTATAAGTGTTTGTGGGGTGTGAGGCGCAAAGGTAGGGGTTCAAGTCTTCAAGAAGGAGCTTCACACACATGTACAATTAGATTAAGTTAGAGTAGAAATTCTATCTTGTATATATATATTAAAAAGAAAAAAAGAAAAAAAAAGGTGTATAGGACTTATAAACCAGTCATTCTTTGTCATTATTTTGTTTTTGTTACTAGAAGTTAGATAATAGATAAAGGTTTGTTGGATAAATTATTATTAGTTTGGTTAAACATTTTGAAAAAAAAAACCTCTAAGTGTATGTTTGGATCCGGATGAAAAAGCTAGTGCGTTTGTGTCAGGCGTTTTCCTCTTTTTTTTTTCTTTTTTTTTTTTTTGATTCACGTGTTTCAGGAGACAGAGAATTATTCACGCACTGTTCATATACTATTTATGCACTGTTCATGGGACTCACAATCATTTTATTTAGGAAAAAATATTAAAAATGGGTTCCATGACACTATTCACATATTTAAAAATTATTTTGCTACAATGTTTTCAGTTTTCAGTTTTCAATTTCAAATTTTCAATTTTCAGCAAAATAAGTTGTATCCAAACAGACTCTAAGATTTCCAAATTGCTCATTTTGGTACTAGACCATTTCAAATCGCAAACAACTGAAAATGCTTTTTGGTATTGGACCATTTGAGATATTTGAGATGAAATTCCTAATCGCACTATTGCTTTCCATGTTACTATTGATTATTTTGTACATTGTGCCTATATTACCCTTAGATTTTTTTTTTTTTTTTTTTTAAATCCCAAATTTACCCAAATCTCTAACAACAGAAAATACAATCAGAAAGAGACTCACTAGGCAGAGTGGGAGTAGGAAGTGGTGGCATAGTGAAGGAGATCATTGAAGATGGAAGGCCAGATTGGAATTGTAAAGGTTGGGACTTGATTTGTGGGTTTGGTTGAGGATGTAATGGTGGGTTTATGTGTGAGAATGAAAGCTAAGGTCTATAACTATGGCAATGGCATGGTGGAGAAGAGCTTGCCATCTACATTTGATGAAATATAATAAAAATCTCCATCTAAATTTGCATCTATTGCCACTATTTTGGTAGATCTTGAGGACCTTTCATTGTCTTTATCCTTGTTTCTTTTCCATTCTAGATAGTCTCGCCTTATATGCCACTTCTTTTGGCAATTATAGCACTTCACTGTCTTACTCTTGGATTTGGATTACTATATCCCTGGCAAAACTATTATCCCTGTCATTCTTCCTTCCACGATCTTGATTACTATTTACCACAAGCCCTTCTCCAGAACTTCGATCACTCGAATTCTGTTTCTAATGGTAGTGATCCATCAAGGCTCCTAAGATCTCTTTAAATTTTGGAGTTTCCTTCCCCCAACATAGGGTTGAACTAAGTGTTCATAAGAAAACGAGAGAGAGGTCAAAAGCATCATTGCCTTATCTTCATCATCGAATTTTATATCAATCCATAACGTATCACTAATTACTTGGTTGGATGTGTTGAGCCAAATCTGCACTCTCTACCATCTTAAGCCCATAAAGTTTTTGCTTAAGATCCAATTTATTTGTGAGAGACTTGGACATATATCGACTCTCCAACTTCAACCATATAACAGTAGTTGACACCTCATTCATGACATCATACATAAGCTTATCTACCAGACATAGTTGAACTATACTCACCACCTTCATCTTAAGTTATTCCCACTTGTCATCAATCATCTAATTTTGTTTCTTTGTTAAACCAAACAAAGCCTTCATCAAACCTTCCTGTACTAATATGTCTTTCATCCTTCTCTACAAAGAACTTGAAGTTACCAATATCATTGAAATTAACTACGTCTACCTTGGCAATAAAAGCATTAACCTCAATTGGATCAACCAACATGGAGCTCTGATACCAATTGCTGTGAAAATAAACCCACTTACGCAAGATTAAAGAAGAGAAGAAAAATAGACACAAAGAATTTACGTGGTTCGGCAATATGCCTATGTCCACAGACGACGACAGAGAACACAGGCACTCTCACAATACCCAAACCTCAAATACACCCTTAACTCTCTCATACAGATAAAGCACCCTATTGTATTTGCTAGTCTTGTAGCACCACTCTTTCTCTCATTATCATTAAATTAGTTTGCTGCATAGTAACATATATATAATAGCAAAGGTCAGCTAGTACATAAGCCCTAAACCAACTAGAACTTAATATCCAAGTTCTATTAGTACTTGGCTTATGCTTCTTGCAAGACATAGTCATTATTGACCAGGTAAAAGCCACCGATTCAACACGAACCACAAAACCTAACAACTCAAAATACCAAAACCTACCCACGTTGTCGCTGATCTCAACCTCCACAGCACACTCACACTATTGCCCATTTCAATTGTCCCGATCAAGACGAGAGAAGAGAGAAAAAAGAAAAAAAAAAAAAAAAAGAGGAGAGAGGAACGAAGGTTAAAGAGAGAAGGAAGAAAGAGAAAAAGTATTTTAAAGAGAAGAAGAGAGAGAAATGAAAAAAAAAATTATCACTTTGGAGCTACATTAAACTACCATCTTTGGTAGTTTACTGTAACTTAGTTGCTAAAAATTTCAGCTTTAGCACAATCAATGTAACTTGCTTTTTTGTGTTTTGGGTGCTAAAATAGCTTTTTAGAAATTTTAGCAACATTAATGTGGATTCTCTATTCCATGATAATATTATGGTGGTAAATTTATTATTGAGCCAAAATATCTGTCCACAATTTTATGTAGTCATCTTTTTAACATGAATGCTATTAGCTTGTTATGTGTCATGTTGGAAAGATAAAATCTTAAAGAGACTTTAATTAAGGGACTAATATTATGATTTTTAAAATTAGACAAGACAAAGAATTGGAAGAAACCGTGGTTGTATAAGAGATCTGGGGTTCAATCCCTGCTTACACCAAAAACTGATTGGTGTCTTGGTCTAATGATAAAGAGTTATCATTAGGAACGGACGCCATAAGTTGAAACTCTCTCAAAAAAAAGAATTGGAAGAGACCATGGTTTTTAGTTTTAAGGTCAAACTAATGATGTCACAAATAATATAATAATATAATAAAATTATAAAGAAATATAATATATTTATAATTAATAAAATATTAACTAGAAAAATATAAAATGTAAACAAATTTTAAGTCAGTCACAATTTATATAATATAACTTCTTAATTATAAACATCTTCAAACAATGACTACGAATGAAAAAATATAACAATTTTTTATTTAATTACATCAATAATTTTTTTTCTTTAATTCCTTACTTGACAACAAAATAAATAAATAAATGACACAACTTTTAAACATATCAAATTCTCCAAGTTTGAGACAACTAAAGAAACAATAATAAATCTCTTTCCATCATTACTCATTAGCACTTTCTACCGAAATAATTTAAGAGGTAAAGAATTGTTTGACACCAAAAAGGAAAATTCAAACCATGTCCCATCTCATAATCATATATCATTTCTACATCTATCCAAATTGAATTCTCTAATTTTCTTCAATTTTAATTTAAGAAAAATACGAGAGTTACAAATTGATTTATAACAATTTTTACAAAGTGTTGATGTGGTGAGTAATTAATGGTAAATGAAAAAGTAATGTTTTATTTTATTTATTTATTTTTTATACATGACAAAAATTCTACTCTAACCGAAATTTAAGTATTTATGTGTGTGAAACTCCTTCTTAAAGACTTGAATTCCGACCCTTGGGCCCCCCCACTCCATAAACACTTATACTTAGTAGTAGGGAAAGATGAGAACCAATAAATGTAAGATATGTGTTATTTAAAAATCAAATAAATGTCACATGACACACATCTAACTAAAAATGAAAGTGAATTGAAAGATTCAATTGAAGGAGATCCTTTCCCAAAAAGGAAAGAAATTACATTAAAATTAAACTTAATTAGTGTAACATTATTTAAAACTGACTTGAACACAACCAATATTGGCATTACATAAATTGACATACATATAGAAATAATAAAATGTGTATAGGACTTATTAACCGGTTATTCTTATTATTATTATTTTTTGAGATCAAAGATAGAAAGCTTTATTAAGATAGTAGAAAGACTACAAGCTGAGTTACAAAGTGGACATAATGGGCCCCCAGAGAGTAAAACACAACTCTGTATTCAACAAGGCAGGGGCCACGGACTGGAAAATATGCCACAGTGAGATAACCATGCAGCAGTGAGATACAACAGAGAAAACAGAGACTGCTCAAGTTGTTTGTGCTGTCATGAGATGTTGGTAGTCAGTTAAGAGACCCAAGGCACCCTCATAGATGCGCTGTGGCTGGATTTGGGTCTTCTCAAAATGATATTTGTTACGTGCATTCCAGAGAGCCCAAACGACCACTGTCCATAGCTCAAGCTCCTGATGGTTCAGCCTAGTTGTCATGGTCTGGAACAGCTCAAAAAAATCTGATGCACTATTTGAGCACTTCTGAATTCTTCTACTTGCCAATGCCCATACATTTCTAGCAAAAGGGCATTCCCAAAGCACATGACATGTAGTCTCAATGTCTTGGGTGCAAAATTCGCATCCGTCATCAACCCTCACCTTCCAGCGTTGCAGATTGTCTTTTGTGGGCAAAATATTTGAGCAGGCTCTCCACAGAAGGGACCGGACCTTAGGGGGTACATTTAGTTTCCACAACTTCTTCCAAATTCTGCCATGTTGCCGTGCTTGTGAGTGCTCACCTTAGGGTTGATTTTTGAGGCCAAGGGCAATTTTGTAGGCTGTCTTCACTGTAAAATTCTGGGTGCTGTTTTCCTTCCACACTAATTCATCATTGGAATGCAGATTGTTCAGAGGAATGGCAAGGATCTCTTGTTGTGTTGATGGAGCAAACAGAGCTTGAATCTTTCCACGATCCCACTGCCTAGTGTCTGCATCAATAAGGTCACTAACAAATAGTGAATTAGGATGTAAGCCCGAGAAAATGGGGTCATGGTTTAACCATTTATGGGCATCAACCTGAATATGACACCCATCCCCCACCCGCCATCTAGAACCCTTCCGAATGATTTCTCTAGCCATGAGTAGACTTCGCCATACATACGATGGATTGGTCCCCAGTTCTGCCTCCATGAAGGAGCTGTTTGGGAAGTATCGGGCTTTGTACACCTTATAAAATAGTGAGTGAGTGTGTTTTATCAATCTCCATGCTTGTTTAGCTAGCATAGCTAAATTGAAGGCATGGATATCACTAAAACCCATCCCACCATTGTTCTTTGGCCTGCACAGTTTATTCCAATTGATCCAATGAATCTTTTTCTCATCCTTTGTTTGCCCCCACCAGTATTTTGCAAGGGTTGAATTAATATCATCACACAAGGATTTTGGGAGTTTAAAGATGCCCATAGTATATGTAGGGATTGCCTGCGCCACTATTTTGATCAGTATTTCCCGTCCCGCTTTTGAGATAAACTTCTCCTTCCAACCCATCACCCGTTTTGTGATTTTTTCCTTAAGCCCCTTGAAAGTAGTTACCTTGGATTTACCCGCCACCATGGGTAAGCCAAGATATTTTTCACACTCAGTCATAACCTGGGCTCCCAACATACCTTGGATGATATCCTTCACTTCTGCCCTTGTATTCTTACTGAAGAAAAGAGCCGTTTTGTCCCTGTTTATTGCTTGCCTCGATGCCCACTCATACTCCTCAAGGATGATTATCAGTTGCTGGCACTCCTCAACTGATGCTTGGCAAAATAGCGAGCTGTCATCAGCAAATAGCAAGTGAGAAATCCGCACTCCATTTCTACAAGATAAGATCCCCTGCAACTGCTTCCTTTCTTCTGCTCTTCTCAACAAGGCTGACATACCCTTTGCACATATGAGAGACAAATAAGGTGATAAAGGGTCACCCTATTTAATTCCCCTAGATGGATTAACAAAACCCCTAGACTCCCCATTAATCAGAATTGAGTATGAAGCTGTATTGACTGTTTCCATCGCCAAATGTACCCATTTTTCATCCAACCCCAACCGTATCATCATTTTTTCAAGGAAACCCCACTCCACCCTACCATACACCTTGCTTATATCTAGCTTTACTGCCATCTGGCCCTTTTTTCCCCTTCTACGATTCTGCATCCTGCGCAACACCTCAAAAGCTACAGTTGTATTATCAGTTATCAGTCTATCTGGCACAAAAGCACTTTGAGCATTGGATATGATTTTTGGTAAAATAATTTTAAGCCTGTTAGCAAGGACTTTTGAATAAATGCGAGAAATCACATTACCCAAACTGATGGGACGGAACTCTGAAAGGTATTGGGGGTCATTTTTTTTGGGGATCAACACAATATGAGTGTAATTTATTTTATGCAACATGTGACCTGAATTTAGTACTGATAGAATAGCTTCAGTGACAAGGGGTCCAACTATATGCCAGTATTTTTGGAAGAAAAAAGAGGACATACCATCAGGTCGAGGTGACTTTGAGGGATGCATCTGGAATAGGGCTCGTTTGACCTCACCAGCAGTATAGTTTCTTAATAGAATCTGATTCATATCAGCTGTAACCCGTCTATTAACTGATTCAAGGACATCCTCCATATTTGCATAATCTGTGTGTGCTGTAGTAAATAGATTTTTGAAGTAAGTTTCTGCCACTTCAGCAATCTCATTTTCTTCAGTACACCATCTACCTGCTTCATCAAAAACCCCCACAATTTGATTTTTTCTTCATCGCTGACTAGCCCTTTGGTGAAAGAATTTTGTGTTTTTGTCCCCTGCTGGTAGCCAAATTGCCCTTGATTGTTGTCTCCAAGATACTTCCTCCTGGTAGAGCAACCTGTTTATTTCACCTCTGACCAGTTTGATCCTCTCCACTTGGTCTCCAATATTTCGTCTTGTTAACTCCAATTCTCTGTGCTTTTCCTCAATTTTTGCTCTATTATTTCCAAAAGCAAATCGTGCCCAACCAATCAAAGATGTCCTGCACTTCTTAATTTTTTCAAACAGCTTAAACATCGGGCTGCCATGAGGGGCAGGCTGGTTCCATGCTTGTTGAATGATCCATTCATACTCGGGATGCGCTGCCCATTTTTCCTCAAACCTGTGGGGTACTCTTTTCCTACGGACAGAATTATTTGGGGCATTAGTGGTAAGAAAAATTGGATCGTGATCATAATACGAAACCTGTAAGTGTGTGACTCGGCAATGAGGGAAAAACTCTCTCCATTCCACTGTTGCACAAGCTCGATCTTGCCGTCGTTGGACATAGGCATCACCATGTCTTCCATTATTCCATGTGAAGTCATTTCCAACGTACCCAAGATCAGTCAAATTACACTGAAGCAGTGCACTACGGAAAGCTTGCATGAGGGCTTGTGCCTTTGGTAATCTGCCTTGCTTCTCATCAGATGATAATATTTCATTGTAGTCCCCAATACATACCCAAGGCATTGAGTACCAGGAATGAAGGTGCCGCAACAAACTCCAAGTTTCATGTCGACGGTTTTCTTCCGGTTGGCCATAGAAACCGGTGATTCTCCATGGTGGACCCGTGCTGCTAAACACAATGGCATCAATATGATTTTGTGAACTGGTTTGAACATGCAAGTCTACATCCTCCTTCCAAATCATGGCCAGGCCACCACTCCTTCCCAGGCTAGGAACTGTAAAAATAGCATGGTATTGTAGGTCTTCTTTTATACTTCTCATCTCCTCAACCGATTGTTTGGTTTCCATGAGAAATACAATTTTGGGCGCTTTAACTCCCACAAGATGCGAGAGCACAGTTACTGCTCGGGGGTTCCCAAGCCCCCGGCAGTTCCAACTGAGGATATTCATTGTGGTCGGTGGGGCTGTATCGCAGCCTCCACCGTTGTGCATAAAGATTTTGTATTTCCGGCCAAAATCCTGAACCGTTTTCTGTCATTCTCCTCCATCTCCGAAACCCCATTAGCTTTGTCACTGTGTCCCCGTTTCTTTCCTGCAATTTTCAGTGTGCTCTGTGAGTCCAGTACCGTACGTGTTTGTGGTTTGCGAGCTATTCTTTTTTCCTTCCCTATTTTGCCTGAGTCACGTGCACTATCATATGCCTTAGTTGTGTCACGTGCCGCATTGAAAGAGGCATGCGTTGTGCTCGCGTAATGATTCTGTTCTTATTTTCTGCCTCACCAGTATTTATAGCTACCGTTTCAGCATTAACTGTCCTTTTCGTTTCAATCCCCTGATTTTCGGGCTGTCTAGATTGCGCATTAACTCCTGAGTTAACTCCTTATTTCGGTTCCGGATGCAGCGGACCCCTAGCATGTGACCTGTCAGTTTGTGTTTCACGCCGGCGAGGTGGGCTGGATGGCTTTCGTCCTGCACCATCAATCTTCCTCCTGTTACCTGCTCTCATCCATTCCCCATATGGAAGCTCGCCCCCTTCCATTGATTTTTCCTTTGAAAACTCCCGTATCTCATGGCCCAGCATGCCGCAGTTGTAACACAGTCCTACAAGTCTCTCATATTTGAAAGCGACTCGAACTTCGTCTCCCCCCGGACTGACAATTGGGGCCCCTCGCCGGAGAGGTTTGGTCAATATAGGTATTCATTTACATGTGTACAACCAACATGCAACTAATCTCACAATAAAAATATTGTATTTTTGTTACTAGAAGTTAGATAATAGATAAAGGTTAGATAAAGTATTATTAGTTTAGTTAAGCGTTTTGAAAAAAAAAAAAAAACCTTTACGATTTCAAAATGGGACTTCTTTTTGTAAGATTTCCAAATTGTGCATTTTCAGATCGCAAACAACTGGAAATGCTTTTTGGTACTGGACCATTTGAGATATTTGAGATGGAATGCTTTCCATGTTACTGTTGATTGTGCCTATATTACCCTTAGGTTTTTTTTTTTTTTTTTAATCCCAAATTTACCCAAATCTCTAATAACAGAAAATACAGTCAGAAAGAGACTCACTGGGCAGAGTGGGGGAGTTGGAAGTGGCGGCGTAGTGAAGGAGATCATTGAAGATGGAAGGCCAGATTGGAATAGTAAAGGTTGGGACTTGATTTGTGGATTTGGTTGAGGACGTAATGGTGGGTTTATGTGTGAGAATGAAAGCTAAGCTCTATAACTATGGCGATGGCATGGTGGAACAGCTTATGTGTTGGTGGCTTGGTGCTGCAATGCTGCTCTTCATTTTAGGGCATAGAGAGAGAGAAAATGAGAGATTCGTGTGGCTGTCGATGTGTTACAATTCACGTCAGTTATTAAAAATGGTAAAATACACGTAGTTAAACACTTCAAATTAAATTAAAACAGCATCTCAAAAAATAAATAAATACACGTAGTTAAACACTTAAATTAAATTAAAATATCTTCTCAAAAAATTAATTAATTAAAACACCAAAACATCTATAATCCGTCTCCAGAGTCTCCACCCAGTTCATATCGCCGGCGTCGCTTCAAGTTCTGTTCTCCGGCTTTTCTGTAAAATGAAAAAAAAGCTCTGTTCTCCGGTGAATACTCACCCACTTTGTCTAATTAATGCTTTCTCTGCAATCAAAATTTCTTGCTTGGAAAACACATCTACATGTACAAGTAAGCTATCTACAACAAAACTCAGGTCTTTCTTTCTTTCTGCTGATTGATTTATGATTTTTTTTTTCTTTTATAAGAAAAATGGTGGGTTCGCTTTTATATTTTGATAAAGTTCTGATTTTTGGGCAAAATATTTTGTTTGCAGGACATGGGTATTTGTAGCTTGGACTGCAGGTGCAGCAGTTTTTATGGATAAGGAACAGAGGAAGAAACTTTTTGTTAAGTCCACTGTTCATTTACTGCTATGAAAGTATGAAACCCACTTATTCTTCTTCCTCTACTGCTCACCAATATTACAAAGGACAGAATAACGACTGGGATTGTTCCATCTACTGTAACTTCTTTAAATATATGTATTATTTAAAAAGTAAATTACTACATTTATTTTATATTTATTTACTTTTTTTTTAAATATACTATTTATTAATTTTTTTTATTATTTTTTTATCTCATCTAAATATTATTTTTTTTCGTTAGTAACAATATAATGAGTTGTTAGTGATTATTGCAATTTGAAATTTATCAAATTTATGTGATTTAGAATGAATTTGGCTCATTAAATTTTCTCTTAAAAATTCATTAATTTTAACTTTATTGGGATTATTATTATTTAGTGAATTTTATTTATTATTATTCATTAACTTATCATTATTCTATTTTTAAAATTTTTCTAAAATGAAAAAAAAAAAAAAAAAAAAAGCATCTGATCATAATTTTTTTATTTATCATTAACCCAATTTTCCATCACACAACACACCCCTTTCATATTTACAACCCATTGTTTCCACCATACACTCCTTTATAATTACAAACCAATTCTCCACCACATACCAAAAGTTTGGAATAGAAAATATCTTCATCTCAAACTCAAAGACTCAAACAGATAGAGAGAGAACGAGAGACCCGGTGGAGAACAAAGACCCTCGAAGACAAAGACCTCTTTTATTTAATTATTATTTTTAAAAAGTTATTATTAAAAAATTGGGCCATTTTATAATAGAGGGTGGACCTTTTTGTTATAGGGCCTTAGGCTTAGGCCTTGGGCCGGCCTGGAGACAATTTTGCTCCAAACCTGCATATTGGACCAATGAGATGAAAAAATGGCATGTGGATGTGGAATGAACCCATGAACCCATGCAAGGCTTCCATCTGTGTTTGCCTACTTCTCTAGTTTATCAGATATGCTTCCTAAAAACGGGTGAGGGAAAAGCAATGATGCATTGCCTTTTGGATTTGAATAGCCCACAAATATGTATAGTAGTGTGTGGTGTCACGGATTCTTGAAAATTTTGCTGTGGTCTCCTCTCGTTTGCTTCAGTAAACTTCCTATGCTAGGTTAATGGAGCTCAATTGTTGATTGATGGAACTCAGCTATTGGTTGATTGATTGTGATGATCAATGGTTTTCTTGAGGTTAGTAATGGATTCATTCATGTGGGAAGTAGATTGAATTTCTGTTAATGTCTTGAAAATGGTAGGTTAATGATAGAAAATTTATGAAATTGGCTAGATTTGAGGTTAGCCAGGCCTCCTAAAAGAGAGAAAAAAAATTAGAAAAAACAAGAAATTGATTTATTAAGGACCATGGCCAAAAATAGTGGCTAAATAATCTACCATCACATTTAATGCTACTGTATTTGTCCATTCCATCTACATATTATAGTATATGCAACCCACCAGTCTGCTGAGGGAACAACTAGTTGGCAAACTTAATGCCTAATTTTATGGTGATTGGAGCTACTTCCTTAACACACTTTCCCTTAGTTGACACGGAAAAAAAGGCCAATTAGCAAATCTACTACTAGGTTTTAGGGTGATTTTTGCAAAAAAATTTATTCTCCATGCTTAGCCCATTCACCTAGGGTATGTTTGGTTGGAGGTAGAATATGAACGATGGAAGATAAAAGAGAGAAAATAGGTTTGAGTGTTATTTAATAAGGAGAGAAAAGATGGAAATCTTTTAGTGCGGCTTAGGCATTTTCTCCTCTAATCCACCAAAAATTCATCTCTCCAAATCGGAAAGAAAACAAGCATGAAAACTCATGTTCCAATGAATGACCAAATGGCCCCCAACCTTTAATGTTTCTCACGAATCTCACCTACCCTATTGACTTCACCACATGGTCCACACACCTGACCAGGAGGCCTAGGACCATGTATATAAACAAAACTGAATTTGTGTTTTAGGTTTCAAGCTCCTAATAAAGTCTTCTATTCATAAATAAATAAAAAACGACATGCCCAGATTTGCAAAATGGTCTTTGACAGTGGCGTCTCTAGGATTTTTTTCTAGAGGGTCAATAGTGGCATGAGCTAGGATTTTGTTGTGGGGGAGTAAAAAAATAAAATGATTAATTTTTTTTTTTTTGTATATATATATACAATTGTCATATTACATACAATAATCTAATATAGTATTTTAAATAGTATACAATACAACTATACTGTACAATAGTCTAAAAAAATTATTAATAGTTTAAAGATTAGTAAGAAAACAACAATTGAATGCATAAATAAATAAAAATAAAAACTAATCATAATATTTGTCAAATTAATAATAAGTTATTATAATCATGTGTAATATCAATTAAGTAAAAATATATGATAAAAAAGAATAGTAACACACCTATAAGACTAAGTTTGGGAGTAAACATGAAACTAAGGAAAAAAAATTAGTAACTTATACAAGCTTTTGCTTTTGAAGTATATGGATTTTTAACCACACACGTGGTCATTTTCTTGGAATTGGAGCAAATACTAAAAGACTTTTTGGACTCAAAAAATTGTAGAACACTTATCAAATTACTTTATTAGACATAAAGAAAACATAGAAAAGAGAAAGAGAGAATGAGAATAGAATTATAGATGTAAATATGGATCAATTGGTTGTACAAGTGTAATTTATTGCTGATGAATAAGAAAAGTGCAGGAAAAAATAGTTTCAATATTCTACCATCAACGGTGAAGTAAGCCAGAGTCCAGAGAGAGTGTTTATTTATTTATTAACAAATGAGCAATTTTAAGAGTAGTGCTACTGACACAATATTTACATAATAAAATCTAGGTGGTAAGTTGTTAAAGTACGTAAAAAAATTATGTCAGTTGTGAGTTTAGATAAAAAAAAACCAATTACAATTTCTCACTTAATCTTTATTGTAAAAATATTGTGAAAAAAGCACTAAAATGATCGTATTCAAGTTTATTTTAGTTGGGTTTAAATAAAATTTAGGGTTAAGGTGTTCAAAATTTTATTTTAGGGGTCACAAAAAAACAAAAAAAAAATTTACATATAATTTTTTTTTTTTGGTGGGGCCAGGCCATCTTTGAGCTGCATGAAATATAGATCGGTGAACATGTCTAGCACCATTATTGTTGCCCAGTTTTTTTATTTTTTTTGACCCAGCAACAAGTCAGCCCAGTATATATTAGATTATAAATATTTATAATAATTAATAAAGATAAATAATATAATTTTATATGTATGTCTAGTGTTATACCTGTGCGATGCATGGCTTAATAGAAAAGTATATTTAAATTAAACAATTTATTTCAATAATATAATTAAATTACTTATCTTAAAAAATTAAATTAACAATTTTATACTTATAAAGGAGATTTTAACTCTCTGATAGTAACACTACACACAATTAAGGACAAATTTAATACATTGAGATGATGATTATATGAGAATAAAAATGATTACTTTATGAAAGAGAAAAGGTTAGAATGGAATAACTAATCATATAATCATATAATGAATATATGACAATTTTCATTAAAGAAAAAATTATTTAAAAAATTATAAGTAGAGTTAATAGAGAAAAAAATTATTTAAATGGGAATTGAATGGTTGTCCTTAAGAGTGAGAATTATATCTAAATTTACCTTATTCTTCCAAGAGGGTAATTGGATGTTTAGAATAAAAAAAATAATTAAAAAAAAAAAAAAAAGAGTTTGATAACATACATAACATTTAAAAAAAGAAAAGGAAAATAAGCACGATTGAAACTAACTCGGGATTCATGCTGAAAGTCAATAGAGGCTTTGGCCTAAGATTTATTCCTTGTACTCTAAATCTCTTCCTAGCTTATGTTAAACAAAATAGCATCATAAACACATAAGCTCCTGTTGTGTCTTATTGCATGATTGCACATCTTGTAAAGTTGCTTGATTGCATCCTGTGAAGTTATTTATTTTTTATTAGCTTTTATATATATATATATATATATATATATATAGTAGATAAATATACATTATAGATTACCCATTTACACTAATTAGGAATTACTATTATACTATTACTCATTCACAATGAAGATCAGTTTTATCTCAATAATTAAATAGATAAAAGTATATAACTTTCCAACTCATGCACATATCTAACTCTTCCTAACTATGCACATTGTTTTTATTTTTTTATTTTTTATTTTTTTTCTTTTCGTGAGATAGCATTAGCAACTATCTAAAAAATTGTTGTTATTTTTACTTAATAATTAGTGATAAAGAAATAGTTGATAAGAACAAATAAGAAGTTGTTTTTATCTATAAATGTGTGTGAGTGTGAAACTAAAATCTAAATCTAAAAAATGAGTAGCATGTGAAGAGGAAATCCAAAAAAAAAGAAAAGAAAAAAAGTGACGCTATTTATTTTTATGTGTAGTAATATAATTTAAGTAAAACAAAATAGTAAAAAATATATTAATAATAAAAGGATTAGAATTCTAAATTCGTATGATAGTTTTAAATTTTCATTTCTATAATATCATCAACTTTGTAACATTTGACTTGTTTTGTTTGTAGCTTAATAAGATTGCCATCATTTTTAATAGTAAAACAAGTATATATCTATTAGGAACCTTATATATAGCGTTTAGGTTCATAGAGCTATAAAAGTCTAATGTTATAGAAGTTTAATGTTATAAGAAGTATTCGTTAAAAAAAAAAAAAAAAAAGTAAAAAATAGATTAATAACTTAAGTAAAAAAATAGTAAAAAATAAATTAAAAATAAAATGATTAGGATTTGGATTGTAATCTGTAAGGACGCGATTTGTAATGACCCGTAACAGTGTTAGGTTCGTACGTAAAAGGCCCAAACAATATCATTTGTAGAGCGTGGATTTGAAAGGCTAGGCCTTGGTCGCCAAACGGTGGGTTTTTCGTGGTGTTCATACATGACTAAGGCGTTCTCGCCCTAGGAGTTTTTCTCCTGGAGGCGGGCTGGGAGGCTCTGGTTTTTGGCCATTTTTCCCAGCCCCCTCTCTGGCTTGCTTACTTTTCCTTTTATATTAGCCTGTGTTCCTTATCCTTCGTCCACGTGTAGGATCGGCATTCCAAGACTGATACTTGTCCCATCAGCTCATACCCAGAGTGGTTGGGGGTGGTTGTAGAAGCTGGAAAGTATGGCTCTGTCAGGTGCAGAGTATTGAATGGCAATAAGGGCAGCTTTCCCTGGTCGTTACACTTTCCAGTATACCCTTTTCTGCTGACACAGATATTTTAGATTTTTTCCCAAGCTGTTTCTATACCATTTTTGCCCTTCCTTCCTGTAAGATCTCAGACATGCCGAGGACTGAATCGTCCTCGGCTATGTCCCTAGGCTATTTTGTACTTGTATTACCAATCCTGGGCTATAACCCTTCTCGGCTCGGGCCTTAGGCCCCAATGAATAAATGGGCCAGGGCCACAAACTATTGGGCCCCACAATAGCCCCTCAAAATCCTGCTGTCCGACCTCTTGGTTGGAGAGGAGGATTTTGGTAATGTCAAGCTTTTATTATGGCTCGTTTAACTCTGTCTTTCATTAATGCTGGCGTCTCTTCATCTACCCAGGAAACATACTGGACTACGAGACATTCCTATGAATTCATTTACAATGCGTCCCCGTCGTTTGATTATCCGAAACGCACATTTAATGACTTCCATTTACGAGACTATTTAAATTCGTCGGTTTGTTGACGATGTGGGGAAGTGGAACGGGTACATTCTCGTTTACAGATTTGCTTGGAAATCTGGACAAATTAAATACCCTCCATTTTGCCCTTCATATAAGAAGAAACGCAGGAGGCTATTTCTCTTATACAGAGACCCCTTTCATCCTTCTAAAATCTGAAACCCTTAGCCTCCTTCAGAGTTTAATTTACTCGCTAGTTACACCTTAAATTGTGATACGTTCGAGATAGAAATAAGTAATGAAGGAACCATACCCCTCCCAGAAACACCATATTCTTATGAAGCTCAAAATGGCTCGGTCAGGGCAGGGATGGCGGAGACTCAAGATCCCTCTTACCTTCCTTTCAGCCAAAATCCGAAGCAGGGGCTCGTCATTTCAAACTTTCAGTGCGACTGAGCTGGGGTCACCCATTATCAGTACCAGCCGCTCTCTCATGAGTATAGCTAACATGGCACCAGCGTATTAGGAGTCAGGACTAACGCAAGGACAAAGTATCCCTGCTTCTTCCTCTCTTCCTTCACTGATGCCTCCTTTTACCTCTCTTTCTTCTTCTTTCCACCGCCAGATCCATCCTAGCACTTTTCCTTCTTCCTCTTCTTCTCCTCCTTCTTTCTCTTCATCTTCTCCTTCTTCTTCTGAAGAAGGTCCTCCTCTCAATATGGGCGCTACTGGGGCAGAGTTTGGAAGGACTTCGGAGACGAGTTTAAAAAGACATCTGACTATTTATTTGTTATATTGTTGTTGTTTTTTTTTTTATTGTTTTGTTTAAGCCCTTCTTTGTACATTGTAATGCCTCTTTATATTAATAAAAGTCGTTATTACTTTATTTCACATGTTCTATCTCTTTATTTCTGAAATGGTTACACCGTGAATAGACATACTACCTTGTGAATTCTTTTTATTTTTACACTTTAACCGACGTTTGGGACCAAAATCTCAGTTAATAAAAGGATCTTACTCTGTGTTTATTGAAACTATCCGACTTAATAATACTGAATCGAACAAATGATACTTAGGGCTGAAACCCATATTAAGAAGAAAAAGACAGGATATTATGATGAGCTTATTGGGGCGGTCTGGCACAATACCGCCGACCTGAGAGCACAATACTCAGGGCCGAAATCCCTTATCAAGGAAAAAGGTACTATTATGAACTTACGAGTGCTGTTCAAGCACAATAATACCGACTTGAACATATGATACTTAGGGTCAAAACTCTTGCTAAGGAAAAGATATTATCATGAATTTAATAGAGTTGTCTGGCACAATAATGCCGACCTGAGAAAACAACACTTACCCCAAAATAGCCGAGATGACAACTGAATGCTCGGTGTGGTGTAGGAGGTAATCCTCCGAAGACATATAACCCAAAAATGAACAACCCCTCCAGGTTGCTGAGTAATAGGGTGTTTCACCATCTTCCTAACAACTTTCATAGCCTTAACCTTTTTCTGGTATTTGAGCCGAGGATTGAGCAACTTAAAATTTTTATTAAGTAGCCGACCTTTCCATAGGTTTGAGTCCGGGGACCATGCAATACCTTGATTTTCCAAAACTTAGTTTTCTCATCTAAGTAGTTGGTTTCCCCATAGGTTTGAGTCCGAGGACCATGCAATACCTTGGTTCTATCCAAAACTCAGTTTTCTCATTTAAGTAGTTGGTTTCCCCATAGGTTTGAATCCGAGGACCATGCAATACCTTGGTTCTGTCCAAAACTTAGTTTTTTTTCTAAGTAGTTGGTTTCCCCATAGGTTTGAGTCCGAGGACCATGCAATACCTTGATTCTGTCTAAAACTCAATTTTTCTTCCAAGTAGTTGGTTTTCCCATAGGTTTGAGTCCGAGGACCATGCAATACCTTGGTTCTGTCCAAAACTCAGTTTTTCTTCCAAGTAGTTGGTTTTCCCATAGGTTTGAGTCCGAGGACCATGCAATACCTTGGTTCTGTCCAAAACTCAGTTTTTCTTCCAAGTAGTTGGTTTCCCCATAGGTTTGAGTCCGAGAACCATGCAATACCTTGGTTCTGTCCAAAACTCAGTTTTTCTTCCAAGTAGTTGGTTTCCCCATATGTTTGAGTCCGAGGACCATGCAATACCTTGGTTCTGTCCAAAACTCAGTTTTCTCATCGAAGTAGTTTCCCCATAGGTTTGAGTCCGAGGACCATGCAATACCTTGGTTCTGTGAATCCGAGGACCATGTAATACCTTGGTTCTGTCCAAAACTCAGTTTTCTCATCTAAGTAGTTGTTTCCCCATAGGTTTGAATCCGAGGACCATGTAATACCTTGGTTCTGTGAGTTTTCTCCGAGGACCATGCAATACCTTGATTCTGTCCAAAACTCAGTTTTTCTTCCAAGTAGTTGGTTTCCCCATAGGTTTGAGTCCGAGGACCATGCAATACCTTGGTTCTGTCCAAAACTCAGTTTTTCTTCCAAGTAGTTGGTTTCCCCATAGGTTTGAGTCCGAGGACCATGCAATACCTTGGTTTTATCCAAAACTCAGTTTTCTCATCTAAGTAGTTGGTTTCCCCATAGGTTTGAGTCCGAGGACCATGCAATACCTTGATTCTGTCCAAAACTCAGTTTTCTCATCTAAGTAGTTGGTTTCCCCAAAGGTTTGAGTCCGAGGACCATGCAATACCTTGGTTCTGTCCAAAACTCAGTTTTCTCATCTAAGTAGTTGGTTTCCCCATAGGTTTGAGCCCGAGGACCATGCAATAACTTGGTTCTGTCCAAAACTCAGTTTTCTCATTTAAGTAGTTAGCTGAAATAACCCCTCAGCTATGGCATGGGACCTTGGTTTTAGGAGGATTGGCTCCTAGGCCAAGCCCCTAGAACCATCCATGCGATTGACGCTACAAAGCATTTTTCCTAGTAAAGAAATATAGCCCCTAGTGGAACTTTACACTAGAACACTGCAACCGGCTGTTAGAAATGACAAAGGAACTGTCTCGACCTACGATCTATGCCAACACACAAGCCTTTCCCCACAGACGGCGCCAATTGTAAGGACGCGATTTGTAACGACCCGTAACAGTGTTGGGTTCGTACGTAAAAGGCCCAAACAATATCATTTGTAGAGCGTGGGTTTGAAAGGCTAGGTCTTGATCGCCAAACGGTGGGTTTTTCGTGGTGTTCATACATGACTAAGGCATTCTCGCCCTATGAGTTTTTCTCCTGGAGGCGGGCTGGGAGGCTCTGGTTTTTGGCCATTTTTCCCAGCCCCCTCTCTGGTTTGCTTACTTTTCCTTTTATACTAGCCTGTGTTCCTTATCCTTCGTCCATGTGTAGGATTGGCATTTCAAGACTGATACTTGTCCCATCAGCCCATACCAGAGTGGTTGGGGGTGGTTGTAAAAGCTGGAAAGTATGGCTCTGTTAGGTGCAAAGTATTAAATGGCAGTAAGGGCAGCTTTCCCTGGTCGTTACACTTTCCAGCGTACCCTTTTCTGCTGACACAGATATTTTAGATTTTTTCCCAAGCTGTTTCTATACCATTTTTGCCCTTCCTTCCTGTGAGATCTCGGACATGCCGAGGACTGAATCGTCCTCGGCTATGTCCCTAGGCTATTTTGTACTTGTATTACCAATCCTAGGCTATAACCCTTCTCGGCTCGGGCCTTAGGCCCCAATGAATAAATGGGCCAGGGCCACAAACTCTTGGGCCCCACATAATCCAATTAAGATTTTTATCAACTATGAAATTATAAGAAAAGAAGATAAGAACAAATATATATATATATATATATATATATGTATATATATGATGGTGTATTATAAAACCAACTCCAAGCTCGTCTATGAGGGTTGTCTAAGATAAGAATAGAAAAAAAATGGACTACACAAAACGCTTGTCCGTGATGAGGTCGTCCATCCAAAAAGACATTTGGACGACCTCCTTACATTCTAAGCGTATTTCTCCATACAAGTTTTGGACAACCTCCACATTCCCATTCCGGAACACAAGTAAGAATCGAGGTTCATTACTACAAACCATTTCCAATGACAGTTATGGAAAACAAGACCAAACAATATAACTTCCATAGCATTTATGGAAGTTAACTCCAAACCTTTTGAGCTCCTCAATGATAGTAGAAGTTACTAGACAAGTAATTGCCTCAAGGATATGCTATATAAGCACTCATCTACATGAAAAAATGGGTAAGTCTCTCGGATACTTCCAAAAAGATTGGAATCTCAGAATTTGTGAAAAATACTGACTTTACCATTGGAGGGTTCTTGGCCAGTCCCCTCCGGTCACCTTTGATTGTGTGTTCATCTTTTCAGGCTTTTCAAGTCACTACAAGATTATTGATGCCCGAAGCATTCAGTCTACTGATTTCCTGATTTCCAGTGATCATCAGTTGGTGCCGTCTGTTGGAAAGGAATTTCATTTTTGAGTTTTATAATTTCTTTCTCTGACAAAAGGCTACATAGTTCGGAAAAAATCAAGGGCCACTAGCCCAGGCCATCAAGAGAGTAGGGATGCTCTAGTAATCCCCACCGTGATCGTCAGTCAGCGCCTGTCATGCAACCTTCCTCTGTTCAACACGTGCAGTCCATGGCAGCTGCCATGGCGGAGTTAACCCATCAGAACCAAGAGTTGACCAGGGAGATTAATCTAAGGAGGCAATGGCACGAAGGATACGTTGAAGGACAAGCCCAGAGTCAAGAAGATAGAGGGAATGCCGAGCTCGAAACCCAAACAAGGGGTACCACTTCACGAAGGGTGCCACACTTGGAGAGGGAGACAGACCAGATGAGGAAGGTTATGGATGAGATGAGGGAGAACATGAGAAAGGAAAATCCCATAGAGGATTTAGTTCACCGAATAGACTCACCTTTCACGGCTTCCATCAATGGTCACCTCTTGCCTCCAAAGTTCAAGATGCATTCATTGGATTCGTATGATAGAACGCGTGACCCTTTCGATTATATTGCTACTTTCAAGACTACAATGCACCTTCAAGGGATTCCAAACGAGATTATGTGTAGAGCCTTCCCTACCACCCTCAAAGGGCTGGTGCGAGTGTGGTTCAGCAAGATACCTCCGAGTACAGTGAGTTCTTTCAAAGAATTGAGTAAGTTGTTTGTTAATAATTTCATCAGAGGACAAAGGCACAAACGTTCCTCGTCCAGCCTACTAACCATAGAGCAAGGAGAGAATAAAAGCTTGCTCTCCTTCATTACTCATTTCAATAAGGAAGCCCTGATAGTGGACAAGATGGACGACAAGCTATTATTGGCAGCCTTCCATAATGGAGTTAACTCTGAATTATTCATCCACAAGCTTTACGAGCAAGAGCCTCAGACCATGGTTGAACTCGTCCATTCGGCCCAAAATTTTATGAATGTAGAAGACACGATTATAACCAAGAAGAGGAAGAGAGCTGAGAGAATGGAAGCAGATCCCCTGTGCCACTCCAAACAAGGTCCTCGCATAAAGAAGGGGCGGACGAGAGAGAAGAAGGACTGAGACAACAAGAAGGCAGATTTTTCATCACGCAGTCAACAATACACGCCCTTGAACATGCCGCTTGAACAAGTTCTCATGCAAATCAAGGACGATCCTTCCTTGAAGTGGCCGAAGAAAATGAAGGGAGATCCTAACAAGCGCAATAGGAACAAGTATTGCCGTTTCCACAGAGACCATGGGCTTGACACGGATGAGTGTTTCGATTTGATGCAGCAGATTGAAAATCTCATCAGGCAAGGAAAATTGAGAAATTTCCTTGGATGAGATCACAAGGACGAGAAGTTGAAGGGGAAAGTAGAAGAGTCGTCATGACCCCCGCTTGGAGAAATAAGAGTTATCATAGGAGGAACCTCAACAGGGAAATCTTCCAAGTCAAGAAAGACATACCTGAAGGTAGTGTAAAACGTCCAACTCTTTGGACAATTGCCAAGGACAAAGGCAATGGACGAACAAGCCATCACATTCACGGACGAGGATGCTGAAAGGGTTCACCACCCCCATGACGATGCCATCGTCATCACTTTGCTTATCGCTGACTATACAACTAGAAGGGTGTTGGTGGACAATGGAAGTTCGGCAGACATCTTGTATTATCCTATTTTTCAACAAATGAGGCTTGGATGAGATCAACTTCATCCAGTAAGTTCACCCTTGGTAGGGTTCAGAGGAATGAAAGTGCAGCCTATAAGCACCATTACGTTACTTGTGGTGGTGGGGGCATACCCACAATAGGTAACCAAGGACGTAAATTTCCTTGTGGTAGATTGTTCTTCCTCTTATAATGTCATAATCGGAAGGCCAACTTTAAATAGTTGGAAGGCAGTCACGTCTACTTACCACCTATCAGTCAAGTTCCCTACATAATGTGGGGTAGGACAAGTGCAGGAAGATCAGCTAGCAGCAAGAGAATACTATTTGGCCATGTTGGCCATGGACGAATAGGTTTAGACGATGAACATTGAGGAAACGAGAGTTGTGGTAGAGCCCACTAAAGCATTGGAAGACATTCCTTTGGATGAGAATAACCTTGAAAGGTATACAACAGTTGGAGCAGATATGGAAAAGAAGACGAAGCAGGACCTTGTCCGGTTCTTAAAGAAGAGCATTGATGTGTTTGCATGGAGTCATGAGGACATGCTGGGTATAGACCCTTGTGTCATTACCCACCGTCTAAATGTATATCCTTCCTTTAAGCCTGTATGATAGAAGAAAAGAGTATTTGCTCCTGAGTGAGACAATGCCATTAAAGAGGAAGTTTAGAAGTTGACTATAGCAAAGTTTATTTGAGAAGTTTATCATCCAGATTGGTTGGCCAATGTAGTAATGGTCAAGAAGGCTAATGGCAAATGAAGGATGTGTGTGGACTTCACCGATCTAAACAAGGCCTGCTCTAAGGATAGCTATCCATTGCCGCGTATTGATCAGTTGGTAGACTCGACTACAGATCATAAATTGTTAAGTTTCATGGATGCTTTCTCAGGTTATAATAAAAAAAAGATGGATGAGGCAGACCAAAAAAAGACATCCTTTATCACTAATCAAGGCTTGTTCTGTTAAAAGGTGATGCCCTTCGATCTGAAGAATGCTGGGGCAACATACCAAAGGTTGGTCAACCACATGTTTTGTCCGCAGATTGGACAGAATGTAGAAGTCTATGTAGATGATATGTTGGTGAAGAGTTTGGACGAGGGAAAGCACTTGGATGACCTTCAAGAAACCTTTGATACGCTTAGGCAGTACAACATGAAGCTGAATCCTAGCAAGTGCGCTTTCGGAGTTTCATCAGGAAAATTTCTCGGAGTCATGGTTTCACATAGGGGAATTAAAGCAAATCCTGATAAGATTCAAGCAATACTGATTATGAAGCCTCTGTGAAGTATTAAAGAAGTCCACTCTCTTACCGGACGAGTTGCTGCCCTTAACAGGTTTGTTTCTTAAGTTACTGACAAATGTTTACCATTTTTCAAGGTTCTTAAAAAGGAGTTTGAATGGATAGATGAGTGTTAGAAAGCTTTCCAAGACCTCAAGACCTACCTCACCACAGCTCCCTTACTGAGTCCGTTTGTGCCTGGCGAAGAGTTGTATTTGTATTTGGCGGTGTCCCCATATGCAGTGAGCTCAGCTTTGATTAGAGAAGAAGGAAAGGTGTAGAAGTCGATCTACTAGACAAGCCAAGCATTAAGAGGGGCGGAAGGAAGATACCCAATGATGGAAAAACTAGCCTTCACTTTAGTTACAGCTTCAAGGAAGTTAAGGCATTATTTCCAAGCTCATGTCATCAATGTCTTGACAGATTATCCATTAAAGAAGGCAATGAACAAGTTGGAAGCTGCAGGATGACTGATCCAATGGGCTATAGAACTTAGCGAGTTTGATGTCAAATACTAGCCAAGAAATGCGATAAAAGTACAAGTCTTAGCAGATTTCATTGCGGAGTTTACCCCAAGTCAAGGAGAGCTAGACGAGCTGGACGAAGCTCAAAAATGGGTTGTCAATGTGGACAGCTTATCCACATTATATAGAGGAGTAATTAGAGTTATACTCAAATCCCTGGAAGGAGACAAGTTGAGGTGTGCAGCTCGTCTATAGTATCAAACAACCAACAACGAGGCTGAATACAAAACTCTCCTTAAAGGGTTGGAATTGGCTAATTCCCTAAGGGCGGAGTCAGTAATAGTCCAACGGGATTCTCAGTTGGTTATCAATCAAGTGAATGGAACGTGCGAAGCTAAAGAAGGTTGGATGAAGAAGTATCTAAACAAGATAAGGCAGCTTGTCAAGAAATTTAAAGAAGCTAGTTTTGTTCAACTCCCTAGAGAGGAAAACATGGAAGCAGATGCTTTCGCAAAAGTAGCCTCAGCAGGGGAGGCTATGGACGAGTTTGATAAAGTCCAATATATGCCAAGCATAGATCTTCTAGAGGTACAGCAGATAGGAAGAGAAGAAAACGAGATGACTCCAATAGTCGTCTACCTCAAGGATGGAAGGCTTCCAGAGGACAAGAACAAGGCAAGGAAGTTAAGGATCAGAGCTACCAAGTATGTTCTCATAGACGAGGTGCTGTATAAACGAGGTTTTTCTCAACCCTACTTAAGGTGCTTAGCCTCGAATGAATTGAACTATGTATTGAAGGAGATTCATGGAAGGGCATGTAGGAACCACTCAGGAGCAAAAGCGTTGGTTCACAAGGTCGTCTGTGCAGGGTATTACTGGCCAGCTATACAAGCAGATGCAAAGACTTATGTCAAAGTATGTGACCAATGTCAACGCTTTAGCAATATTCCTAGACAACCATCGGAGTATCTCACCCCAATGATGGCCCTATGGCCCTTTGCACAATGGGGATTAGATATCTTAGGTCCTTTTCCACTTGGAACCAGGCAAATGACATTTTTGGTGATTAGGATTAACTATTTCACTAAGTGGGTGGAAGAAGAACCCTTAACAAAGATCACACAACAAAATGTCAAGAATTTCGTCTGGAAAACGTTGTGTGCAGGTTCAGGGTACCCAAGGTATTGATATCAAACAACAGACGACAATTTGATAACGCACTTTTTAGGGATTTCTGCGAACACTTCAGAATCCAGAATCATTATTCCTCACCTACCCACCCTCAAGCAAATGGTCAAGCAGAAGTGGCAAATCGATCCTTGTTGAAGATCATTAAGACTCGGCTTGAGGAGGGCAAAGGGAGTATGGCCAGATGAGCTACCAGGTGTTTTGTGGGCCTACAGGACGATGGTGAGAACCCCTACAGTGGAAACTCCTTTCAAGCTAGCTTATGGAAGTGAAGCAGTCATACCTGCAGAAGTACATATGGCTAATCACAAGATAATGAAATATCAAGATGAGGATAATGAGGAATAACTTTGCCTAAACCTTGATCTCATAGATGAGGTGAGGATGGATGCAGAGCAAAGGATAGCAAGGTATAAGAACCTCATGTCAAGGCAATATGATGCAATGGTAAAACCTAGGCATTTCAACATAGGAGACCTCGTCTTGAAAAGGGTCTCTTTGGCAACCAAGAACCCAGCTCATGGGAAATTGGGACCTAATTGGGAAGGACCCTACAAGGTTATCAATTGTAAAAGGTAAGGATCCTACTATTTGGAGACCCTAGACAGGAGGAAATTGGAGTATCCTTGTAATGTTGAACACCTGATGAGGTATTATTAGTATGATATCAGCCTAGACGAGCATTATCCTGGACGAGCCCAAGTTAGTTTTGTTTATCTACGTATTGTTAGCATTATATATGTTGAATTAACTCCTTAAAGCTATGTTAGTTTATGTGGTGTGGACTATGGACAAAGTTATGGATTTGTAGTATTTATTTGTATTTGTCAAATTCCCTAAAAGGCATTAGCTTCTAAGCATATGCCTCGCCTATGAATGCTATTTATGTTATGTACATAATGTTGTGTGAATTCCTAGTTTTTATATTATTTTCGTTCGAATTAATCCACAAGAAGGCTAAAAGCCCAAGACGAGTAGATTCTCTGGACGCAGGGATGTAGCGTCTATAAGCTTTCCTTAATAAGGATAAAGCAAAGAAAAATGAACCTAAGGCGTCTTCATCTAATCAATGGACGAGGTAAGACCTAAGGTACATTCGTCCAGCCAATGGACAAGACAAAGCATGCATGCAAAAATATTCAACGTCCATAAAGGAATTTGACACACCAGTCAATCTTTGGACAAGTAAAAGCTAGCACTTCACCCAAAGACAAGTAAAGAATCGTCAAGTTTATGGATGAGGGGTAATGAAAGCCATGAACAAATATAACTAACAAAAGGAGCACCATTCGTGGACGAGTTATACTTGCAAAAATTTAGAGAATGGTGAAAAATGCTGAACATGAACAAGTTCTTATCATGAATGAGTCAAGTTTGAAACCAATATTATGGATGTAGAAAACGTACGTCCATGCAATAACATGTTTAGTAAAAGGAAAGGTGAAGAAAATAAACATTTATTCATCTGTTAAGGGTGGACGACCAATGTCCAAAAACCCTTATAAAATAAAGCTTAAAGAAAAGTAGTTGTTTAAACAGCTCATCCTAAAACTATGGATGAGTTAAATGTAGTTAAATAAACTTTAAAAGGTCCAAAACAACGGACCAAATGAAAAAGAAAAGAAAAAGTACAAGGATAAACATAATGTCGTCTTCATGAAGGAAGGGCATCAACGCTGGGATCGTCCTAAGTTGGCATGGTGGTGGCATCGTTCTCAATGTTTATGTCCTCTGAGCTTGTCTGCAGGAGGGAGCTTGTAGCAGTGCCACCAAGGTTGAGTTTAATGGAGTTAAAGTCAACCTCAGAGAAGTTTTCTATAGCTTCTATTCTGAAATCTTCAAAGCCCGCTGCATAGTTAGTGTCCAATAGATCAGTAAATGATTTAGACGCCTTGAACTCCGCAACTGCATCTCCCTTGGTCTTCTCAAGAAGGGTACTCAACTCGTCATTCCTTTTTTGGAGGTGATCAAGATGAATCCTTCTCTATGGAATCAGTCTTCAGCTCCTTAACATAATTCTGTAGCTCTTTGGCATCGTCCTTGGCCTTAGTCGCCACCTCCGCCCACTTCTTGAACTCTTCCTTAACCTCCTGGATCCTCGTCTCCAGCAAGATCCTTGTCTTGTCTAGCTTTGTTGCCTGCCCGAACAGGGCAATGAACTTAGACATTGCCCACATATATTAGAATTGTGTTAGACAAAATACACATGTATACATTACTAACAGGACGAGATTAAAAAAAAAAAAAAAAGACGAGTTCACATACCTTGAAAAGGTCATGAACACCAAAGTGCTCAAAGTCCTTCAAGATATGTCATAGCATACTACCACATCCTTGTCTGTCACGACCTTCTCAAACCTTTCCCAGGCTAAGTTTTCATTTTCAATAAGGTTTTGAGGTACTCATTGAAAAGGTTGAGACGAGGCAGGCACGTTGACTGTGGACAGGATCTGCATAGACGAAGGTTCTTTAGGCTCTGAGTCAACATCGAGGATTTGGACGAAGGGCTCCTGGATGGGGAGGATAGAAGGGCTAGGCTTGACCACCCTAGGCTGGGATGACCTATGCTTGGCCTTTTTCTCCCTGCGCCTACTAAGGAGGTTTCCCAAGTCAATTCCTTTTGATAAACTTTTTCTTTTTTCACCTACAGATGGACGAGGCTGGGATTGCACCCCTTGCCTGACTACCTCGTCCATCACCTCTTTGCCTTTATTCTCCTTTATAGTTGCCATCCCTAAAAGAAAAGCACAAAATGTTAGTCAAAAAGTACAAGTCAAATAATACTTGGGAAATTTCTAAGTATACATAAAAAAAAAAAAATAAAAAAAAATAAAAAAAAAGGGACTTACATCTACGAACAGTAAACTTGTGAGCAAGGGCTTCAATGGACGGCTCAGGACCAAGTCCCCACGTAGCTAGATGTTGAAGCGTCACCAACGAGTGGAAACTCCAATTAGCATGTAGACGAACTCTATGGATGTAGTCACGGTGAAATTTACTTAAAGAAGGACGTCCAACAGCTATAAAAAAGAAGAAGAAGAAAATGAGGTTAGACGATTGCAAGCAAAAGATGAAAAAACTTTAAACAATAAAGTGAAAAATAACATACCTTCAGGACGAAGGTTGCCTAATTCTCCAGCATATGGGGCAAATGTATCCCTGCCAAGCTCAACAGGGTGCGCAGACCAGAAACCAAAGACGAAGAAAAACTCCGTCTTCCAATTTCTGTCAGATGTAACCAAAGACTTGATCAATCTACAGTCCTTACCCCTGGCTGTAAATTGATAAAATCCATGGGACTGATTAATCTCAAAGGGTTTGTAACAGAAGAGGAATACTTCCACAGTAAAAGGACGATCCCCTTCAAACTCCTCCCTCCACAAAACTTGCATAGAGACGATGAGTCTCTACGCATTAGGATTAAATTGACAAACTTCTAAACCTAACCTAGTAAGAGTTCTCTAGCAAAGGCATTTAGAGGTAATCTAAGCCCCCCTAAAAGATAGGCTTCATAGATGCCTATCCCAAAACGAGGTTAGCAGCACCATTCCCCACGGACGGCTAACCTAGGGTTAAGGTCGTCTGGGATTTGGTACCAACTCTTAAGTAAAGCTAATCTCTTATCATTCGTCTTGGAAGGGATGCCCACAGTACAACTATACACGGTTTCTTCTTCATCTAAAGGAGGAGACGAAGGAATGCTCGTTGAGTTGCTAGCCCCAGAAGCTGCCCTTATCCTAAGCTGTTCTTGAAGAACCTCAAGAGGAACCCTAGGAACACCAAAGGTGTATTCCTCGTCCGTGGTGCTACCACTACTACTACTATTGCTACTAGAGCCACTATAACTAGAAAAGTCATGGTACTCATCTATAGCTTTATCTGTACTATTGCTAGACGAGGAGACAATAACAGACATTTTAAAATTTGAAGGAAAACCTAAGAATGAGGACAAGGAAAGTACCTGGCTCTAGACAGAGGAGAACTAAGAACAAGAGGAAACACTTTTGGACGAGGGATGTCAAAGGAGGAAATTTCAGAAATGTAAAAGGTAGAGGAGGAATTCTACCATTTATAGGCAGCAGACTTTAGCATTTGAAATGACACAACCAACCAAAAAGTGACACGTGGCATACTCCTTGAAAAAATGAATCGACGCAACCAGTCACCAATAGGATTGTGACACGTGGCACATCTAATCGCTAACACAAATGCATACATCCAAGGAATGACATTAGGCTGTACGTTTCCTTAAACAACCCATAGACAAGGGGGTAACTGATGGTGTATTATAAAACCAACTCCAAGCTCGTCCATAAGGGTCGTCCAAGGTAAGAATAGAAAAAAATGGACTGCACAGAACGCTCGTCTGTGATGAGGTCGTCCATCTAAAAAGAAATTTGGACAACCTCCTTCCATTCTAAGCGTATTTCTCTATACAAGTTTTGGACGACCTCCACATTCCCATTCCGGAACACAAGTAAGAATTGAGGTTCATTACTACAAATTATTTCCAATGACGGATATGGAAAACAAGACCAAACAATATAGCTTCCATAGAGTTATGGAAGTTAACTCCGAACCGTTTGAGCTCCTCAATGATAGGAGAAGTTACTAGACAAGTAACTGCCTCAAGGATATGCTATATAAACACTCATCTACATGAAAAAAGGGGTAAGTCTCTCGGACACTTCCAAAAAGATTGGAATCTCAGAATTTGTGAAAAATACTGACTTTACCATTGGAGGGTTCTTGGCCGGTGCCCCCCGGTCACCTTTGATTGTGTGTTCATCTTTTTAGGCTTTTCAAGTCACTACAAGATCATTGATGCCCGAAGCATTCAGTCTACTAATTTCCTGATTTCCAGTGATCATCAATATATATATATATATATATATCTATTTTTTTAAAAAGTTAATAATTTTTTTGCAATTTAGTGAAGCCACTTGGCGCAACCATGCCTTCTAAGCCTAACTTTTATTATATAGTCTATGATATGTTAATTTATATATTATTTAATAAGTACAAAAAAATTATTTATTACATATTATGCAATAAGAACATAAGAATAAATTTATATAAACTACATTTTTTATCATTCTACTTTTTTCTTCAATTAAACAAAAGAGTTTTCCATCCTTTCCACTTTTCCACCCCTTCAACAAAACACAATTTGGTTAGATTCAAAGTCCTTGTTGCGATTTTATTATGTCCCCCAAATTCATCGATCTACAACTATGATGAAAAGAAAATTTTAAAGTGCAGATAAACACAAAAGAAAGAGAAAGAGAGATGACAGCCTCCATGAGAAAGCTAGACAAGAAACATAGAAAAGAAGATAAAAATAAAATAAAAAATAAAAAAGAGTTTTCAATTAGAAGTGTATTTGTACGTGAATACTCCTTATTTTTCTTTTTGGAAAAGTATGATGTGGTAATATTTTATTAGATACTATAAACATAGTTATTTACACCGAATTCTTATTGAATTTAATCCCTTTTTATTTTTTATTTTAGAGGTTTAAAAACAAAGAAGTTGTTTATTAAAAAGGAAACCAACAAGTCCAAATCACTTAAGCATGTTACACAGTCAAGGCCTTCGTTACAATAAGGCCTTGCGCTATTGTAGCCAGTGTCACACTATGCTTAGACCATTGGGCACTTCATTGTTCACATATGCATCCTGTATGGCTGTATGTGCTAATCTAGGAGATTTGGAGTTCCATATAAAGCTGTGCCCGTGCCCGTGCCCGTGCCCGTGTTTGTGTGCGTGCTATGCAGCTGGTACTAATTGAGTTCAGCTTCACTATACAATTATCATAATTTTCCTATTACAATTCCAAGTACACAAATAACTTGTCACAATGAAGTCTTGAAGAGAATGAAAGACGTCATAATCCGGATGTTTTGACATTTCCATTTTGCCTGCATACACAATGATCGCATAAATGCAGTCTAAAACACTACTTTTCTCAAAAAGGACATGGAGAGAAAACTAAGGCTTATATTTATGGAGATATGTGTACTATTGGCTTGAGCTCTTATAATGTAACAAATTCTATCATCCAGACGCGAAATCTTTTTATGACTTATAGCATATTCTCTTATTCACAAGTCAACCAAATTCCTCTAGAAACACCATGCATTTTTCGTGGATGTGGATACCTACATTATCAATAATTCAGATTTGTTGAATTGAGATCCCTGGTGGATATAGAAGAAGATCCAGCCCATTTTGCATTTGATGATTGAGTAATGCTCTCAGCTTCATTTGAGCTCATCGGCTGTTGTAGGATTTGACCAGACTGGTCTTTTAAGGCTCTAATGCTCAATACATCGCCATATATACTTGGATCCATGACAAGTTCATGAACAGCTGTTTGGCCTTTAAGCATGCTTACTACTGCAGACATGTTGGGTCTAAGTGCTGGTGATGGATTAGTACACAAGAGTGCTACCTTTATCATTCTAACTGCCTCTTCCTTATTGAACTCTGATCCCAACTTTGGATCCACCAACTCCATTAGATTACCCCTTTGTTGCAGAACAAGGGCCTACAATAAGTATAGAGAAGATGATGGAAATGAAAAGTAGCAAGTTACCAGAAGAGAACAAATTAACCAAACGTACATAGGAAACAAAATAAACACGACAACTAGCTGAACTAATGCCTAAAGTGAACTAGTCAAGCAATTTTCAACATAGTTTAGGCTATTTTGCTTCTCAAGGTTAGATTAATAGATCAGGATGACCAAGTTAGGTGGAGGCACAGAGACCAACCAGCTCTTCAGACTGTGTTTTTGTTGCATATACTAAAAGCAAAACAAATTAAGATCTTACCCAATCTAGAAGGCAAACAAAATTCTCATTTGGTCGATATTTCATGTTGTTCTTCCCAGCGACAATTTCCAATGCAACGACCCCAAAACTGTATACGTCTGCTTTATAGGTTAAATAACCCCATAATGCATATTCTGGTGCCATGTATCCTCTGCAAAGTAAAGATTATATTATGACTAAGTGGTTCACTTGTATGTAACTCTGGTCTTTCGTCTTCAACAAAGCCCAATATGAAAATAAACTTAGGTACCAATTTATGCAATCAATAAGGATACAAGAGTTGATTGGTAAATTTCATTCCATTGAAGATACAAAACAATTTATCAACAAGGAAGAATAAAATTGTCTCTTTTGCAACTTGCAAGTGATAGCTGATGTAGTCATGTACACCTAACTGAGTTCCTAGAAACGACTGAGGAAGATTTTTAGGCCTGACAACTAACAGCCATTCTAGCCACACAAGTTGTTTGGTCATTAAGCTCAAGTTATTATGATTCAGTAAAATCTAGGATTTCTTTTTTTCCTTGGGTAACAATGGAGCAGATTTTGAAATTATTGTAAATGGAGGCCACAGCATAGAAATTAACGGTATGGGAAAACAAAATATTTGAACACAAGTTTATTCTCTATGCTATTTATTTCTTGATTTAAGGGAGTCAGTGTTTAGGGTTAGCATTTATCTAATGGTTGAGTAAACAGATTTTGTGTGCATGCGTGTGTGTGTGTGTGGCTTTTTGTGTTTTATATTATTTATTTTATGAGGAAATAGAGCTGATTGTTTGTTGTATCAAGTATTGAGGCATATGAAACTACCGCAAATTATTAGTGCATATTTCACGTTTGGACTAGTTTTCAAAGCATGAAAATTGGTTGATAATTCTAGAATCATGTTGCTCTGAATTTCTCTACAAGCATGGTTGTGTTGCAATCCTAAGAAATACTGAATGCAGGAGTTCCATATTACTTTCCATATCCAAAACTTTTGGTATATGGACTTTCAAATGCTGCTATGTTCTGGGGACCAAAATGAAAGTCGGGACCAAAATGAAAAGGAAGAGTAGAATCATAAGTAGACTACAAATTGCAGGAAGGAGGCAAAAATGTAGCTTACATTGTTCCAGCAACTCGGGTGCTGATATGGGTGTTTTCCTCTTCATCAAGCTTGGCCAAACCAAAGTCAGAAATCTTTGGGTTAAGGTCCCTATCCAGTAGCACATTGGTGGTTTTGATGTCTCTATGAACAATTTTTAGCGTTGATTCCTCATGCAAGAAAGCCAGACCTCTTGCTATGCCAACACAAATATTCTGCCTCGTAGACCAGTCCAATGTCAATCGATGTTCATCTAAACCTTCATTTTCCGCAAATTGTCCAATGGGGATAGATCAACTTAGGTCTTGATATATATCATTTGGAATGCTAGGCTTATATGCTTTCCAAAGTTGATAAAAAATATGCAAATAAAAATATTGAGCTTACCGAACAAAGCACGTGCCAAGCTATTGTTTTCCATGTATTCATATACCAAGAATAGTTGATTTCCTTCAATACAATATCCATACAGTCTAACAAGATTTGGGTGCTGTAATGCAGATATCATGCCTATTTCAGTCACAAATTCACGATTTCCTTGTTTTGATCTTGAAGAAAGTTTCTTAACAGCAATTATACTATCATCTAACAGAATACCCTGCATCAGAATAGAAAAATATATATTCAGGTATGTATTTTATTATGTAAGAATAAAGAAAAAAACATGTAGCAGAAGAATGACATTGTGGGACTAGGATACCTTGTATACAGTTCCAAAACCACCTTCCCCAAGCTTGTTTGCAGCATCAAAGTTGTTGGTGGCAGCTTTGATTTGCCTATATTTGAAAAAACCAGTTTGCAGATCTAATCCTTGCAGCTCTGTCAAAGGAATGTAAAGGTGGGGCTAAGATGTCTCATTGCATATTATATATGATAAATTTAGAGAGAATGAGACAAAGCAAATGCCATAAGAAGGCTCCAGTTGATCAGCTACTTAAACCCAAGTTGCAGCAAGATTTAGAGTTTCATTTCTTTCCTACTTCAATCATGGAATCGCAAGTGTATTGGGAGTCAAAAAACAAAGTGAAAAAGAGAGAATATTTCCCTGAAGAATCTTAGGATGAGATGTGCCTTGTGCCTCTATTAACACTTGAAAATTGAAATAAGATCACTGTAGAGCTAAAAATGAATAGTCATCAAAAAAACTAATTCTCATGTGGCTTAGAAAACATTTTGGGCCCATTTGGATTGTGGGGGAGTCGGGGGGAGTAGAGTAGAGTTGGCCACAAATTAGGCTTGATTGCGCAGATCCTTCTTAGACATTTGCTTTCCTCATTAACCTTAAGCCATCATTTCATCTCCCATGTACAAATGACTCTATTTATATTTTATAATAAGCAGTGATCTCATAGTTTTGCATGATTTCATGAGATCATTCTCTTATCATAACTGGAAGCAAATGAGTCCAATTTATGCAGAATGGAAATTTCCAGGAAAGCTATTATGAAGATAGCTTTGTTTGCACTGCAATCAAGCAAAATATTTTTTCCTTCGTGATTGTACATTGGATTGCTGATTTGTCATCTATGAAAAGAGGTACAATGATAAAACATATAAACGGAAATTGTATATAGGCTTTAGGGAATTTCTCTATATTGTTCCAACTTCATGCAATAGTTGGAGAAGATAAAAAAAAAAAAATCCTATCTAAATTTTACATTAGAATATGCGAATCTTGATTACCTTTTTCTCTTGATATCCTGCTTCCTATGTAGCCTTTCCACCATAGAATGACTAAAATCAGAAAGAAGAGGAATAACACTAATACTCCAGCTCCAACTCCAATTAATATCTTCATCTTGCTATTTCCAGGTGGACTAAAATCTGCAGAAGAAACAAATATACATGGAAAGTGAATATGAAGTTGCATTCTGTAATATATGTAGCAGTAGCACCAGATGGATCTGCATAGTTAGATCAAGCCACAAGAAGGTATAGATGTTTTAAATACAGAATTAGCAGTGTAAGGGTAGGTTGAAAAAAGATGATAAAATTTCGATGCCTTCCATTAGTTGCACTTGAATCTTTTTTTTAAATAATAAGTTCTCATGGCAAATAATCATTGGTTCTACTTCCACTATATCCCTATGCTTTTATTGTTCACCAACTAATGAGCGTGAAAGAATTGGTTACCAGCTTCCACAGAGATTGCTGATATGAGAGGACCATATGTTCCTCTCTGTGGTGCAGCCGTTGTCCCTTTCCCAGCCCAATGAAAGCGTATCTGTAGAACTTTGTTCCTCACAATTGCTTTATATTCCATAACTATTGCTTTATCAACACCTTGAGCAGCATTGTCAATATTAAAATCCTTCAAGACCAGTTGTTCCTGTAACAAATTAACTCAAATAAAATTGTTTTCTATGCAAACAGGAAAAAAAAAAAAGACTTTATACCTGGATGTAAACATCAAATATCCGTCTTCCAAGACTGTAGAAAGATTTGTTATCTCTGAATACTATCTCTGCAAAGTATAGTTTCACTGTATAATTTCCATTTGCCAAGCAACGTGCATAATATGTGAGAGAAAGAGGAGAGAGCCGTGCACTCGTGTATAATTCAGAGTTGTTCATTCTGAGTATTGATACATTAGTTGCTTTATATTGATTTGAGGTACTGTTAACATCCCAAAAAAGCCCACTGCTACTGAGTCCCCAACTATTTCCTACGGAGACAAATTTTGCAACCCCTGCTGGGTCTTGATCCTCTTCAAATTCTATGTTTCCAATGGTGGTTGCAATTCCACCACAATTTATATGCAATGAATATTGTTCTACACAAAAAAAGTAGGTTTGTAAGGGAAATTAGATAGAAGCAAACATCGTAGAGCTAAAAGAAGATCAATATTGTCTTGTTTGTTGCTTAGCTACCTAATATGAGATGAAATATGTAACTGCATTGTTTTCTACATTTACAAGGAGTTCTCAAAAGCCGAAAACATAGTTAAAGCATACACCCTAAGTTTTGATTCTTTTGTAATATGATTACCTTTTGGACAAGGGTTGTTCTTCAGGCACTCGGCAAGTAATCTTAATTGGTGTAGCAAGAGAAAGAAGTGTGAGCTTATGCAAAATGAATGTGAATAAAAAAAGGAAATACTTCTGCAAAATCAAAGAAAAAGAAGACAAAAATTTTCTATTCTTATAAGTTTACAAGTTAGGAGCTTACGAGTTGTCCTGTCCAGAAAAGCTCTGAAAAAAATTTCTGATGAAATGAGAAAGTAGTTGAATTAAAAAAGTTAGGAAGCTTTTGAAGAGACAAAAGTACACAAAGCCCATGTAAGGCCAAATTGAATTTGAAAAGGACAGGAAAATGTTCTTACTGGTTTCCTGTACAAGTAGGTGGCACAGAGGTTTGTGAAAAATTATTGTATGAAAGATCCATTTGGCTGAACACGAACATAATATTTGTTAATAAGTCATTATAAATTCAAAAAAAAAAAAAAAAACTACAATTTACAATAATTCTGATAAAATTTGTACAACTACTGTAAATGATAAACATCAGCAGATAAATTGTAAAAGAAAATGATTTCAATATTTTAGAAACATCTAGACAAATAAAAATTTTCATTTGGGCTGATAATTAAATAATCACCCTTGCAGCTTTCTGCCGTTAATCTGACACAATGGATGATTTAGGCTAATCCACACAATACTTACAGTAGTAGACTACTAGTAGTATTATTGACTGTATCTAAATTCGGAGTTTAACCTATGTACCATATTGCCCTTTCTAAAACTAAACACCTTGTTTTTGTCAATTCTAATCCTGTGTCAAATCAGGTTCAGACTACAAACTTGTCTGGCCAACTCAAAATTCTATTGCCCTTAATAATGTTGCAGAGAACAGATAACCATAAAAAAATTTGTCCACAAGTCTTTTTAACTGGAGTCACATGGTGCAAGATTCAAATCAAAGCTGCAAGGAAATTGGGTCAATTCACCTATTGTTTATGATTGAATAAGATCTGTTATTGATCCTAAAGAGGTTACAAGATGGATTAAAATCCAAAGAAATGTATATTTGAACAATATGCATTTTTGTAAAATTTAATAATTACTGCAGACTCCATAAAAAATTACACAATAAAAAGGAAACATGTCATGTAAAACTAATAAAAAATTTAAGGTGAATTGTATACTAGCGACTATCTCTGCTAGTGATCCAGTTTGGAATATTCCCAGTGAACAAGTTGCTTGTCAGGAACCTGTTCAAATAGCAAAGTAATGATGTTATAGTTAAAGCTGATTTATAAGATTACTAATGGAAGAAAAATTTATTAAAAATAAAAATAATAGAAGATAAGGGAGGAAATTCAAAGGTAAAATACTTTTTGACTACTTGGTGCTATGATGCATCGTATATATATGAAGTGTTTCCCACATATATGACTTGGTGCTATGATGCGACATAATAGGCTGATGGCCACAGCCTTAGGAAAGTTAGGCCCATCCATCGGTGAACTGACATTCTTGTGGGAGATGGTGAGTATTTGACTTGTATCCGGATTAACATAAAAAGGATACTCAGATAGACAAAATACTTATATGGTTCAACAATCTAGAAATTTCCGTAATTCGTATAGTGACATTATCTATAGGATCACAGGAAAGGCCCCTATTCATCATACTTTGTATTCTAGTCCCCTCATGAATCTACATGTTTATTTTAGTCTTGTTGTCACTCAACCCCTAGATTTGCATTACACATGTAATGGGCCTTCCTCAAAGTATCACACAGGGGAGTCAGAGGCAGAGCCCCCAGCCAACCCAACCCACCCTAAACTGTGGTGTCCTTGTTTGGCAGAGCTTATTTCTATTGACTTATTGGACTTCAAAAATATGCTGGGAAAAAGTATAGCTGCACATAGAAAACATGAAGTTCTAAGAGGGTTCATTTAGGATTTGTGTGAGACATAAGCACTACAATCTCCTTGATTATAGAGAAATTCCTAGCATCTTTGACTGTGGACATACGGCAAAAACCAAATCATGACACATGACTTATGTTAATTTATTATTTGAACTTCTCTGACATGAAACTTGATTTGCAGTTTGACTCTAACTTACATATATTGCAAGTAATATAGGCCACTCAAATCTGGAACATTTTCTTCCAATTTGTTGAAGCTGAGATCTCTGAAAGGATATAACAAAGAGGTGTTATAATGATACAAAAGAAGGTTTATTAAAAAAATTAAAATGAAATATAGTAAACCTTATACATGTGTATTTATGCAGGTATAATGTTCTCAATAGAGATAATTAACATGGTCTAACCCAACTATCTGGATTTTTTCAGTTAACTAGTTTTTTTTAGCAAAAGAAGTAAATCCTAAAAGGAAGATGGAAAGAATAGAAAAAGTACAAAATTTGAAGGTTAGTCATTTGTGAAATGTATGCTGGGATAGGTCCAGAGAGATTGCAGCTCCTCAACATCCTGCAACACAAACTGACATCATCTTGGAAAAATTTCTATGACTTTGTATTATTTTAGTTGATAACCTTATACCAAAAAGAATGACCTACAATCTTTTCATGCCTGTCATTTTTTTCAAGGGTGGAAATTCCGAACCATTACCAAGTAAGTCACTTATCCTTCTGCACAAAATTGCATCATCAATAATTGTTAATGGATTATGCAATAAAGAATTTGAATATGACATAAAAATATCACGAAGATTATGCAACAAAACAATACTTAGAAGGTATAACTTACAGCTCAGTTAAATTACCCAAGACAGAAATGCTAGAAGGAATGGGCCCCTCAAGACCACTAGCTTGGATCTCTCTATTGAAAATACAACTCCAATGTGTTAGATTACACCTAAAAGTTTTACTAGAAGAGATCTAAATAAAACTATGGGACAAAAATGCATACAATTTCTGAAGTTGTTTCCAACTCTGGAAAACGCCAGGTATTTTTCCAATGAAGTTGTTACTGCTAATCCTACTGCATATAGCCACAAATTGAAACAAGACTAAATTACATAGAAACTTGAAATTTTCTAGGAAAAATATAAAATCACTTTTAGTTTAGAAATAGAAAATTTTACAACCACTTACAGTTCTGTTAATTTGGTTAGATTAGTGAGAGCAACTGGCAATTCACCAGTAAGATTATTAGCACTAAGAATGCTGCAGTCACCAAATGAAAAGTTCAGACCTGTTCAACTTACTAACTGTTGATTGACTAAATAAATTATTCAGAATTTAGAAATGAATCGACAATTGTGATTTGCAAAAGAATAAGAGGGAAGAAAGAAACACCGACAGATTCTCCAAATTAACCAGATTCCCAAGTTCAGGGGGAACAGTTCCAGAAAATAGATTGCTCTCTATGCTCCTGAAAGTATACAATCTTCTTTAATGTTTAAGCAGGGCTAAGCTAAAAAAAAAAATTACTACTTAAAAAAAAGGGTGAGTAAGAAGGATATAAGAAGAGCATACATATATATAAGAGTGGTAATGTTTCCCAAGTAGCTTGGAATTGGTCCTGATAAATTGTTTACAGTAATGGACCTGCAGTGAATTAGTTTAATAAAAAGAATGAGCACTTACTGGCTGACCTGTGACACTAATTGAGAAGTAACTTACATGATTTCCAACTTTGTAGAAGCCCATTCAGGTGGTATTGTACCAGAAAGGTAGTTTCGAGTGAAATCACTTCAAGTAGGAGGAAAGTGTTTTATTAGATTTGAAGCTCATATCAATTTTCATTCAGGTGCTAATAAGTGAAACAAATAATTAGTTACTCTTCTTACATTGTATTTAGGTAGGGTAGCTTCACCAGGGATGGTGGAAGCACGCCATCAAGATCTTGCCCTTTAAGAAAGCTGTATGAAGTAGGTAACAAATTAAATGTACTAGCTCATGTATTTGGAATACAATCAGAATCTTCACGTATATGTTTGAGCAGAAGATGAGAAAATTGAAATTTTCACTAGAACAAGGGTTAAAGAGAATATATCAGAATACTAAGTCTAGTACTCGAGCTTGACAGCACCTTGATGGTGCCAATAGGTGTGCTAGTGCTAGTTACTCTCTTATTGGAAACATATTTAGTTTACTAAATCAGGGATCATCTATACTATGATTGTGCTCTCTCCAGAATATAATAGGAAAAAGATGGTTCCTTAAGGCCTATTGCATTGATAAACAACTTGGCTGTTGGGAAGATGGATTTAATTGGACAATTGCTGAAATAGTTCTATTGAGACTCTACTTAAACAGCATGTGCAGCTCATACTACTGTGTATGTATGGAAGGGAATACCATATATGATGTTTACATTGAAGAAACTCGTTCTAGATTAAAAACACTGACTTGTAGATTATAATTCAACATTAAAAGTCATTTTAGATGTGTAATTACAACTCACGTGACAAGATGTGATGAGCCTGTGATTTTTTGCTCCATTCTTTTTATTGTATAGAAGGGAACATAATGCCACTAAAGTCATTTTTCACATACGGAGTAATAGAATAGAAAGGAAATGAAGTGTGCGTACAGTTTAATCACGTGACATACACCCGAAGGATAGGAGCAATTGCAAATAAGAGAATTGTTGTACAATGGCCTCAAACTCGAACGTGGTGTTGCCCAGCTTGATTCATTACTACATGGGTCTACTCCAAAATTCCAATCTTTCTTCCCCACTTGTGCGGCTATTTCACGAAGGCCTTGCACTGCAAAATAGAACTACATCAGACTTATCAATAATATTGCAATAATATTCTACAATTCTAAAAAACCTTTTGACAGATTGGGTGTGCTCACACAAGAAGTAAAAATAAATAAATCTACAAAAATACAATTTTCACGACTTTTATTTATTTATATATTTTTTGATAATTTTTCACCATTGTTTTAAAAATTGGACCAACAGGTTAAATTAGTTCAAGAATTGGACTCAGAATGATCCGGTCAAAACTGATAAAACCGGCCAAGAACTGGTCTCTTTTCCAAATTTTTTTTTACCGTTCTAGTTTTTAAAGCTATAATTTTCACACCCGGTTAAAATAATTAGACACTTTAAGAAATATATTTGTCATTAAAAAAAGGTCGCAGAACATGTAATGAAGGAAATATATGTACAGAATTTTAATTGCCACATGCGTGCGAAGGCCCATATATTTATTAGGAAATAATCTATAGTATTCTACATTTCATCGATTTTTTTTTCCATCAAATAAATCGATAATATTTACTTAAAAAAAAAAAAAAAAACTCTTGAATACACACTAACATACTCTTCGCAAATCGCAATTTAATTTAAAGTCACAATTTAAATTTCGCATGTGTGGACATTTAAATTGTGTTAGTGCATGCCTAAAAATAATTCTATGAAAAATAGAAACTTATATATACACACACAAAAGATACAAATTCTACTCTAACATAATTTAAGTATATATTTGTGTGAAGTTCCTTCCTAGAGATTTGAACTTCAACCCTTATCCCTCACATTCTACAAATATTTTAGAAACAATACATTGTTTGATTTTCCATGGAAAATTGAAAACATCTTCTTAAAATAAATAAATGGAAAAAGTCTTTAAATATTTATGGGTTAAAGCATTCACATTTGTTCATGTAAAAATTTCTTTTTATTTTAGCATAAAAAATCTACATTTTTTTCCTCCTATTTTACATACTCACTTTTCAAAACATGTTATATTAAATTATCTATTTTACACTATAATTCAATAAAATATCAATTTCTTTTGATTTTTTAATTGTTTATTTTTTTTTTCATACCACAACTACCATCTACTCTTTTAATTCTTGAGATACGTAAAAAATTAATAAAAAAAACAAGTATAAAATAAATTGTGTCAGTGTAATTTACACGGTTATTATAACAATTATATATTTTTTACAATGGCTTTTAAAAACTGGATTGGACTTGTTGGTTCAATTGGGAATCAAACCCTCAACTTGTCTAGTAAAAATCTTAAAAATCGATGGTTCAACTATTAAAAGGGAACCGAGTCATTTTTTGGTTCTTTGACCAATTCGATTTTTAAAACCGTGATGTTTACACAATTTTGCATGGTCTAAGAGCAACTGCATTAATAGTTCCAAAAGTTTACAAAATATAAAAAATGCTTAATTTTGCACATTTTAACAAAAAATACACCCACATTAATCTTTGTAAAAATATACAAATATACACAATTATTACCGTAACAATACGTGTATATATATATATATATATAAAGTTATTATAACTTTTCTATACATTATTTTAATATATATTTTTTTTGGTAGAAAATAAATGACTATTTTAATATTTTTTTCTCTCCCCTCACATTCTTTCTTCCCCTAACTCTCTCTCTTCAACCCATAATCTTTGCAACTGATAACCCCCACTGCTAACCACACAGACCCAGCAGCACCACCACCCACATCACCGCAACTCAGCACCACCAAACACCACCACCACAACCCAGCACCGCCAACCACCACAACACGGACACACCACAAAATCAACCAAAAATCAAACAAACCCACACACGATCACACCACAAAATCAATCAAAAACCAAACACACCCATACACAGACACGCCAACAAAGACAGAGAAAGCATTTTTGTGAACTTGTGGCTATGGGTCGACTGGAACGGTGTTTGTGGATCATGGATCGGTGCTTGTGGTGCTTTAATTGTGGATCGTTGATCAGTGATCGTGGATTGTGGATTGGTGATTGGAGAGGTCATTTCAACCAAGAGGGGGCGAGGGAGAGGCGATTTCATCGCCGTCACCGTCGCCGTCACCATCGCCATCATCGCTTGTGGGTTGACGGAGATCGGTGGTGCTTGTGGGTTTTGATGCTTGTGGTGCTTATGATGGAGAGTTTTTCTGACCATGAGAGAAAGAAGAAGGAAGAAGAGGAAGAAAAAGAAAGAAGAAACGGCAGAGAGATAAGGAAGAAGAAAGAGAGGAAGAATAAGATAAAAGAAACGGTAGAGTAGAATATGATAAAATAAAATTAAAAGAAGAATATAAAAATATTATTTATATAAAATATAGTGTTATAATAGATGGATTGATATGAGTGTTTTGTAAAAATGATGATGTAAAATAAAAAAATAATTTTTTTTTTTGGAAAAATAGACAAAATCTTTTAGAAGAACTAATGTGATTGCTCTAATATAAATGACTTTTAGATTTGATTAACTAAAATGTGGTCATTTTTATATTATATAAGTGCTAATCCGAGTGCTATTAGCTTTCTACGTTAAATGTCAATACACATAGACCAATTTGCACCCATCCTTTATATTTTTATCTTATTTGTTTTTTTGTTTATAATAACTTAAATGTGTAAATTTTATTTGGAAAATAAATAAAATATTAAAAATTCGTATGGTATATATCAAGTTATTAACAGTAAATTTAAAAAAAAATTATTTAAAGTAAATATATATTATATAATATTTTATAGATTTTATTAACAAGTGCTTTTCGAACATTTTTTAATAGACTATTTTAGAAAAATTTTGATTCTATTTTATGAGTAATATAAAAATATGTTAAACAAGTCAACTATTTTTTTTTTTTTTTACATAAAATTTTTTAATAATATTTCATAAACTAATATCTTTTAACGTATTTATTACTTTTCTCATATTTTATAAACTTAAAAAAATCGACATGTTTAATTCGTTTCATGTTGATAAGAATTCAAAGCAAGCATAATCCAATCAATATAATATAATGGGTGGTACAAAAAAGATAAATAATAATAATAATAATAATAGGAAGTGCATCCACACCACGTAAATCAAAAGATGGTATTCGATTTCCGTGTCAGATTCACGTGTCCCTAACATTGTGTTTGTCCAAACCGACACTGAGTTTCAATACCATTGATCATAGATTGGGCTTAGAAAGCTAAAACCACAATAATTGCGACACTGGTCTGGTCCCTCAATTAAGCAGAAACTCACATTACAGAATGAAGGGAATAATAACTCTGGATTAAATTTTTTTTTACCAATTGAGATGGGACCAATATAATGCATATATATATATATATATATATAATTGTTACCCAAATTCATCAAGACATTATCAGCCTAGACTTAGTAATAAATTATCCCCCCAAAAAACAAAAAAAGTGGTTTTGAAATTAGTGCATGAAGAAGAAGAAGAAGAAGAAGATTTGCTCAATAAAGAAAAAAAAAAAAGGAAGAAGAAGAAGAAAGATAGTTTATTACCTTCATCAGCAGGAAGACGCGCTACTTGTGCTTTGACTTGGAATACTCCGATGATGATCCATAGAAGCAGTATGAGCGTATTACGGGTGAAGCTGAAGCCCATCTCTGGATTCTTCTGAGCTTTAATTTCTTGCTGTATTATCTATCTATCTCCACCAACTTGGTATGCACTGAGTTCTTCGTTCAAACTTGTATTTGTATGAATGAAAAGGACGATAAACACCATGCTACAATATTTATCTATACTTAGCAAAAAAATAAAAGCAAAAGAAAATAAAAGAGAGATTGTCACTACGGTTATGGAACTTTGTTTTTCTAATAAGGGTGGGTCAGGCAGGCTCTGATTATTTGTTGTCCTTGTTTTAATTTCTTTGACTTGAGTTATTGAAGAAGAGATTTAATGTAACATATCATATGAAACAGAGCTATATATGGGTTCGTTTGGATTAAACTTATTTTTACTGAAATTGAAAATTGAAACTGAAAACACTATAGCAAAATAATTTTTAATTGAGTGAATAGTATCGTGGGACCCATTTTTAATGAAAAAATTGTTGAAAAGTGAAATTTGTGGGTCCATGAATAGTGCACAGATATACTGTTTATAGTTGACTTGGTCAAATAATACGGCTGAAAAAAAAAAAAAAATTCAGAAAACGCAGACGCAGCTATAATTCGAATCCAAATGGGCACATAGAGTCTAATACTTAACCCCCCCAAAAAAATAAAAAATAAAAAATGCTCTACTCTAATATGTCTTAGGGTCAAACCAGTACTACGATACCCTCCCCAGGATGCCATCTTAGGCCCACAGGTAGGGTTATAAATTAAATAAAATAAAATAAAATAAAAAAAGAGAGAGAGAGAAGAAAAGAAGAAAGACAACTAGACACGTGCAATGAAAAATGGTCTTCATTTTGATTCCTAAAAAAAAAAAAAAAAAAGGTCTTTGTGTTTTTTAGGCTTTTTTGTTCTTGTATAGCTGGTTGTTTTACATTTGACTCTTTTATTTTCCCAATTTTAATTATATTATACGATTCAAATAAAACCAACCATTCCATGATGATATTATGATGGTACATTTATTATTAAGCCAAAACATTCATCCACAAATTTATGTAGTCATTTTTTTCAACATGATTGTTGTTGGCTCTTGTTATGTGTCATGTTGGGAGAAAACATCTTAAAGAGACTCTAATTAAAGACTTAATATAATGATTTAAAAAATGGACAAAACAAAGAATCGAAAGATATAATACTTTTTTGTTTTAAGGTTGGATTGATGATGTTAGGGATGACAATTTTGCCCTGCCTTGCTTGACCTGCCCCTCCCCACTTCGCCTCATGCGGATTTTCCCCACCCCGCAAAGGTGATTGGGTGGAGATGGGGCAAGATTTTAGTCCCGCACCATCGGGTGGGGCGAGGATGGGTTTAGACATTTTTAGACCCAACCCATTATGCCCCACCCCATTCTTGCCCCACCTTGCATTGATAAATGGCTAAATTGTAAGTTTTTCATACTCTAAAACCCTACTATTTAAAAAACATATTATCAACTTATTTTATTCTACTCAACAGGTTTTTTCTCTCTCTCTCTCTCTCTCTCTAGCAAGGTTGGAAATAAGGTATTAATTTTAAAATTTTCTTTTGTCTTTATTATAAACAAATTTATATACTATTGAATCATTGATTTTGTATTTTGAGATTTTTTTTTTTGGTGATATTTTCTTGTTAAACATTTTAATAATATTATTCAATTTTTTCTAAAAATTAGTTTGATTTGATGAGATAAATTTATTTGTAATTTCAAGTATATTTTTATTGATGAAATAAGTTTTATTAAAAACAATTGTAATAGTTGTGGGCAAATTAACAAGTAGTAGAGTTTTACGGGGTGGGGCGGGGCTTCACGGGGCCTCAAGGGGCGAGGATTGGGCAAGAAAATTTTCCCCGTCATGTGAGGCAAGGTGGGGATGGGGTAAGATAAAACCATGTAGGACGGGGGCGAAGACACCATCCTTCGGATTCGCCCCGTCTCATTGCCATCCCTAGATGATGTCATAAATAATATAATAATATAATAAAATTATAAAGAATATAATAAATTTATAATATATAAAATATTAACTAAATATATATATATATATATTTTAAACAAATTTCAAGTCGATCACAACTTATATAATATAACTTCTTAATTATAAACATCTTCAAACAATGACCATGAATGAAAAAAATATAACAATTTTTTATTTAATTACATCAATAATGTTTTTTTTTTAATTACTTACTTGACAAAAACAAATAATAAATAACACAAATTTTAAACATATCAAATTCTCAAACTTGGATGCCTTCGTTTGCTTGAAGAAATCAATAAAAGATTGTGCACATAACAAAAACCTTTAAGCCGACTCTATGTATTTAACTACAGAGAAGTAGGCGATAACTTATTTTTAGTGGTCTTTGAGGAGGAAGCTGACATGAACATCATTCTCCACAAGCCAAATTTTACTATTAGATTACATGTTTTATATCTTCTTAACATGCACGTCAAATTTTCTTATGAATCAGATGTTATTATTATTTGATCCATAAACTCATGTTTTATACATAATTTTGAAACACAAAAACTTAAAATTTTAAATTTTTTATAAATGAGATAATTAATGATTTCAGATCTTGAATTTTGTAAACATGAATAATATAAGAAGAAAATGTAATCTAATAATAAAATTTGTCCAAATTCTTATTTACCACTACTTAAAGTTGACTTGAACTCAACCAAAATATTAAAATTACATAAATAGACATGTAGACATGCTAAAATATATATTTGTCTAATTGGACTCACTATGATGAAAACATGTGTGTACTTTTAAGTTTTTACCACATGTTGCCCTCTTAACAAATCATATGATTAATATTATTAATTCAGTGCCCCTAAATATTCGACCTGTCTTATGTTAGTTTTTGTAGTAATTATCTATTTTTTTAAAGATAGCAATTATATATTTCAGGTTGTCCATTTCAAAGTAGTCGCAAGTTGCAAGTGACTACGAGGCTAATAATAAGATATCCCATGCTAGCTAGCTATAGGCAAGTTGCAAGTGACTACGAGGCTAATAATAAGATATCTTGCCTACGAGGCTAATAATAAGATATCCCATGCTGCAAGTGGGCTGTTTGACAGAGACCCCTTTGCATGTATTGTCAAGTGTAAACAAAAGCCATGGATCTTGTATATCATCCTATGTGGACCAGTATGGGCTTGAAATATCAACCCTAAAAATTAAATGCATGCATGGTTGCCGAAGTTGTTGACTTCCTTGTTGCATGGCTTTCTTGCATATGCTTGCCGACACACAACCTTGTATATCAAAGAAGCTTGTTATTCAGAGAAGTGTGAAGAGAGACCATGAGTGTATCACAAATTGGTGATAACTCTCTCTGATGTGGCAATATTTGAGATTTTGCGGCATATTAGAAGAATCATAGCAATTTCTTTATTCTTTGTTATTTGTGAAAGAGATTTATTTATTTATTTTTTTAATATTGGGATTTGGGTTTTGTGAGAGTTTCTATACACTTTTTTTGTATCTTCATATTTATTAATGAAATTTTCTCTCATTACCACCTATATATATAGGCTAAAAACTAAACTATATAAGTCCTCGGTGTTTATACTCGTGATCTTTCTAAAATCTATAATACTTTCACAGTCAATCTTGTGTTGAAATGCTATCTAAAAGTATTTTTCACAAGAATTTGATAATAGAGTTTTTGCTATTACAACTCAAAAATCCCAAAAAAATTACCAAGGAGGTAGAAAATCAATCAAGTTTTAAGCAAACTCACATTAATTAATTGAGGTTGAATAAATGGCATCAAAAGATTAATGAAATTTTACACTCTGTTTGTACATCTTTCCTTATAAATATTTTACAAATTATCGTGTGGGCTGGATTAATATGGTGCACGTGCTCAACAATTATATGGTTTTTGTTACTTATTTTTCAAATTTAGTCCCATCTAGCCACTTGGCCAAGTGCTTGCAGATCGTTAAGAAAATTGCCGATTACGTTTATTAACTTAACATAGACCAGATTCTAAAAAAAAAAAATTAAAAAAAAAAAACTTATAAAACATAGACCGGTCAAATGTTCTATTAAAAATAAAAATAATAGTCTTGATAATGTTGAGAATTAAACTGGTCAATTATGTCCAACAATTAAAAAACCAATAAAGAAAGAATGAAAAAAATAAAATAAAAGAGTTCAATTGCTCAAGCGTCATGCCAGTAACATATAAATACGAGTCGGAATACGTGGCATCATGTGATGTGAATTTAAGCATTTTCGTAAGGGAAAAAAAAAAAGGTGAATATAACAACAATTTAAAGCTATCTTGAAGAATCTAAACCTTGACCAAGGAAAACATTATCATATCACTTTATTCGCAAAATAGAGAAGTCAATGGTCATTCTTTTTATACTTTAATTCTACTGTTCGTGTTATATGTTCTCTATTGTGATCTGATAGCCTGGTAGGATACGTGTAACTCTTGCATATTTTCCACCGAGATGGATAATGGTACCGCTATAAGACAAAGCTACTAGTATGGTGAAAATAGTGGTGTAGAATCTCATACAAAAGAAAGAGAAAGACTGAATAAAAAACTGGAATTCATCAACTTAATTATACAACGAAATCTGTTATCATTTAAGAAGTATGGACACAAATATGAGTACAGTATGAATATGGTGACCCGAGTAATTCTAAAAAATTATAATATAAAATGGTCAGTATGACACCAGTGTAACATAGGTATGACACAGATACAACACCTTAAATAAAAAGTCCGTGCTTCAAGTTACACCTGATGTGACATAGGTAATCCATATATACACACTCTTAAGAATAAGATCAAAATGTCTCAAACCTGTTAGCCAAAATATCCAAGTTTGTTATGCTAATCAATAACTAACTTATACACGTGTTGATTGATGAGTAACCAACTTTACTTAACACAACGGCAACATTTCAATACTCTGTAATCACAGCTGCATTGTTTATCCAAAACGACATCGTCTTATTTAATGAGAAACAGTGTTATTCTTCTTTAACTTAGACATGCGTTTCACCAAATGCTTGGACGACATCGTTTTGGATCTCATCTTCATCAACAAATGATGATTTGCTACAATCCCCTCTCATATCATATGGTCACCAATTGCCTCTAGTGAATACACTAATCCCTATATGTTGAATTCAGATTAGCAAATTTAGATGTTCCCTGAAGAATTTTTTCACTTTCTAGTTATGTTTTGTGTTAAATGGAAGAACCTAAGCCATGTTTTGTGTTATTTTTAAAGTTTCTTCTCCTTCTTTTAGTAGAGAGGTAGAGGACAAAATTTAAATAAAAAATTGAAGGCCATAAGTTAGTTTATGTTCCGGGATGTAATGTTCAAGTTTTACATTTCACAATGTGATAAATCCAAAACGGAATGTGGTAATCAGGTTCATTTTAATTCTGGTATTCTCATTCAAATGATCCAAGGAAATCAAATATATACTACCACACATATGAACGATCATGACACCATCAATTTCTCTACACACACAAAATCTAGATATATATACAACATAAATCTACCGAGTCCAGAAAAGACTAATTAGCATTAACAAAATAGGGAGACAACTTGATCAGTAGAAGACAATTATTGGAAGCTCTATACCATATATTGTTTTAGATGAGCAGCTCTAGACTATACTGTCTAATGTAAAAATTATAATCTTCAAGAAGGAACAATTTGCGAAAATTACATTTTAGCTTCATCCTAGAGCAAATACTGGTCCACAAGTTCACAATGGGTTTAGTGAATGAGTGTGCTTTCCGCAGAGCAATGTTTCATTCCTAATCAAATCCCATTCAAAGTATTATCTTGGAATTAAAACCACAAAGCGGGTTTTTTTAAAAAATAACTATAAAACACATACTATATTATAAGTTAGCCAACGTTTCAAACTTATTGCATTTCTAACAATTCGAGTTCAGTGGAGTCGATTTGCCCAGAAAGTTGGCCTTAGGAAATTGAGTTTACTGAACTCGATTTCTATACATAGAAATCGAGTTCAGTAAACTCAATTTCTATGTATAGAAACCAAGTTTAACAAACTCGGTTTGTGTACATAGAAATCGAGTTTAATAAACTCGATTTCTATGTATAAAAACCTAGTTCTGCTCATCAGCTCCAGCTTCTTCGACCAAGTATCATCAGTTTTCAAACCTCCACTTCTCCCCACAGACTCATCATCAAAACCCATTGGGTCCTCTCTTCTTCAACCCAAAACCCTTTCTGTTCTCTTTCTCCTCTCTGCCAAGCGCCACCTTTCCTCCAAACCCACAACCTCCTCTCCTTCCTTCGCCACTCACTTTCCAACTCCCTCATCTTCTTTCTATCAAAGCTTCCCGTTTCAACATCTGGGGAGCCAAAGACGATGATGTTTTACACGAAAGAAGAGGGAATGAGAGTGAGAGAGATGGACGATGACGGAGCGGGAATGACCGGAGCTGAGACTCCATCGTCGTCGTCGTCCCTCGCTTCGATGCCCTCGCCCCTCCGCTCCGATGTTGTAATCTTTTTTTTTTTCTGTTTCTTATGTTCTTTTTTTTTTCTTTTTTTTTGGGTGTAATGTGAATTGAGTTGAGATTTTTTGAGCTTTTTTTGGGTGTAATGTGAATTGAGTTGAGATTTTTTAAGCAGAAATGATGAGCAGATTCTTAGTTTTATTGATTGGTTTTTACACATAGAAATTGAGTTTATTAAACTCGATTTCTATGTACACAAACCGAGTTTATTAAACTCGGTTTCTATACATAGAAATTGAGTTTACTGAACTCGATTTCTATGTATAGAAATCGAGTTCAGTAAACTCAATTTCCTAAGGCCAACTTTCTGGGCAAATCGACTCTACTGGACTCGAATTGTTAGAAATGCAATAAGTTTGAAACGTTGGCTAACTTATAATATAGTATGTGTTTTATAGTTATTTTTTAAAAAAACCCCCCACAAAGCTCATAGTTTCTTATCAATAAGAAAGCACATTGCCTGTCACATAAGCTGGTGGTGGCTTAGTTGCTATTACATATAAATTTATTACCGAGAGTCAAGATTAGTGGAATAGAGATCATGGGCAGATGTAGAAGAAGAGCCAATCCATGTTGGATTTGCTGACTGAACGAGGCTCTGACCTTCAACAGAGTTTAGTTGTGGGCTCTGACCAAATTGGTCTCTTAAGGCTTCAAACCTCCATTCATCGCCATAAATACCTGGATCCCTGGCCATTTCATCAACAACTGTCTTGCCTTCAAGCATACTCACTACGACAGTCATGGTGGGCCTAAGGGCTGGTGATGGATTAGTGCATAATAAAGCTACTTTTATCATTCTAAGGGGCTGTTTGGATTCATTTTTTTGATCACTCAATTTCCATCACTTAATTTCTATAACTCATCACTCATTACTCAATTTTTCACACCCATTTGGCATCATCACCCAATTTCCATCACTCAATATTTTTCACACTATTTGTGGGCCCATACCTGTCAGCTGGTGCAGAATTTTTTTTTTTTTTTTTTTTTTTTTTTTCAGTACCCAAACTCACCGAAGCTAAAAAAAATAAAAATAAAAATAAAAATAAAAAAAAAAACCCAGAAATGAAGACCGAACCAGTGAAAAAAAAAAAGTCAAAAGTTGCGGCTGGTACTGTTTGTGGGTCCCCTATGTGTGTTTAATTACAATATTGTCATTGAGTTATGAGTTATGGAAATTGAAAACAGCCAAAATGTGTTTTCAGTTTCCATAACTCATAACTCAAAAATCAGAGAATTGAGTGATGGAAACAGAGTTATGGAAACGAAGTTATCGTTTGCCAAACAACCTTTTTGTTATGGGTCCCACCATTTTTGAGTTATGAGTTATGGAAACTGAGAATTGAGTTATGGAAATTGCCAATCCAAACAGCCCCTAAGTATCTCTTCCTTACTGAACTCAGACCCCAATTTTGGATCTGCCAACTCCATCAAATCCCCTTTCTTTTGTAAAACGGTTGCCTGTAGTGACAAATGAATAGAGTTAGGAAGTGATGAAAGGATTTAATTTGTTCTCCAAGTAAGAAAACAATAGAATACCCATTTAAATGATGAGAAAAAAAAGTGTACCTACATACTGGTTATAGGCCATGGCTAAAAAACTCCTGTATCTTTTTATTGAATATAAATTTTGATAAATCCATTATCAGATTACATTTTTTTTTATTATATCATTTATGCTTGTAAAATTTCAAGAAGATAAAAAATCAATAGCTTTAATCAATTAAACATTTAAATTTCAAGTTTTTGCAGTCTTAATTTATGCATAAAAAATAAATTTATGGATAGAATAGTAAATAACATCCGATTTAAACAAAATGTAGCATGCATGTTAAAAATATAAAGAACATGCAATCCAACATTAGATTTTCAAAATATGTAGTGGGAGTTTGTAGCCATTACTTACAAACTAGCTTGCAAACTTTGTCCAAAAAAAATAACAATTAGTAATTTAATTAAAAGAATTTCTTTTTATTTAAAATATAATGCAATTAATAACAACATTATTTCTGTAACTTAATCCCCCTTTCATTTATTTGCCAAATAAAATTTTGAAAATATTTAAAGCGAAGTGTAGATTTGGGAGATTTAAACCCATGTGTCATGGAAAAAACATGGACTAAAAGACATTAAAATTAGAATATAATAGCACATCGCTTGGATTCCAGTGAAAAATAAAGCAGGTTGACCTAATCAAATGTATTGTTCCAAAATATGCAACTTGTGTTCATATGTACCGTGGTTTTAGCAGTTAGTTTCAAAACAACATGAGAAGGATAATCTTACCCAATCCAAGAGGCATACAAATTTCTCATTTGGTCGATATTTCATGTTGTTCTTCCCAGCAACAATTTTCAATGCAACAACTCCAAAACTATAAACATCCGCTTTGTAGGTTAAATAACCCCATAATGCATATTCAGGAGCCATGTAACCTCTGCAACACATACATTTACTGTGATATTTGGTTCACTAGTATGATCTTACCAACATTGGTCAATTTCTTAGCACCAAATTATCCAATCAACTGTTAAGCATGCAATCATGCAATTAATAGGGCTATCATAATCGAGTTTTGCTTCATTGAGCTAGAAGCGATAACAAAACAACAAAAGTGAGAGTAAAAAGTAATAACTAAACAACAAAACTAGCTTTTTGGAAAATAAGCTAACTTTTATATTTTTTGTCTCACATGTAGCAAATAAGCTACCCAAAATTATGAGTGGATAGCTTATTGAGTAGTATCATTGATAGAAATATGATTTTTTTTTTTTCAAAAAGGGGGTTGGGGGGGGGGGGGGGGGGGGGTGGGACAAATTATTTCATACATCTAGTCTATGATCTACGTAGGATCAGTTTTTTATGTGTAAGGAAGGTGTAATATACAAAGTGCAATATAATGAATAATTTTACAGAACATGAAGACATTGTAATGTACTAATGTAGTAATTAGTAATGTGTACACAAAATTATACCTATTAATATTAATATTAATTGACTTCGTTGGACCGATTGATCATGATTGATGTCAATTGCTGCTAATAGAAGGATTTTATTTTACTTCCATATTTTATATAATCTCGTTATAATTTTATTTTATTTTAATATTGGATGGTATTTTTTTTTTTAAAAAAACTTTCAACTTATGATGTCTGCTCTTGATGATAGCTATTTATTATCAGACCAAGACACTAATCGGTTTTTAATGTAAGCAGGGATTAATAAACTCCAAAATCTCTTATTCAACCATAAAAAACTTTACCAGTTGAGCTAATTAGAACTCACTTGAATAGGATTAGGTAGCCTTTTAAAAAGCCTTTGACTCATTATTATAGACCATCATAGAATAATGACATTTGGATTGGAAGTTTTCTTTTAAATGCTTGGTGTTAGTTCCAAGCAAGCATTCCTAGGTTCTCATTATTCTCACATATTTGGTGTTTGATAGGCCAAAAACGAATTGACCCCTTGTGATGAATTAATTGATTAATTAGCCAAATTAATCAAATTAACATGCAAGCGTGTGGTAACACAAACAAATCACCAATTAAACTAAGTATGCAGCGGAAAATAAATTGACATGGTGATTTGTTTATGAATTGAGAAAACCTACATGACAAAAACCCCACTGAGTGATTTTCAAGTCACCACTCCCAAAATTCTACTATTATTCTCACATATTTGATGTTTGATAGGCCAAAAACGAATTGACCCCTTGTGATGAATTAATTGATTAATTAGCCAAATTTATTAATTAATCAAATTAACATGCAAGCGTGTGATAGCACAAACAAATCACCAATTAAACTAAGTATACAGCGGAAAATAAATTGACACGGTGATTTGTTTACGAATGGAGAAAACCTACATGGCAAAAACCCCACCGAGTGATTTTCAAGTCACCACTCCCAAAATTCCACTATTATCATAACAAGCGGTTACAAGTAAAGGAATCCCAGTACCTTATACCAACCTATAGTTGAACCCTTACCCCAATATCCAATTGGATTTGTTCTGTAGTGACAATTTCCCCTTTCGATGCATGGCTCCCAGTACATAACTAACCAATTGCGCAGATCCCAATACGCGACTTCAATCACCAACTAGAAAAGGTTATTGGCTGCAAAGTTCTTCAGTTCATCCCAACAATGAAGATCAAGAAGATGCTTGGTCACAAAACCCAATGGTGTACAAACACAACAACTTCTTCACAAGAATGATGAACTAAGGCAAAACTCTGTCTCTGGTCACAAATTGCTTGAACAAATTTTGCTTAACACTTGTGCAACTTGTTCCCTCTTTGACGGCCCTTAAAATAATCATTTTATATATCTAGGGTTATGAGAAAAGAAAGCTCAAACACATAATCACGGATTAGAGTCAAAACAGAACTGAAATTCTGTTTTTCATAAACCTCGACAGGTACCATATCTGTCAAGCTGCTGTCGAGCCACGGGGTTGAACAGCTCTTCAAGCTCGATAGATGGCTAGCTGTCGAGCTTTAATGACAGGCACTTTTCAGCTTGAATCTTGGACAGACTTGCATGGCTTCAACACTTGATCTTGAAACAAAATTTCTTGAAATATTAAACACATCCTAAATCTACCAAAATACAAGTAAAGTGCATTTTGTCAAAAGATTAACCAATTACATAAAATAGTGACATATATTCCTAACAAGTGAATCACATATGTCCTAACAGTGTTGATTCCTAGAATAATTAATATTTTTCTGCTTTCACTACTTGGAGTTTGATTCCAAATAAACCCCAAGCTTAAGCTATGACCATTTTGTATTGTTACAAGTCCCATTTTTAGGGTTCACTATCCTGTGGCAGCTAGTACATTCAACATTTAATTTTGTTAGAGACACAAATTCAACAAATTTTCTCACAACTTGTTGAGATGGTAAATTGTGAGATATCTCACATGGGAATGCATACCACTAATATCATTTTTATTTTCCACCATTGACAAGTCCAACCACTTTAGCAAATAGTAGACTTAGTCTTTAACATTTATTGCAACTCTGGACATTGATTAAGCAAAAATATTTAGACTAAATTACAAATTACACTTTTTTACACCTTTTAAGCTTTAGAATCATTTTGATTTTGTCCTCTAATTCTTATATTTAAAATTTTGAATTTTTCTTCTCTGATTTATGAAGCATTATGAATCTTACCCTTCCGTTCATACTTGATGATTTGGTCACTAAATGCCACCTAAACTCAAATGAGCAAAACTACATTATTTTATGGGCATTTTAAGTCACATTACAATTCTTTAAAAAAAAAAAAAAAATCCCTATAATTCATTTAATTATTTTATCCGTTCTTCCTGTTTTCATTTACTCGTTTCTCTCATTCTCTATCTTTCTCTCTACTGTTTGATCTTTTTGTCCTACGCCACTACAACCCACCCCTCAATTCAGGCTACCAAGTACCAATTCACCTTGAGGAGAACAAAGAGGAGCAACTTGACTGAAGTGTCAGGCTATAGCTATCGTCCACCATCATCTTCTTCGTCTAAGTCCAACTGTCCAAGAGGATATGATGACAAAGTACCAGGCAGGGGCATAGCCAGGATTTTTTACATGGGGGGGGCCGATTTTCGACAACGATGGCTATCATCGTTGTATGGATAGTTTATATATTTAGGTTGATATGGACCTTCTTTGAGATAAACTCGTCGGATTTCATCTTATTTGTTGATAGGAAATTCACATATTTGTTTACGTGATCCTGGATCACGATCTATTTCTTCAGATTGAATTCTTGAACATTTGGAGGGGTGTTCATCAGGCATTGAATTATCAACATTTATTTCTACAGCCACATTTGTTTCTACAGCCATAGGTGTCCTAAATTTTGAATTGCTAACATATTTTTTCTTTAAGAATGCATCAATTGTTTTTCGTTTGCTCATAATTCTTTTAGCTTTAAAAATATGACTCAAAAATTAACCTGAAAAGAACTTAAAAAATAAAATCTTAATTAGAAATTTTTACTTAATTAATTATATGGATGTTATTCATACTCAAGAAAAAAATAAAATTTCCACTATAATTTAAACAGTCAACCCATCATCATTCCTATTATTCAAATTTTCCTATATTTTAATTTTTTTTTAATTAAGAATAACCACTCAAACAAAAGCAAAAATTAAACACACAAGTACGCAACATAAACCAAACAATTTAACAACACTCACTGCCACATGATATCTAACTAATCAAAAATAGTTAATAAATCAAAAAAAAAAAAAAAAAAAACCTTAGAAACTTTCAAGACTCATCACAAACAACCTCCCCATGCCCATGCCTTCAACTATATATTTCTCTAAAAATCTATGAAAAATTAAAGAGCATGTGAATATTTAACTGTAGATAGTTGAGGAAAAAAAAAAAAAACACTAAAAAAAGATGAAGCAAAAACTGAAAACTCACCCTCTGGCTACGCCCCTTCTCTAAATGATTTATTTTAAGAACACAAGAAGAAAGAAAATAATGTTCAGTTTTTTTTTTTGGGGGATCGTGAGGACAGAGTTTGAGAGGAGGGCTGAGCTAAGTAGTAAAAAGAGTCTAAAGAGATGGTCTAGTGCTTTAATAAGAGAAGAAAACTCACCAAGCAGTCACCAAGTTCCAAATCCTGAAATTTGACAATAAAATATGCTAAGTGATTTGTTTTAGAAAGCAAGAAGAAAGAAAAAATTGGTTAGGATTTTTTTTTTTTTTTTTTTTTTTTGGGGACTGGAGGACTGATGTTGAGTTTTGGGGGCTGGTAGGCAGTACCAGTGGGAAGTGAAAGTGTATCACAGAAGACCAAAAAAAAAAAAAAAAAAAAAAAAGGTAAAGAGAATTGGGATTCCGTGGGTAGGTTTTTGAGACGGAGAAAGTGAAATTTTGTTGTTTTTGTGTATGGATTTTGAGAATTTAAACATAAGTGGGCCAGCTTTTTGTTTTATTTGGAGTATAAGAGGCCTAAAACTAAAATTGGGAGAATAGAGGCCTAAAACTAAAGCTGTGAGAACAAAGGCCTAAAACTAAAGGCTTTTAGCTGGGAGAATAGAGACCTTAAACTAAAGCTGTGAGAATAGTGGAGATAAGGGGGGGCCGGTTGTCCAACATTGGGGGGGCCAATCAATTTTCTTACATACTCTAATGGATTTTTTTTTCTTTTTTGCAGGGGCCACGGCCCCCCAAGGGACAACGTGGCTCCGCCCCTGGTACCAGGCATGCATTCTGGATTGTGGGGGAGGAAGGAGGAGAAACCAATGGAGTAATCAAGGAAGTCATCGTTGATGGAGATGATGGTGATCTTGGTGCATACGTATAAGGGGACAAAGTGGAAGTAGAGCTAACGAAATGCAATGGAGAGATTGGCGGCAATGGGTGGGACCAGAGGGTGGTGTTGGTGTAGGTTAAGAAAAAAAAAAAAAAAGAGCGTAAGACATTCAAGAAACCAAAATTGTTTCCTGAAAAAAAGAGAAACGAATAACTCCTAATTAAAAAAACCAAAACTGATGAAAAAAATAAATGGCAACTAAAAAAGAGAAAACAAAACTGATAAGAAAAATTAAAAGAACCAAATGGCACCAAAAAAATAAAAAAGAAACACTGTCAACGAGCGTGTGGGCATTTTAGTCCAATATTCTGCAACTTATTGTCAATTTGATTTTCTCCCCGATTTTGGGGAAATTGAGTTCTGGGTAAAAATTGAGCTCTAGTGAGCTCAGAGAAAATACAGTTGGACCTCACAATTTTTCTCTTCCTCCTCCCCTCCTCTCCCAACCAAACACCCTTTCCATCAATTTTCTCTCTTATTTTTCACTCCCCTTTCTCCATCCTCTCCAAAATCATTCATTCCAAACATACTCTAGGTGTACTGGTCACTTGAGCGAGACACTAAAGCCCACTCAAGTGAGGTCAATCTCACTCAAGTAAGACATTAACAGAAATTATTTTTTGCATAATTTTGCAGGAAATATCATCGAAAATGAACATTTTAAGTTTCTAATAGCTAGTAACAGCCAAGACTACATTTTAGAAGGCTTTAAAAGACTTGTATGCCTTTTGAAGTGCAACTCTTCGTTGTGTATAAAATTATAAATAGTGTTCCATATTCATGAAATTAGATAATGATGATAGATTCTGATAGTATGATATACTGTTGAAGAGAAATTTTCATGTTTCTCCAAAATTTCTACTTGTAGAATCCAAATTTAGTTTTATCTCAGGTGATTATCCTAGAGCACTATAGCAGACTCAATTGAGTGAGCGCAATATTATCTTAAAGAAAGCAAATTCATTTGTGCCTCTAAGCCAACTTTATTTTATGTTTTCCATTGTTTACCCCCAAAATTCTCAACATTCAATGCCTCTATACATGGAATTTGAGGTTTGAGTAAATAAATTTTTCCCATGATTTATTGAATCCTGAGATTTATTCTCCTTGAAAATGGAGCTGTATTTTTTTAGCAAGAAATTTTGTCTAGATAGAAAATCGATAATTTTGAAAAGTAGAGGGTATAGCTTTTGAAATTAGCATAAAAAGCATGGGCCGTATTACATATAGATGCCTAAGTGTGCCTAACACATAAAATCCAGTCAAGTACTTTCGTCAATAAATATTCTTGTGATAGTATTTTATATACTTGTTATAGTGCAGAGGTTTCGTAGCTGCCATATTCTGGTCTACTTTCGGCCATTCAGGGCAGCAACTCAATACTACAGACTTATGTGATCAGCATCTATTCACATTACCTGATAATCAAGATCTGCAGAGGTAACAAAACAAAAATAGACTCGGAAAGGAAGTATAGAGGGGGCAAAAGAAAGGAAGGCAGCTCACATTGTTCCAGCAATTCTTGTGCTAATGTGTGTGTTCTCTTCTTCGTCTAGCTTGGCCAAACCAAAGTCGGAGATCTTAGGGTTTAGGTCTTGGTCAAGCAACACATTAGTGGTTTTGATGTCTCTATGAACAATTTTCAGTGTTGATTCCTCGTGCAAGAAAACCAGACCTCTTGCTATGCCAACACATATTTTCTGCCTTGCAGACCAGTCCAACTTTAATCGACCATTTGCAGAACCTGAAATTGATGTTTAGAACCCGTTTAATGAAATTCAACATCAGTGTTTGACTGTTTGTTCTCGTTCTTCTATTATTAATATAAACTAGTAAGTTAGCCGTGCGATGCACAGATAATGTCATAATATTTTATGTAAAATGGTTTTGAAGAATGTTATATATGTATTATATCATATATAATTGTTATAGAATTTTATTAGAAATGAGTTCATTATAAAAAGTAACAATTACAAATTGCACACACATATCCAATATAATAATCCAATTGAAGTAATGAGAAATAAAAATAAAAAAATAATAAAAACTTTGGAGGAATATTATAGAATAAAAGTTGATATAGAATATGTCTTTTTCTTTCTCCTTAATTTTAAAATAAAATAAATATCCCAAACACCCACAGTCAATCACATTATTTACAAAATCCATAAATCTACAACGTCTGACCTTAATATCAAAATTGTAATTATCATTGTTATTCAATATAAAATGCAAGCCCCTCTTCCTTGGTTGTAGTCAACTCATATAGGTTTGGATTAAATGAGACAACCATGTTAGAGATAGGTAGGTGTTGTCGAAAGATTGAAAGTAAATGACATTATTTTTGGTTTATGTGTATTCGATATGGGATGGCATGAAGGGCTATGGGTAGGTATATATAAAGGGATAGAAATGTAAGAGGTGAAAATAATGAATTAAAATGCAAAGAGTTTTGTGTGAATGTGTGAGGAATGAAAAATCTTGAAACATTGAACCAAATGATACAAAGAATATTTATTTGTTAATTAGAAAAGTATTAAAACATTGAACCAAATGATACAAAGAATATATATTTGTTAATTAGAAAAGTCATGAAACATTGAATCAAATGAAACAAAATGTTGATATTTAATTTGTTCTTATTTCTAATGTGGCACTTAAGAATATTTCAATTCTCTTTGCGTAGAATGTGTTATTTGGCAGAACCTCATGTTTTCCTGCATTAGCTCTCTCTCTCTCTCTCTCTCTCTCTCTCTCTCTCTCTCTCTCTCTCTCTCTCTCTCTCTATATATATATATATATATATATTGATGCATGGTAAGGTATAAAAATACTAGCTTACCATTATTAAACAAAGCATGTGCAAGGCTATTGTTTTCCATGTACTCATATACCAACAATAATTGTTTTCCTTCAGTACAATATCCATACAATCTAACAAGATTTGGATGTTGTAAAACAGATATCATGCCTATTTTGTTCACAAATTCACGGCTTCCTTGCTTTGATTTTGATGAAAGTTGCTTAACCGCAGTTACAATACCATCAGATAGTATGCCCTGCATCAAGAATATAAAATAATACGTTTTTAGGTATGTATTTCATCACGAATCTCTCCAAATGTCTACAAGGAGAAGAAAAAAAAAGATGCAGGAAAAATCATTCTAGAATGGTGAAAGAGTTGTCAGATACCTTGTAAACGGATCCAAAACCACCTTCCCCAATCTTGTTTGCAGCATTGAAGTTATTGGTAGCAGCTTTTATTTGTCTATATGTAAAAAAACCAGTTTGAAGATCTAATCCTTTTAACCCTGTCAAAGGCATCAGGCTAAGATGTCAGATTGCGTCTTACAATATAAAAAGACCAATTTATAACAAAATATTTTCATGCCTCTTGACCAGTTAAATGGCTCTTAAAAGGAAAAGAAAATTAAATTGCTTTAGAAGGCACTATATTGTAGTGAATCACATAGAATCTAAAAAGGGGGGGGGGGGGGGGGGAATAGAGCTATTGAAAAAGATTTGTCCTATATAGCCATTGACACATTAGAGCTGTTGAGGATGAATTTAACTATAGCATTAAAAAACCCAAACAAAGGTTCTATTTTTTACCTTGACAAGTTGACCGTTAATCTTTTGTGTTAGTCCTACATTCTTGGAATTATTTAAAACATTAAAAGACAAACAGAGAATACAGTGACATCTTTCTGAGGTGCTACTTATTCATATTCCATTTAGTTTTGGTTGGAAAATTTTCAGTGAAATTTTTTGAGGTGCTAACTTGATTTGCTCTATTGGAGACAAATTTTGGCAAAGCCTTCCCCTATAGAATCCCCAAGATTCTCAAAGAAGCTCATAGTCTGATTTTTTTTTTTTTTCAAAATTGAATGAGAAAGAGAAGAGCATAACATTTTAAACTTTTAGAGAAGGAGAGATAGAGAGATTTAGAAACTTGGTGAAATGATACTGATTTCTAAAGAAACAATATTTTGTGCATTAAATTTAAAGGGGAACTGAACAGTTAAGAGAGAAAGAGAGGTAATTTGGTTCAATGGCTTTTGCTAAAGCAATTAATAACCTGCATCTTTTCAAATTCTAAAAGGATGTTAAAATTCCAATTTTTAAGAGAAGGTGAGATGAAAAGTCAAACGCAAAAGCTACTATAATAAAAAGCCACAAGGCAAAATCTCATGCTCTCCCATATACGATCTCTGTTTTTATATATATACTAGTCGCTAACCCAAGCGATGCACAGGAAAGGTATTGAATACAATATATAATTTAATCTTGGTTTATTTTACTATAACACCAAAATTGAATTCGTAAAATAAAATCATGTAGCTAAAACATTTGCTAACAGCTATACATTTCAGACATTTATTAAATTATATTATTATTATTATTATTATATCAACTTAACAGTATTTAAATATATGATACCAATATGCTTCAAGAAAATGTCCAACACTAAAAACAACTTCGAAAACAAACTCAACTAAACAGTTTCACAAATAAATATATTACAATCTATAGTATAAGCCAAGAAATAAACTTTGAAACCAATATGAAGAAAATCCACGTCAAAGAAAACCATTTCGATCATTTAAGAATGCAACTCACTAAAGTCATGAAAAACACATGATTCATTATAAAAAAGAAGCATCTTTAGTCTTTATAGATTTTGCATAAGTACCAAGACACGATGACACATACACACAAACCATTAAAGAAAGAATCAAAGAACATACACAACATGTACATACACTATGAAAGTAAAAATAAGAAAAAAAAAAGATACATAAACACAAAAAATTAAAGAAAAAATAAAAACAAAAGATACATAAACCAGAAAAATTAAAGAAAAAAAAAAAGCCAGGAATAGAAATATAAGATAATGAAGATGGGTTACCCTCAAAAATAATAATCCATGGATATTCATTGAAATCTTATAGACAATTTCAGATAATGAAAAAAATAAATAAATAAATAAAACCCAAAAGTTAAGATGTTAAAACTTCCAAAAGGCCAAAAAAAATCAACAAAAAAACAAAAGATTCGAAGCTTCAAAAGTATTGAAATAATAAAACAATAAATATATATATATATATATTTATATATATATATATATATAATATTACGCAATAGAAAAATACAATAGAAAGAAGGGTTACTCTCAAAAAAATAATCCATGATTATAGCTTTAATTTCTACTATTGAAATTGGCCAGACAATTAAATGTATTGCAAAAAAGGAACTGAAAAATTCATATGTAAATCAAACAAATAGAAGATTTTGAGCCTATAATTTATTGAAACAAAACAAAAATTATGTGACTAAACAATGGGAAAATATAATAAAATGATGAGTTAGCCTTTAAAAATAAATCTATGTCTATAGGTGTTGAATTTTGAAATCTACCAGACAATTTTAGAAATTGCAAAAACTAAACAAAAAATGTTAAAACTTCTGAAAGGCAAAAAGAAAAAAAAAAATTTGAAGAATCAACAAAAAAAAAAATTATGTCTACACAACATAGAAATATTACAGAAATATGAGTTACCTTTTAAATATTAAAATTCAAAATATTAAAACTTTTAAAAGGTTAAAAAAATTGAAGATTTAATTAAAAGATTCAGGCCTAGCAAATAAATAAACAAAACAAACAATTGACAAACTTATAAGAAAAAGCAACAAAACTATAATTTTTATTGAACAAATCAAAAACCCTAACCTTGATGCATTGACCGAAGAAGGAGAGGAGTCGTCCAATACATAAGTGGAATATGTGAATTGTGAAGCATGAGCCACCCTCAAAAAAAATCATGAAGGAAAAGAAGTTTTAAGGAGAAAATTGTGTTGCGGCAAAAGAAGATAATAGCAGATCTGATCATAGAGTACTTTATGCACACAAGCACGTGAGAATTAACAAAGTGAGACTTTGTGTTAAGAAAAAAATTAAAATTAAAAACTTAAATTCATAGAAAGGATAAAGAGAAAAAGAAGAATTATTATAAGTTTGGCAGTTTCATTGGACCAAAAAGCAATTGGATTTTCTAGATCTTCATTGGAGATAGAGATTGGAGTGAGAGAGAAGGAAGGAGGCAATTGAAGCTTATTTCATCGTGTGTTCTTTAGGTTTTTTTAGAAACTTGGAGTCAGGTCTTAAAACTGAATAATAAGAGAGAGAGAGAGAGAGAGAGAGAGAGAGAGAGAGAGAGAGAGAGAGAGAGAGAGAGAGAGAGAGAGAGAGAGAGAGAAGTGTTTGTTTGTTAATTGGTAACAAACACCAAACCCAAGAGACAAAATATTGTGAAAATATCATTGAAACATTTCTTTTATTCCACCAAATGAAAAGATACAATGTTTTAGTGTTGGATATACAAACAGGTGTCTATTGACCGAAAAGATGCATATTGGCCGAAAGCATGTCTATTGAATGAAAATGTACCTATTGAATGAAAAAGTGCCTAATGATCGAAAAGCTGTCTATTGAATGAAAATGTATCTATTGACCGAAAAGATGCATATTGAAAAATGAAAAGTCACAACTATTCGGTGTTTTTAAATGTATATGTGGCATTAATTTATGTAGTCACGTGGTGTAATGAGGCACAGTCAACAAAAAATCAAACGTTTCAGCTATTAGTTATTATATAGATTAACTAGAATGTAACTCATGTTTACGCACAGGAATGATGTATTGTGGTGGTGCGATTGATATTATCTTGAGTTATTAAACATATAAGACATCAGTTCAACTAGGACATTTGGAGGTGCTAAAATGGTTTTTCTTTTGCAATTTTCATGATATTGGCTACGTCAAGTTTCTCATTATACTACTATCACATATATATTTTTGAAAATCACTATTGGATACTACATATATAATATCAATTCACAATCACTGTTCATGAAATTCTACTAAATAGAACACAAAATAAAAAAATTAATTGGTCCAATAGTATCTCCTAAATTGAATGGGGATAGGTTCATGAAATCATTCAGCTCAATTATAGTTTGTTACAACCAACCAATTAGTATCTACATATGTGATTCTTTCCTCATTCTCTTTATCTCTCTTTCTCCCTTCTACATTATCTTTTCATCTAATCAAGTAGTTTGATAAGTGCTCTTCAGATTTCCAAGTCCAGGAGATCTTTTAGTGTTTGCTCTAATTTCAAGAGAATGAGCACACTTATAAAAAGCCATACACTTCAAAAGTAAAAACTTATATCATTTACTTTTCTTTTTTTTTACTAGTTTCTCATTTACTCCTAGTCCTACACCTAGGTTTGTTACTACTCTTCTTTATCATATATTTTTATTTAATTGATATTACATATAAATATAATAAATTATTATTAATTTGACAAAAATGTATAATTAGTAATTTAATTATATTTATTTATGTATTCAATGTTTGTTGTCTAACTGATCTTTAAACTATTAATAATATTTTTCGATTGCTGTACAATATAGTTATATTGTATACTAAATTGTATTTAGAATACTATTTTAGATTATTGTATATAATATGAAAGTAGTATATAGAGAAAAAAAAATTAATCATTTTTTTCTTTACTCACCCCACAACAAATTCCTAACTCCAACATTATTGACCCCTCAGAAACAAATCTTGGAGCCGTCATTGTGGATGGTTGATTATTGACGGTGGTGGTGTCTGTTGGCTATGTGGGAAAGACTATCTATTTTACTAGAAAATCTGTATATTTACTGTGAAAGTTGGTATATTTTATAGGAAAGTCTTTAACTTCTATGAAAAATTTTATGTGTTCTATGGGAAAGTCTGTATATTTTGTGGTAAAGTATTTAATTTAATGGAAAATTTTATACATTTAATAAGAAATTCTGTATATTTTTATGGGAGAATCTATATATTTTGTAAGAAAGTTTGTACACTTTGTACAAAAGTTTGAACATTCTATAGGAAGGTCTATACATTTTGTTGATACCGTATTTTTTCCGCTTTCGATTTGCATGTTGGACCTCAAAAGTTCTAAAAAAAAAAAATCATCTTTTTTCATCGAGGGACCGTGGGAACTTCCAAATTATTGTGGTTTAACCCAATCAGACGTTAGACTGCTCAAAATGCTATTTCAAGTCAAAGTGACCAAAATGCCCTCGGTCAACCTAAGTTAACCGAAAGACAAAATTGGTCAAAACTCCCCCAAAATGACATTTTTCAGGTTTCTATATCAAATCCAAGATTATTGGAGCTTTTTGTTAACTTTGACCAAATTTGACCTAGGGTTGATTTTTGTGGTGATCGAAAGTTGACTTTTGATCCGATAGTCCGATTGGGGTAAAACCAATTCCATTGCAAAAAATATTGAATTCCCTTTAAAACGATGGCTCACGAGTCAAAATCAGAGTTAAGACGATTGAGATATCATGAAAACCATGCAATGCGTGTTAACTCGCCTACCGAGCCCATAACCTTTGATCCGACCATTCGATCTCCAAAATGTCAAATGATCTGGAAACTAGACATTCGTATCTCTCCAATGACACTGGAGTAAGATCAATTAGAGCTTGGTAAGACCTTCAGATGAGTGCCCAAAGTCAGAAATTGAGATGGCATGCAAATTTAGTGTGCGTTAGAAGTCTGCTAGCATGCACTATGTGTGTGCTCGGAATTTATGGGCATACACAAAGTGTACACCAGAAGACACAGTGTCACAAACTAAAATATAAAAACCCCTTTGCTCCCAAATGGAAAAAAATAAATAAATAAAATTGGGGTCCTAGGGCAGTTTTGTAGAGCAATTCTCTCTCTCTCTCTCTCTCACAATTCTCTTCAAAAAACATACATCAAAACCCTTGATTCTCTCATCCTCCATATATCAAGAGGTAGTGTTCTTGCTTCCATTTCCTCCTCCTTGGTCCTTCTTCCTTGGTTTTGAGGTTTGGAAGTTGAAAATGTAGCTTTTTAGCTACAATCAACACCTATTTAATTTCTAGCACTTTATTACTTTATTTCTATTTCCTATCATGTCTATTTCTTTATTTAACTTCTCTGCTGTCATGTTTTTATTACTTTGATGATGTTGTCCTAACCTTCTTGGCTAGGATATATCTAAATTTCTTATTTGTACTCTTTTATGCCATATTTGCATGTTTGGAAGTTGTGCTTGAGTGCCTATTGTTTGGTTAAATTGTCTATGCCTTGATTTTGTGTCTTGTGTCATTGGTAGGGTGTAGATCTTGATTCTCTAGTCAAGGTTTACATCCAAACACCCAATTTCAATAAAGGGTTTGGATTAGAGTCTTAAATACATATTTATGCTTGCTTGGCTATTTACTTGCTTTTATGTGTTTAATTCCTAAATCCTTCATATCATGATACCATGTTTGGATGCTCCGTGCTTAGATCCATGTTTATCTTTTGATTCTTGTGTCCTTAGATTTAGGTTCACATGCTTTTTATTCTCCCTTTTACTATGTGTTTCATTGCACCTTTTGTGTTTTCCTTAGCATGTTTGTTTGCACCTTTGTGCTTTTTCTTGTCTTGTTTGGTTGCATCTTTTCCCAATGTTTCTTGTATGGGTGCAACCACTCATATGAGATCATATGTTGATGATGTTGGCATGCTTATTGTGAGAGGACTCGGCAAAGGTGGCTCTCAAGAAAGAGATTTGCAGGTGCCTTTTCAAGACACCTCTCTTTTTGGGTAAGTGGTGTGGAGTCACCACTTATTTTTTTATACAAAAAAAAAAAAAAAAATTAAATACAACTTTACATGACTGAAATGTTCCATTATCATTAATTGAATAAAAAGTACAAACTTGATAGATTGAATATTATAAGGCTTTGAGCCTTAGTTACAAACTATCAAAGATACATGGCTTTTTGTCCTAGTTACAATCTACCCAAAAAATAAAAAGAAAGATAAAGCCTAGGTCTACCTATCCGGCCAAAAGAAACTAAATTCGAAGACTAGTTTATGGAATGGGAAGGTGTTAGGCACCCATTCCGCCTAGACAGAGTCTGGTCTTCTAGACTCTCATGACCAATATACCCTTAATGCATGATATGAATGATATGTTGCATACATGACAAACTTAACCCTAAACTAAATCACATAAATCTACTTCATGAATGTGTCCTCTTCTTTTAAAAAATTCAGATCTGTTTTTGTGAATAAAAAAATTTGATTTGATTCATTAAAAAAACCAGATTTGTTTTGTAAGTTAGAAAATCAAGATTTGTAAAAAAAAAAATTAGATCTGTTTTTTATACTAAATAAAATAAGAAAAAGATTTCTTTTTTATAAGAGGACTACACCCATGAAATAAACCTACGCTACTTGCATTAAACAAAACAAACAAAACATCACTACTTATGAATCAAACAAACAAAACATGACTTACGACTTTCTTTTTTATTTCAAAATCTACTATGTTAAAAAAAAAAATTAGATCTGCATCTAAGGAAGATACAAATCTGTTTTAATGTTAAAAAAAATTTTAGATCTGCATCTAAGGAAGATACAAATCTATTCTTATGTTAGAAAAAATTCAAATCTGCATCTAAGAAAGATACAAATATGTTTTTGTATTAGAAAAAATTCAGATCTACATCTAAGGAAGATATAAATCTGTTTTTGGTTTTGAAAAAAATGTGATAATGTGCAGATTTTCGAAACTCAAAAGGTAAATCATGACAACAAAAGCATTAAGAGCATATTTCAACAAAAACATTAACAACACATGGCATGAACATTAGAAATTGAAACTAAAAGAATATCTACATCATGCATCATCAAAATAAAAGAAAATAGAAAAAAGGGTAAAGAAAAACCACCTCTTGCGTGGATGTACTCTTCTTAATGAGGGATTATTTTAGGGTTCAAAGAAATTTATTCAATTATCTTTGAAACCAAAAATACCTTGCTTACAAAAAAGAAATTCTTAAGGCTAGAGCCTCCAAAATGTCTTGAACGTAAGAGAGAAAATAATAGAAAAGGGGAGTCAGAAAGAGGGGAAATTAGAGAGCGTGAAAAAGTGTGCTGAATTTTGAGATGCAACCTCTATTTATAGAGGTTGGGAGGCTCGAAAAAATAGATAATGATCAGAATACAAACTGGGACACATCCTTATCTCTAAAAAATCGAAAAGGGTGTATTTCAACTTAATCCAAGTGCCCTCGGGCCGGGGCCTGAGTTTGTGTCAATCAGCACTCCAAAAGTGCCGAATGGCCCTTTTGGGTGCCGGTCCTGTGTTCGAATTTTGGTCCGTTTTGGACTCCTTTTTTTGAGATTTTTTGAACCGGGACTTGCACTTAGACACATTTTTAATCCATATTCTAAAAATTAAACTATTTTTCTAATAATTCAAGTATTTTTAGCAATGATTATCTTGTAGATAAATACTCCAAAAAGTCTTGATTATCTACAATTTTATTGTTATCTGATTATCCCCTTTATTCCTATGCAAGCAAGCCTGTTTTTGACACTCACTAACAACCAATCACAAAATTATTTAATTAATTTTAATTTTTTAGCCAATCCAAATTAATTTAAATTAATCATATGTGGTTGATTCTACCTAAACACAATGCATGTAGACCATGCAAACTTGATCATGCGATATCTTTCAATCCAACAGTCCGATTTGGAAATCGAGCATACCGTCGCGACCGTTAGATCCTCAAGAATATTTTTCTGATATGCAATGAATGAATTAACGTATGTAATGCAATCATCAATTTTGGATATATGATTGGTCACTCTAGTCATCTTCCTTGATTAAATTATGGGTGCAAAATCGAGTGTCTACACTTATATCTTGCCTCTCTCTCTTGCTCAGCTTTGCATGTTAGGGTTTCTCATGTTAGCCTTGAGTGTGCGTTATGGCATGATTAGTTTTATCCTTGAGTGTGATGATAACATGCTTTGCCTCCTTTGTGCTTATTGCCTTGCTTGCTTTACACCACCTTGTGTGATCTCTATGTGTCGGTTGTACCCTTGCATGCTTGTTTGTCTTGCTTATGCATGTTTTTGCTTGCGGGTTCACACACATCTTTATCCATGAAATCCCGAGACCTACTTTTAGGAGCTTTGTTTGTTGGCACGTCTATCATCTGTAATTCAATTCAATGGATCTATGGATGCTAAATCCAAACCTACATTTGTCCCTTGTGAATATATAGTCTCTTTGATAGTTTGTTTTTTAACATGCTCTCTTTGTTTGGTTTGTTTGATTCTCTTTGCTTGCTTGTTTGCTTGTTTTGTTGCATATGATGGAAGAAGCATGCGCGCAACTTCCAAGAAGTAAGCAAAATGGAATTGATTAGTAAATATAGGGGTTTAGCCCCTCCGTGAGGTCCATTCTTCCCTTATAACTTCCTTAGAATCATGTCTAGTTGCTTCCCTAAATTAAGGTTCTATTCTAGCTTCTTGTTTTGGGTCACACCTTCTAAGTGTGGATATGTCTACTTTTCTTGTACATTACTTGGGCCACACCTTCTAGGTGTGGATAGGTCTACATTTTTGCTCTTTGTGTTGATATATTGTGCATACTATATATTGTAAAAGTAGTCCTACACTTCGAATGATGTAGATAGATATTCATGCTTTATTGGGTGCATGATCTACCGCATGTGTGATTGCCCCTATCCATGTTAATTAACTAATGACATTGGTTTCCCCTTGTATATGACATGCACCACATGTTTGGTACCTTAGTGTGCCTCGGCGTGCTTTAGACCAAGCATATTGATGCATGTCGTATTCATAGGCATGAAACCCTGCCGGTACATCATGGCACACCCAACGCAAAACTCTGCTAGATTTTCACCATGAAAATAAGGTAGCTTTCTTTTTCACCACGAAAGCTTGGTGAGGATCACGTTGTGTGTGCCACGACGCACTTGACTTGAAGTACTGCCGAATTTCTGCCATGAAAACAAAGTGAAATGCTATCGGATTTTCATTGTAGAAATTTGGTAGCAATTCCAATGTGCTAGCAAAGCATTGATGAAGGCCACACACCTTTCCCAAATCAAATCTCAAATCCCAATTTCTTCAAAGCCTTGAAAGCTACTACCAATAACTTGTTTTTATTTGCCAATGACCAAAAATTAAGATTTTACCAAAACAAAGGATTGTCTCATGATAGGCATTGTGGGGGTGTTTAACACATTCCCCACACGTGACTAGACTTCCAAATCCAAGAATCAAGCTTTTTATCATCGGTTTAGATTAGGAAAAATTGACTATTCATTAACCTAGGATTGGTAAAAAAATCAAAATAGAGTTACGTGACCAATCACACTTAAAAAAACCCAATGATTGGTGGCGACTCCCAAACCTTAATTAAAAATAACTCATAGTCATAGTTCACACCCAAACCATGCATCATTCTCAAAAAGGGAAGAGAAGGAAGGGGGGGGGGGGGGGCACAAGTGCCCATCTATCTTTACCCCTATCCACACATGTGGAGAGCACACATCGTTATCTGGGGTGGTTGAAGGCCACAAAGCATCAACACGTTTTGTGATAAAATCTTTGTATTTTACGGGAAAGTATATATATTTTATGAAAAAGCCTATATATCTTGGTGGGAAAGTTTGTATGTTATATGAAAATGTCTGTATATTTTTTGGAAAACTCTGTATAAATATGTATTTTCTATTGGAAAGTCTATAAATTTTGTGTGGAAGTCTTTATATCTTATTGAAAAGTCTATATGTTCCATGGAAAAGTTTGTACATTTTGCAGAAAGTCAATATATTTATTAGGAAATCTTGTATAGTTATTGGGAAAATCTGTATATTTTGTGTAAAAATTTGTACACTTTGTGTGAAATTTCATACATTCTATATGAAGGTTTGTACGTTAATTTTGTGACAAAGTCTGTATATTTTATGAGAAATTCTATATATTTTATGAAAAATATGTATATTTTGGTGGGAAAGTTTGTATGTTTTATGGGAAAACTTTATATTTTATGGAAAAGTTTGCTAACTATTTTGTGATTACTAGTGGTGGTAGTGAATCCAAGCAGTGGTGGCTCCTCTGGTTGAGGTTATTTATTTATTTATTTATTTTTGCCACGGGGTTTGGTTTTGGGATGGGTTTTGATTGTGATTGAAGAGAGAGATGGTGAGGAGAGAGAGAGAGAATGAGGAAGAGACACAAACAACTATGGGTGAAGATAGAGATAGTGAGGAAGAGAGAGAAACTATGGGTGAAGAGAGAGACAATGAGGAAGAGAAAGAAATGGCAATGGGTGAGGAAAAGAAAACGAGTTAAATGAACAAAATATTTAATAGTGTTGGGTGTGATGTGAAAAATAAGAAATGGAATGTTGAGTGAATCGTAAAATAGAAAAAGTAACTTTTTTTTTGCTAAAATAGTTTTTTTTTTTTTTTTAACAAACCTAGCTGTGAATGCTTTGGGGAGAGAGAGAAATGAGTTGTTTATATTTTTCATGGTTTATATTATTTTAATAAATTGTACGTTAAAATAAAAACTGGGATGTTAAGTGGATTATGAAATTGTGGGGTAAAATGAACAAAGTAGCTTTTAGGGTGTAAAATAGCAAATATTTTAAGAAGCCGGATGTAAATGATCTTAAGCAAGCTCATATAGTTGCTATCATTAGACACGCACTTTGCCAGTCGCATAAGCTGGATGGTAGCAGTGGCATGCTTACATTACCGAGAATCAAGATTTTAGAGTACAGATATGTAAGGTGACATATATATAGTCATCTAAAGGAATCAATTCTACAAAATATAAGAAAAATAAAATTTGTGAAAATAATTTCAGTTAACTCTCACACAGAAATGTTGGAGTTGAAACCATATATATATATTGGTTTTGTTTTTAACAAGATATCTAGAGCTCTTCGAAATAAGGGACCCCAATAATAAGCCGTTCAGGTTACGTTGCTGATTTTTTTGAACTCTTGGAGCTAGTGAAACAAACATATATATATACTTTCTTATCGTTAATAAACAAGCACTATGATTGTCACATAACCTGGGGCAGTAGCATACTTAGGTGCTTATATTACCGAGAGTTAAGATTAATTGAAATGAGATCCTAGACAGATGTAGAAGAGCACATCCATGTTGCATTTGATGACTGAGCAAGGCTCTGACTTTCCCTTGAGCTTGGTTGTGGGCTTTTACCAAGTTGGTTTCTTAAGCCTTCAAACCTCCATTCATTATTACCATAAATACTTGGATCGATGTTCAATTCATCAACAACTGTCCCGCCTTCAAGCATGCTCACTACCGCAGTCATGGTAGGCCTAGGTGCTGGGGATGGATTAGTGCATAATAATGCTACTTTAATCATTCTAATTACCTCTTTCTTACTGAACTCAGAACCCAATTCAGGATCTACCAACTCCATCAAATTCCCTTTCTGTTGTAAAACAATAGCCTGTTGAAAAGGAAACTTCAATAAATAAATAAAAATACACTATTCGATTTTGCTTTTATCAATTTATGTTGTTCTCCAAGTAAGCAAACAATAGGATACCAAAAAAAAAAAAAAAAAAAAAACTAGGGACATCAGTCCCTAGTTTTTTTTTTAATTACTAATATAGTCTGTTGTGATTGGTGCATAGTAGAAGTGGTGTCAACGGTGAAAGTGATGTTACTCTAGTCACTAGAGTCCAGAGAGTAGAGAGCATGATAAGGAGACTACTCATACAATTCAATCACCAAACAGACTACTCAAGCTGTAATGAGAACTCTTTGTAATCACTTAAAACACCCAAGATTTACCAAGTAAACTCTCAATATGGAACTCAGTACACACCTATATAACACACACTCAATACAATTTAATCCAATTAAATTCACACAGTTTGAGGTATCGCATTTCCAGTGTGTTGAAAAATTATAATGAGACATTAACACATTTTAGCACATCACTTTAATAGCAATGAAGACTCGAGAAATTAGGTATGCAGGTTGAACGTTGAAGATGCAAGCAAATATACTGCTTCTCCAATTCTAGCCGCACATTACTGGGCTAGGCACTTCAAACTAAATTATATAACATTTGTTTTCCACCTTGACCTGGTCAAATGTGGTAGTTACAAAAGAAGCAACCTGGGTTCGTACTTCATAGTTTACTAGTAGCCACAAGTTTCAAAGAACATAAAAGGATATATTTTACCTTATCTAGAAGGCATACAAAGTTCTCGTTTGGTTGATATTTCATGTTGTTCTTCCCAGCTACAATTTCCAATGCAACAACTCCAAAACTGAAAACATCTGCTTTGTCGGTTAAATAACCTCGTAGTGCATATTCTGGTGCCATGTAGCCTCTTCAACACATGCATTAAGCCATTATATTTAGTTCACTACTATGATCTTATGCACTTCTAAATCCAACAAGGCAAACATCAGTCAATTTCCAAGCACCAAATTATTTAATCAAGTGTTATGCATGCAATAATGCAATTAATAAAGCCACCATAACCATAAGTTTAGTTTCATTTGACTAGATGTGAAAACAAAACACAAAAGTAAGAGTTAAAGAAAGGACAAGGTTCCAAACTGGTTTGGAGTTATCTTGCTCCAACCCTTAGGTGGCTATTCATAAGACTATTAATGTGTATTTTTAAACTAGTCACATGACTCATTAAAAAAGTCATATAATTAAAAGTACACATGAATGCTCTTCTAAACCGCCAAGTTATGATTTTCATTCTCTTTTTTTTTTTTAAATTGGTTTTGGGGGAGAGAGGGGGGGGGGGGGGGGGATTGATACTGTGGTGTGAACACAAAATTATAGCTATAAGTGCTAATTGATTTTGTTGGACCTAATTGATGTTGATGTTGATGTTGATTTTTATTTATATATTTTATGTAATCTCATTATGGGTTTACTTTCTTTCCATGTAGGATATAAATTGGAGAGCCAATTATAAAGTCTAGGGATCATAGATTAATTAAATTCGGATTATTAATTTTTCTCCTAATATTCGTTTCCCATTACATGCAAGCCAATGTGTTGATTCTTGAGTTCCTATCATTCATTCTCTTATGCTTAGTAGCGATTTTAAGAAACCGTAAGTAATGATTCTTGGAGTATATATTTCTATCACTGTGCACCCTTGACGTGATGGTCATTCTATAAATATAAGTGCTTGTGGGATATAAGAGGCAAGAGTTGGGGTTCAAATCTCCAAAAGGGAGCTTTACATACATATACACTTAGATTAGGCTAGAGCAGAATTTCTATCTTGTATAAAAAATAAAAAAAAATCAAAAAAAAAAAAAACTATATTTCTATTCTCATTGCTGTGGTGTTGATTCCAAACAAGGGCAAAACTGAGGTACAATTTATTTTCTGTTGAATCTTAGGTTCTCAAAATAAATTCAACATGATGTTTGCATTAACCAATGCAGTACAAACAATGTTATCCTCCACTAAGGACAATTAAATTCAACTATGTGGCCTCATGGCCATGCAATCATGTGGTTGAATTTGATTGGATAACTTAAGATACAACCTCTAAGGACTTGTACTTAAATTTTTCTTTAAACCAAGCCTAAATGTTGATTGTTAGATCATATTAATTTTGTTTTATTCTTCATTTTGTTTCCTAAACACTAAGTCCCATTTTAGAGTTTTGTCCTACATCATATCATGCATTCAATATTATTGCGACTTTGCATTGATTATTTCTGTAGTTATGCGCATAAGCCATAAAAATGAACAAGGATCTTATTCCTTATATTCTTTTCAAGTTTATATAATAAATTGTTTGAATTTAGTTTGGAAAATTCCATGTATTGGACCTCTTGTACCATTACACATAGCAACCCATAATAAACTAATATCTTCAACACTTTCTCTCAAACTCAAGGTAGAGTTTTGATGATGTCTTGAGTTTGGAACATAAACTTGGGAAGATCCCTCGAAGATGCATTGAATGATACATGAAAGTGTCCATGAATGGCTGCATTGGATGGATTGTGGATCCGACCCAATATGGAATGAATATGTGAGTGAGTTGGCAAATTTTGTGTATAAGTGAACCCAAAAGGAGATATGATCAAATTTGAGGGATGTAAGAGCCATATGGAAAAATAGACCCAAAATCAAAATGTATGCAAAAAACGACTTTGGATAGGCATAGTTGAAAAAACTAAAGTGAACCTTAGACAATTGATCAAAGTCAAAGTTAGTGATCAAGGCAAGGAAAGTCAATGGTCAATTGTCGTCAAAGGTTCGGTTTAGTAAGTGTTGAATCTGGGTCAAATCGGCTCGGGTCAACGTTGGTTCAGATAGTATAATGGACACTAATGATGTAGTAACGATTGCTGATCGGCAAAGACTGTTGAAGTGGAGTTGATGTGCAAGTGACATGGCAAAGAATGACAAGCCAAGAGTGTGACTCTAATGTGGCAAATATGGCTGACCTGGCTGTTAGACATGGCACACATGCTTACGTCACTGTTGACATGGATAGGATTGAAGTTGGCAAGACCAAAATGTGATGTGTCATGATGGCATCATCAATTTTGAACCGATGTGTGCTGCATGTAGAGGCGTGTGAGATGAAAACTAACTAGAGCATGGGGCACGTGACTTTGACAATGGCTTGTGACAATTACAATGAACCCTAAATAGGATATATACATATATAATATAGGGATTATAGGAGTTGGGATTAACCCTGTATGGGCTAGACAATATATTGGCCTATTGGCTTCTTGAGCCATTACACATGGTTAGCCGTAATAAACTAATATCTTTAACAGATGCCAAACACACAAAATTTAGTCAAGGACTTGGCGAATACTATACTGACAGTATTTTCTCTACTTGTCTTAAGAGCAGAGATTTCATTGCTGTCATATTCTGATATTCTTTGAGAGGAGCAACTCAAGACTAAAGACCTATCAGATCAACATCTATTCACAATACCTCATAAACAAGATCTGCAAATGTGATGAAATAGAAGACACTAGGGAAAAAAGAGTCCAGAAGGAAGTAAGGAGAAGGCAAAAGAAAGGAAGGTAACTCACATTGTTCCAGCAATTCTAGTGCTTATGTGCGTGTTCTCCTCTTCATCAAGCTTGGCCAAACCAAAGTCAGAGATCTTAGGGTTGAGGTCCCTATCAAGCAACACATTAGTAGCTTTGATGTCTCTATGAACAACTTTCAGAGTTGATTCCTCATGCAAGAAAGCCAGACCTCTTGCCATGCCAACACATATTTTCTGCCTTGCGGACCAGTCCAATTTTAACCGACCATCCACAGGGCCTAGGATTGATGTTCAAAACACAATCAATGAAATTCATCATTAGAGTTTGTTCTCATTCTTCTGGTATCAATATAAAATTCACAGTAAGTTATAAAACATTAACTTACCAAACAAAGTATGTGCAAGGCTATTGTTTTCCATGTACTCATATACCAACAATAAATGTTTTCCTTCAATACAGCATCCATACAATCTAACAAGATTTGGATGTTGTAAACTAGATATCATGCCTATTTCATTCACAAATTCACGGCTTCCTTGCTTTGATTTTGGTGAAAGTTGCTTAACCGCAATTACAGTACCATCAAGTAGTATACCCTGCTTAACATTTTCAATTTTGTATTTCATCATGAATCTCTTCAAACGTCAAAGAACAATAAGGAGAATAAAAAGAAAAGGAAGAGGAAAAAATGTTCATATACCTTATAAACTGATCCAAAACCACCTTCCCCAATCTTGTTTGCAGCATTGAAGTTATTAGTGGCAGCTTTTATTTGTCTATATGTAAAAAAACCAGTTTGCAGATCTAAACCTTTTAACTCTGTCAGATGAATCAGGCTAAGATGTCAGACTGCAGCTTATAGTATAACAAGACCAATTTTCAACCAAATATACGCATGCCTCTTGACTAGTTAGATGAATCTTAAAGGACAAGAAAATTAAACTCCTTTAGATGGCAGGACATTGTAGTAAATCATACAGAATCTAGAAAGGGGGAAAATTTATGAACCAGTACTGAAAACCACAAGTTTTTCAGATTGTCTTCTGCTACTTTTTCAATCACAAGTAGTTTATTTTTGGGGGAAGGGGGGGGGGGGGAGTGAGATATTTCATTAGTTTATCATAGAATGAGATGTGCTTAAGACTTAACAAAAGTTCATTTTAAAACTAAAATAAGATATTAAACCGACAAACCAAATTTCATATGACTTTCAGAACATGTAGAAGATGAATTCATTCAAAAGTGGTAGTCTTTTCTCTATCAGAAACATGATTTATGAGAATCATTAGACATTTGCTTAACTACAATGAGCTTAAACCAACAATGCATTTTTTATTTCTATGCCAATTTTAGAAAAAGAAGCAATGGTATTAGTTTTTTTTTGCTTGATTCCATTGGCTCATTGTCATCAAAGTTGGAACGAAATGGCCCCAATCATCATGCATTATCCCATGCAAAGTTCATATGCTCTACAGTCCTGAAATCATGCTATTGCTTTTCAAGTTGTACCTTGGAACATGTCTATGGGAAGATAAAACTATTTTTTTTCTGTACATTGTTTAAACTTCCAGCCATAGTTGGAGAAAACGATTAGTGTCCTCTCTAATTTCAACATCAAGATTTGCACAGATTACCATTTTCCCTTGATGACCTCCCTCCCAAACAGCCTTTCCACCAAAGAATGCCCAAAATCATAAAAATGAGGAGTAGCACCACAACTACAGCTCCAACCAGTACCACAATAGATATTTTCTTCTTGCCATCATGAGGACGACTGAAATCTACAGGCAAGACAAATAGCTAAGAATAGTGATTATAAAATTGCATTCTGAAATATATTAATTATTTAGCACCACACAGGAAATCCAAAGCATGATAGCAATAGATCTTCAAAGATAAATTAGCAGGGCAAGGTTATAAATGAAAATGATAATAAAGTTTTGGTTGTCTTCCAACTAAAATGCACTTTTAACATGGTTTTGAGACTTTTCTATATTCAGACAAATATGGGGTTCTACATCCACTAAATTGCTATGCTTATATAGTTCATCAATCTAATAATCTGAGTGCCGAAAGCAGCAAGATTCTCATTCTCTAATACAGTTACCTGATTCCACAGAGATTGCTGATATGAGGGGACCATATGTTCCTCTCTTTGGGGCAGCTGTTGTCCCTTTCCCAGCCCAGTAAAAGCGAATCATCAAAACATTATCTGTAACATTTGCTTTATGTTCCTTAACAACAGCCTTATCAACCCCTCTTGCAGAACTTTCAATATCAAAATCTTTCCACACCAGTTTTTCCTGCAGAAAATTAATTCAATTAACTCCTCTACTATAACATAAAGAGAAAAATAAATTTGATAGAATACCTGGACATAAATATCAAATATCCGCCTTCCAAGACTGTAAAAAGATCTATTGTCTCTGATTACTATCTCCGCAAAGTGAAGTTTCACATTATAGGTTCCCTTTGCTAAGCAGCGGGCATAATATGTGAATGAAAGAGGAGATAGGCGTGCACTTGTGTATAGTTCAGACTCGTTCATTGTAAGTATGGATACATTATATGCAATGTAGTCGGATAGGCTAGCGTCTGTATCCCAAAAAAGTCCAGTGCTACTGAATCCCCAATTCTCCTTCTCATGAAAAAATTTCGCTGAACTACCTAGCTCACTATCCGCTTCATACATTATGTTTCCAATGGTGATAGCGTTCCCACCGCAATTTATATGCATTGAATACCGATCTACATAAAGCAGCACCATATTATTGGCAATAAAATACAAGCAGACATAATAGAACAACAATGAAATTTCGATTGTATTGTTAATATTATATGTAGTTGTCTTCTATAAGATGGAATATTTATATTGTGATCGGAGCTAAGCTAGCAAAGTTCATTCCTATGAACAAGAAAATAAAATATCCACACAAGATAACAATATTTAACATGATTCAGCCTACTCTAACCCTACATCTATAGGCAATGCCAACAAAATCTATGATATAGATTACAAATATATATTACAACCATTCTCAATCAAACTTCAAAAGCCACACAAACTCATGTACTCACACAAAAAACCCCCACAAATACAAATAAAACCTCTTAACTCATGAACATGGGTATCTTTCAACCCAAAAAAATCTACCAAATTAGCATTTGAGAAACCCAACTCATGTTCGTTTCAGAGTGTTCTCATCTCTGCCATGAGTCTAGTAACTCAACTGGCACCTCCTTTTATTTACAAAGGAGATGACTAGGGTTCAAATCCCTCCACCCCCATTATAATTATCAAATTTATAAAAATAAAAATAAAAAGTTTTTCCTCTCTCCATGTGAGAAGATCCTTTAAGCAAAAGCCACCAAACCCTTACTTATTTAAGAGTTTCCAATTCAATTCCTTGATAGATAAGGAATACTCAATTACTTTTTGAATAAGGATTACTTTTTTCCTTTCATGTCAAGGAAACTTCTTGTTGAGATGCATTCAACCCAAGATTAAGCAGCAACAGTAATAATGCAAGGTAGAAGAAGAGAGAAAAGGACATGTAGCTTAAGCTCAAGTTATCAGTCATGCCTACATGATAGATCATTTCTGTCATAGAGATAAATCAGTTTTAGCTTTGTTTTAAGTGTTAGACACATGTAGCCTATCTATTGGTCTTTCTATGAGATTGTGATGTTAGTTATTTTCTGCTTTTACTGTTTGGTAGCCAGTAGAGTTTAGTTAGATATGTTGGTTAGGTTAGTTTTTACCGTGAGTTTTACACTTCTCTTCCACACCAAGTAAAACCTTTTCCCTCCACTCCAAGGAAACCAAATCCAAATAGGAATTAGAGACCATTTCTAACAATTAATTAAATGCTTCCTAATTACAAAAGAGAAGTGCCTAACTAGATAACACTAGCATATATCTCAGAATTTGATTTGAATAGATATATAATTACCTTTTGAACATGGAACATTCTTCAGGCACTCATCAAGTATTCTTAATCATTGAAGTACATAACAAGTGTCATTTATCCAAAATAAAAGTGAAAAAGGAATTTTTATTTTTTATATATAAAAAAAGCATTGGTTCTTTGTAAAATTTTACTAGTTTGAAGCTTACAAGTTGTCCCTTCCAGAAGAGCTTTTGAACAAATTTTTGCTGCAATCGAAAAAGCAGTTAGTTTCAGAAAACTTGAAAGGTTATGAAGAGAGCAAAGTGTATAAAGTTACAGTAGGCAGAGACTTTTGCAATGTGTCTTGACAAGCTGGGTCAAAACTTTCTGAAAAACTATTGTAAGAAAGATCTAAATATTTCCTGCACAAAAAGCAAAATTATTATATTATAACTACTCAACTGGTTTGTAAGTGCTAATCCAACAAAAATTCAGGCTCATTCCAACAAGCTTCTCTAGTCAGCTCAAATTTTAGCGTCAGTAAACTCTTCCCAGGTATCAGACAACCAATTAAACAATTGATAGTAAAATTGTTCATAAATTCCTTTTTAATAGAGCCACATGGAGCAAGATGCAAAGCAAAGCTGCCAGAAAATTGTGTTATTTCTTCCCTAACATGTACTATTTTGAGATCGGCTACCGATCCAGAAAGAGAGACATCTGAATTTGACCAAATTGAGATCCGATCCTAGCTATTGCACTGTGCAATTTCCTTTACAAGAATTGAAATTGAAAGTTAAAATTTTCATTTTTATTCTCTACCCTTGGATCATTTTTTTTTTTTAGCATTTTAATTTTTTACCTTATAACTTTTCTCTGTCACATTTGGGTTTGAATTCCCCCTCATTAGCTTAAAAAATAAATATAATTTAAAAATAAGCTTCTCCAAACTCATAAATCCATGCAAAATTGAACTAGAATTCAGGATGAGAATCTGTACACTTGATTGTCACTGCCCATGATCCAGTCCGGAATAGGCCCATTGAGCAAGTTGCTTGTCAAATACCTATTTAGTTTTTTTTTTTTTTTTTTTTTTTTTTTTTTTTTAAAAAAAAAGACAATATCACCTGTTAAACACTTAATAGCATGACTATATTAAAGGCAATGCTCTATTTTCTATTGTAAGTTGTAATGACAAAGTTATTGTATTTTATTTTTTGACAAAATAAAAGACACAGTTATATATAAGGCCCTTTTAGGTTTCTTCTAAAAGACAGCAGATGGACAGGCTTCTTGTTTAGGTGTATACAGAGTGAAGTTCCTTACAGATTCATCAACAGATGTAAGCCAAAAGTCAAACCTAGTTATATATCATTGTGTACTTTAGCTGCATAATTGAACTAGCAAAGTTAAGGATTTGATTGTGAAGCTTACATGTATTCCAGCTTTTTATGATCTCTTAAATCTGGAACACTTCCTTCCAATCTGTTGAAGCTAAGATCTCTACATGAAAAAGAAGGTTTATAACTCTAATTTTGTATATCGAACAAAATGTCAAGCATAAAAAAGGATGTATGTCAAAATTAAAAACATGATACTATTTTAACAGCTAATTCATAGAGAGAACTCCTAGAAAGCTCATTTATCAGTGGAGATAAATATGCGCTCTGACGCCACATCTCGGTCAAATAGTACCTATTTTAGCTTTAGCTTCTAATCTAATTTTAAAAAGTAATGCCATTTTTTATATGATTACGTTTAAAGTTAAAATCCGTAAACTTTTGTATATGAACATCTAGTTAGATTTCAAAATGATTTGAATTTTATATGTACTAGTTGCAGATCCATGCAATGCATGAGAATAATATAAATAATTTGTTCTCTAAATTTTGTGGAAAGTAATTTGTTCTCCTAAAAACTTAAACAGTTTCTAAAATTATTTTTCATTTATTTATCTCAAAAAATATATCATCATTTTATTATTTGGATTTATTTGATTAATATATTATTCATTTTTTAAGCGGTCCATATTTTGATAATTTATGTTATTGTGCGTTATATTTTCCTATTTTGTTTTTCCTGTACAACTAAACTCTTTGAGTTTCAAATATATTATTCAAAATTTTCCTTGTCTTAAAAAGAGATTATTATATTTATAATTTTTCTTATCATAGAAGTAGTTTCGAACTATTGATTGAGTTTTGTTTACTAATATAGATACATGAAATTGGAATTGCATATTTCTTAAACATTCCTAAGGGACTATACCATATTATAACTTTAATATTTAAAATAATATGTAGGAAAAAATTAGACTTTATGTCTGAAATTAACACTTCACCTATCGAAATGAAAGAAAATAATCTGTATATCATAAAGAGAAAACATGATCTATATATATATATATATATATATATATTTGACTACATACACTTTTATTTATTAAGATTTAATTGCCTTTAATTGGATATTCATATCACATTTTTGTTACTATACTTCTGTTGAGCCTTCTCATCCATTATATCATTGGCCTCATCATTATTCTTCTTAGTATTTTTTTTTAACTTTTAATTTTTTGACAATATTAAATATATATAAATATATTGGCTTTACAAATTCATCTTAGACAGTTTTAACTTTACATATTCATTTACTTTAATTTTGATTTTATAATTAAATAATAAATCAATGAAAAATTGAAATAAAAATATTGTCTATATATCTTCATCTTGGACAATTTAATTTTAATAGTTGATAGACACATTCAAATACATAGCCAACATTGTATTTTGATATAAATTCAAAATTTTACTTCCAAAATAACTAAGTATTATGTCCCAAAAAAAAAAAAAGTCAAACAAAAGCTAAAAGAGGGAGAGAGATGACTTGTGATAGAAAACTTAAAAAATCAAACACACTACCAAATTGTATTAATCCAAAATAGTATATTATAAAAAATACAATAATTCATCAACCTAAAGTAAAGTTGTAAAAAAGAATATATATATATATATATATATATATAAAGAGAGAGAGAGAGAGAGAGAGAGTGATCACCTTTTTCAGGAGAGAAATAAAAAATAAAATGAGAAGAAGCATCAAATAAAAAATATAGTCATAAGTCAAACACCAAATTATCCAAGTCATAATATATAATAGAATAACATTAAATTCTAGTAAACTATATTTATATGCAATAAAATAACATTTAACAATTATAGAAAAGAAAAAAAGATAATAACTTGAAAGCTCAAAACCAAATTGCAACCCAAAGTAAAACTCTAAAGAACACATAAATACATCAATCTAAAGTAGAGATACAAAAAATAAAAAATTCACATAAAAATAAAACATGAGTGAGAAAGAGAGTAATAACCTTTTACTTGTGAGAAAATATGCATAGAATGGGATAGAAAATATCATATTTATAGTAATAAAACGGGGATAAGAAGAGTCAAAATAAAAGGAAGAAGAAAAGATAGCCGAAGAGTGACATTAAAATTAATAGTAGTGGAGAGATGAAAAGGTAAAAGAAAAGTTATGTTTGGAAGTAATGGAGAGAAATGAGAAATAGGTAAATGATGTGGCCGCTGATGTGACTCAACAAGAGCATAGCAACAATAAATGCAACGCTTCAGCTTTTAGATATATATAAATAGATGTATCTATAATAAATAGAGGGAAAAAGAGAACTACAAAATTTGAATCATTTTCATGTTTGATATGTATGGAGGAATTGATCCAGTGATGTTACAACTCCTCAGCATCCTGAAAAGTAAATAAACCTTAGGTAAGCAAGACTACTAGAAATTTTGTATTGTTCCAAATTCATTGAATTTTAGTATTTTACAACAAAAGACTTACAATCTCCACATGCGCCTCATGCTACTTAAGTTTGGAAATTTTGATCCCTCTCCAACTAAGTCACTGATCCTTCTACATAGAGTTACATCATCAATAAGTGTTAGTTTGTCATATTAAAAATCACACGAACCTATCATAGGGATTATGCAACTCAAGAACTGTTATCTTGGAGGGCTGTACTCACAGCTCGGTTAAATTACTCAAGATAGAAATGCTAGAAGGAATGGGCCCCTCAAAACCACTAGCTTGGATCTCTCTGTTAACAACTCAATTCAATTGGATTTGGATCACACCTGAAACCTTATTTAAAGATTTATATTTAAAAAATCAAGGAAAAAGGCACACACAATTTCTGAAGCTGTTTCCAACTTCGAAAAAAGTCGGGTATTCTTCCAGTGAAGTTGTTACTGCTAATTCTACTGCATATGTCCCAAAACAGAAACATTATTGAACAAAATACAAACAAGAAGAATGCTATAGTCACCAAAATGACTAAGTTTTTTTCAAGGAAATTCTAAAAGTACTATCAGCCACAGAAAATGTATCAACCACTTACAGTTCTGTTAATTTGGTCAAATTAGTAAGTGCGACTGGCAACTCTCCTGAGAAATTGTTAGCACTAAGAATGCTACAGTCACCAAAAGGAAAGTTGAGGTTATTTCATGTGTTCAGAATTAAGAAAATCAATGACAATTTAAAAGTGACAAATCAAACTTTATTTAAAAAATTAAGAAAAAGAAAACAAAGAAACACTCACAGATTCTCCAAGTTAACCAACTTTCCAAGCTCAAGGGGAACCATTCCAGAAAACAGATTGTTCTCTATGCCCCTAAGTACATAATACATTCTCAAATATTAAAGCCGGTTAGACCAAGTGGAAGTATGACATAATTTATTGTCTATATGACAAGTGATGATAGAAATACTACAAATTTTACTACATAGAGTTTACAAACCGATGTGTCACCAATTACCAAAAACCAATTCAAACATTCATTCATCAGTGGTTGAAGTCCACTTATCAACTTTCATTGTCATATCATAAGTTTTATGTTGTTAAATTCGCAGTAGCTCTAGCATTTTCCCCTATATTATTGGTGAGAAAGAAAGAGACAATAAGAGCATACAGATATGTAAGTGTGGTAATGTTTCCCAAGAAGCTTGGAAGTGGTCCTGATAAGTTGTTCATAGAGAGAGACCTGTAGCAAATTCAATTAATTAAATAAGAATAAGAATTTAATGGCTAACCTTAGACGATTAACATTTTGTTGGCCTTTTTAATTCAATTCAATTAACATGAACTGAGGAATGACTTACAGAAATTCCAACTGTGTAGAAGCCCATTCGTGGGGTATGTTACCACTGAGGTAGTTAAGAGTGAGATGACTACAATCAAGAGGAAATTGTGCAATTAGGTGGTTAAATCAATTTTTGGAAGTGCTAATTAGTAAAACAAATAATGGTTACTCTTCTTACAGGGACTTCAGGTATGGTAGCTTCACCAGAGCTCGTGGAAGCACACCGTCAAGATCTTGCCCTTGAAGAAACCTGTGTGACAAGGATATATACTGTTGAATATTTACATGTAATAATTTTTTTTTTTTAAATAAAAAAGCCCCACCAAATGCAGGTCGTGTGCTCCACACGACTCAAACCAAAGCGCTAAGGTGAGGGGGACAAACCAACGAAGTGCTTGACCACTAAACTCCCACCCAAGGTCTCATGTAGTCCAAATTGTTGATATATACATACACTAACAAATTTTTGGGAGAAGATTCTCAATGGTCTAATTCACTCAAATTTCTATTTAGATGTAAGATGGGTGGCATTTAAAAATCAAATAAATATCATGTGTTTTACATCCAACTAAAAATTTGAGGAAATTTGAAGATTTAATTTTAAAATAAAATATCTATGTATTATATAAATTCTATTCAGTCAACAAGCTATACAAGAAGACCCAACATATACACACTATGCAATTTGTTCTTTCGGTTGATTAGTGAATGAAAGTTTTACGTACAATCCAATGACATGGCATACACTATCAGGGTAGGAGCAATTGCAGAAGAGAGAATTGTTGTACAGTGGCCTCGAATCCAATTTTGGCGTTAACCAACTTGACTCATTTATGCATGGGTCCACACTGAAATTCCAGTCTTTCTTTCCCAATTGTAGACGTATTTCACGAAGGGCTTTCACTGCATGATGAATCAAACTTAATCAATTTCCTTTTTACCTTTTTTGTTGGCTTTAGATTTTCTAATATAGTCTATAGCATTAAAATTCCTTAACCAAGTAATAAATTCAAATAATGTAATGGCTTCAAAAAAAAAAAATTTCAAATAATGTAATATTATGCTCGTAAAAATCAAAATCTTCAATGTTTTTCAAGGTCTTTTCTTCTCCCTCGTTTTCTTTTGAGCTATGAGAAATTGAATCAGCGGTTGGGCTTTTCATTGGCCCAACTGACAATGGGTACCTTAACTATCTATGTAAAATACTAAAATGCGTTTTTCAAGGTCTTTTCTTCTCCCTCGTTTTCTTTTGAGCTATGAGAAATTGAATCAGTGGTTGGGCTTTTCATTGGCCCAACTGACAATGGGTACCTTAACTATCTATGTAAAATACTAAAATGGTTAGGCTAATGAGGTGGCACTTTAGTTTATTAATGCCTTAATTTCAAAATAATAGCTTTTGTTGAGTTTGTATTGTTCTTTGTTTCAATAAAAGCTTTCCATATTATCAAAAGTAAATAAAAAGACCTGAAATATATTAAAATCTAGTACATACTTGATAGGGATTAAAAGCAACCATTTTACCTTTGTTGGGAACTAACTGACTATTTTAAATTGAGTTTGTATTGTTCTTTGTTTCAATAAAAGCTTTCCATATTATCAAAAGTAAATAAAAAGACCTGAAATATATTAAAATCTAGTACATACTTGATAGGGATTAAAAGCAACCATTTTACCTTTGTTGGGAACTAACTGACTATTTTAAATTATTTGGAGCAAAAGTGATCGCTTTAAGTTTGTTAAAAACTAAAAATAACCACTTTAATTTTTAGGGACGAAAATCTCACTCATAAACTAAAATTTAGAAACCAAAAATATATTTGTGGGGAAGAAAAGGAAGATATTAAGAATTAAGATCCCAATATTCAAAATTGTTTAAAGGTATTTTCAATTTTCTTCTCCCACAATTTCTTTTGAACCATGATAAATAGAATCATTGGTTGGGCTTTTCCATTGGCCTACTGACCTTTTTTACCCTAGACGTCTATCTATGTAAAATGGTCGGGCTAATGACGTGACACATGGAAAGAGCCATGGTTCAAACAAAGTTCTTCGGCTGCACAAGCGTTATTAGTTTTTTCTTTTTCTTTTTTTTTTTTAATGATGCACACACGTTAGTTTAGTGGGTTATGTTGTAATTTTAAAGTCTGACTACACATATTAGTTAAATGTATAATAACACAAGTGCTTGTAGGGTGTGGAGAGAGACAAGGGGAGTTCAAGTTTTTATAAGGGATTTTCACACACATATACACTTAGATTAGGTTTAAGTGTCCATTTGGCAAAGATTATTTTTGCCAACTTATTTAACTATTTAACTTGTTTTTGCTACTATTCATGGGTCTCACTGTTATTTTTTGTACTATTCATGAGTCTCACTATATTATTTCAGCTAATTTTTACCTTTAACTACAATACTTTCAGCAAAAAGTTTTCAATTTCAGCAAAATAAGCGGATCTCAAACAGACCCTAAGTAGAATTTCTATTTTGTATTAAAAAATAAAAAAATAGTTTGATTACTCATTAGTTAATGTATAATAGCACAAGGAGGTAAATTTTACAAATATAACCCTAAAAATCACTCACATCAGTCTATGTAAACTTGTGAAAAAAGAATTTGTGAGTTATAGTAATAGTGTAAATATACTGGTTACTATTCACATGTAAATATATTTTTTAATATTTATTTACTTGTATACAGAGAGAGAAAAAAATTGATAAAGAAATAATATTTTAATAAAATATAGTGTAGAATAAATAATCTAATGTATCTATTTTTGAAAAGTGGTTGTGTAAGAATAAATAAAAAATAAATTCTTAATCTAAAATAGAAATAAATTTTTGCACATGCTAATGCAAATACTCTAATATCTTAAAATATCAATCATAGTAAACTTGATCTATAAATATGATTTATAATGAGATATCTTTTAAAAAAATAATAGTACAAATAGGTGATAAAATGCTAATACATACTGGTCTTCGTTCAATGTTCCAAAAAGTTTGACAAAAGTATTTATGTATGATATGAGTTTTATTATTAAGTACAAATAAAATAAAATTTTAAATTAGCTAATTAGCAAAAAGGACATACCTAATATAATTAAATTTTTATAGAAGATTAAATCTAATTTAATCAATGTTTATCTAATATTGGGTTGATTTATCCAAATTAAACAAATATATATTGGAATAAATATAAAGAATATGATTTTTCAAAAGTTTACAAAACAATACTAGAAGAGATAAAACAAATTAAAAAAAAAAAAAAAAAAAAAACAAAGTTAAAGGCTCCTTTAAATAAAATTTAATTTATAGTCTCCTCTAGATTTTTTTAGTTTTTATTTTTTATTTTTAAAGTCCACTACATTATAGAAATGATTTAATAATTAATCATTTCCCTCTAAAATAGGCATAAACTTTTGCATGTACTAATGTAAATGCTCTAATATTACTTTTATAGCATAAGTGGCTTATTAAACCATGTTATATTCAAGATATATGTTTCTAAGAATAGAAACATAAATCTCTTCAATTAAACCTTCTTAGTTATCCCAAAAAAAAAAAAAAAAAAAAAAAAAAAAAAAAAAAACCTTCTTTATTTTCCAAAAACCAAAGCTTTTTTTTTAATAATAAATATTTGTGCTTGGAGAATTAGATATATAGATACTATATATATATATATATATATATAAAGAAAGTACAATTGTAGATTTCATGCAAAGGAGTTATGTTTTTTTTTTTTTCCATAGATGAAAATAACTTTTTCTTTTTCTTTTTTTAAGAAAGAGTTTCAATCTATGACATCCGCTTTTAATAATAGCTCTTTATCATCAAACCAAGACACCAATTGGTTTCTGGTGCAAATAGAAATTGAACCACAGATCTCTTATTCAACCATTAAAGACTTTATCAGTTGAGCTAACTGGAACTCACAAGACAACTTTTTCTTTTTTCTTTTTTCTTTTTTATTTTTTAAGAAAAAAATAACTTTTTCTTTAGTTTTTCTTATTGGTGTAAATTTTTTTTATATGAGAAAATAGCATATATTATATTATGGACCACATGAATAGAAGCAAAACTTGAAAATCAAATGCAGATATTATAGTTGTGCACTATAACTCAAATGTTAAAGCAAAATCATCTATTTTATTTGTCCTCTCATTAAAATAATGTTTCTGTTTCTTTCCTTTTTATTCTCTTTTTTTTTTTTTTTTTTCCCTCTTCCTATTCCACTCATTCTCTTCAGTTCATGAACATAGTCTCACCCTCTCCCCTTCATTTTTTTCTCTCTTCCTCCACTCTCGCCGACCCAAGCCCAATTCCTCCCTCTCCCTTGCCCAACTTCAACCCATCTTTCTTCCTCCACTCGTGGCCGACCCAAGCCCCAAGCCGAACCAAGCACGATTACCACACTGCCGAGTTTGTGGTGGATTTCAAGTTTGTTTGGTTGGGTGGTTTGGATCAGTGGTTTTAGTGGTGATGTGGGTTTGTATGGTTGAGTTGCGTTGATTGTGTGGTGTTGGTTTTGGCTATGGCAACGACAATGGTTGGGTTGGCGGTTTGTTGATTGGGTTGTTGTGGTGGGTTACCAATCGGTTTGCAATATGGGGTTGTTGGGTTTTTCATGGCTGTGATTGTGACTATGTGGTGGTTTCCATGACTCTAGTGGTAGTTGTGGCTGTTGTTTATTATAATAGATATATTATTTTATTTTATTGTTTATATTATTTTAATGTGTTGAATGTTAAAATAAAATCATTGATGTTAGGTGTTTTTTGTTTTGTAAAGTGATGTTGTAAAATAGATAAAGTAAATTTTTGAGAAAATAAAAACTAAAAATTTTAGCTCCACCAATGCAAATGCTCTTAGATCATCTTAAGGAAGCAATATATTATTTCTTCAATTCTCATCTTTGAGCCTTTTTAGGAGCTTTAACATCTAAAGCTTCAACATTTGAAATATTAAACAGTAACTCTTGACCTTTGAGCACTTTTTATCTTAAATTAGCATGTAACACATGCATACATACAGATACATTTAAGATTAAACACAATTTTTATTATAAAAATATAAATTATTAGTTAAATTATTTTTTTAAAGTAAACGTAATTAGTCACATATTAAAATTCTTACCTAAATTTAATACTACTTATGATCATTTTTTTTTCTAATTTTTAATAAAATAAAACGTGTGGTGATCTTTATTGTGCGGTGATTTTTATTGAGTCTATGTGATTGATTTTTTTTTTTTAAATCTTATAGTTCATTAATGTTAGATTCTTAGTATTTTATATTCATTAACTCACTTCACACAAAGATTAAAAAACTTAAATGTATAATTATGGTGTGGTCTCCACATAAATTTAGACATATGATGCAAACTTAGATTCTAATTTCAAATTCTAATTAAACTTTCTCTAAACTTTACCTATTATTTAGGTTTTCGCATAGAGTAGATATACTGATATACAAACAATCACAACAATAAAAGAGAGACACAAATACAATGCGGACAAAGAAAGAGAGTTCTACATAGAGCAAGAAAGAAAGAGAGCGAGATAAAGAGATACTGGTGCTGATTGATCTGTGGAAAGAGTTGGCACAAGTCACCGAGTGGAGGCTGGAAGCAGCTCATGGTGGTGCAGTAAGGTTTTGTTTTGTTTTTTTTTTTTTTCCTTTAAACGGCATATTTATGTTAAAACTTGAAACAATAAAGCCTGTTTTTTGTCTTCTTATTTTTTATTATTAGGTTTTTTCCTTTTTGGGATATTGTTGGAATCCTCGACTCTCTTTGATACTTTTTTTTTTCATGTCCCAGCTAGCTTACACACACCTCAACCAATTCCCACTCGCAGTAGGAGCTTGCTATTAGCCACAAGGTGTTGCAGCTGTTAAGACTCGAACTAGGGAGCAAACTCAGTCAAAACCTAGGGCCTTACCCAGTGGTGGACAAGCCACTGGACCACACTTGGTGGTTAGCTCTCTTTGATACTTGATTCCATATTATAAAAGATAAAACATAACTTTGGTACTGTGTTAGAAAATGCAAGACATAGTTTAGTTATAGGACAAAACTTAGATACGATATCTTAGATGCTGTATTTTAGGTTCTCCTCTTAAAATTCAGCCATGTGGCTATTTAACTAAAAAATATATTTCTATCCCTTAAAAAAAATCCACACGACAGGATCTTAAAAATAACACCTAAAAAACATCACCTAAATACTGTACACTCTTGCTCCTAGTTACAATACATACATTTTTTTTTTTTTTTATGGGAAGTTATGATGCATACATAATAGTAATAAAGAAAGAGTGTTAATTTGGGCCGGTTCTGACGCAAAAGGTTGGTTTTACAGCAACCAATGAGGAGGTGCCACATCAACAATTTAAAGAAAGCTAAATACACCATGCTAAACTCACCCACCACAAGCCCATCACTCTCTCCCCCATCGTTGATTCAAAAAGCTGTCAACGCCTCCGACAACGTTGTCGGAATCAAAGAAATCCGTTGAAAATGCTTATATAGCAAAACCCATTTACACCCTCCATCTTTACTCTTCAAAGAGTTGTAACAACTTCAACAAATTTGTCTATAGTTGCAGTTGCAATAATTGTAAACTGAAGAGTGCTTCATTCACCCGAAAAAACAAAAAACCCAGAAAAGAGGAACTTCAAGCAAATCTAAAAACAAAATGTTGATTTGTTAAAATTGAGCAGTTTTGTGAAATGGGTTTTTATGTAGGAAGAAAATTATAGGAAGGAGATGACTCCTCATTCCTCTAGTCCGACAATGTCGCTGGAGGAGTCTCAGCTGGGGAGGATTTGATTTTCTGGAGATTGTATTAGGGGTTATAGTTTGTGGTTGTCCTTAATCTATTATTTTATTTTACAATAATATGAGGTGGCAAATTACAATTGGATGGCGTAAAAGTGACCTATCACGCTTAATACGGTGTGAATTTTTTCTCATAAAGAATATGTAAAAATTAACATGAATAAGAAAGAAAATACTAGTTAATACGAATAATTAAATAAATATCTTGGATATGATCTTATATATTGTTTTTGCCTGCTCCTGATGTTGCCCATATTTAAATTCTGCTAAATGCATAGATGTCCATTTTTCCACCAGTTTGAAATAGTATGAATTGAAGCGAGATGAAGAAATATATACAGAGAATTAGAAATAGATAGAAGTGGAAATTAAGACTTCCTTACCTTCATTAACAGGAGTTGCTGCTTGTGCTGCCATGCACAAAACTAACAAGAACACAGCAACAGTAAAGCTAATATCAGGAAGAACCCTTTTCATCGTGTCTGCTCCTCCGCTGAGTCACGATCTCTGCTTGCTTTTGAATCACAGAAAGTATGATACTATCATCACATAATGCTTCAACAAAAAACATAACATAACATCACGGAAAGTACATTTAAGGGTCCCAAATGAATTTAATTTTATGAAGTGCGCCTTGCTTAGCTTGACTTCGTTGACAAGCACATTATCAGAAGAATGTATAAGTACAACGTCAAAATTCAATAATAAATTTCCTTTTTTGTTTTTTGCTATTTTTAAAATCAACTAGTGTGGGTATGTAAAAAAAAAAAAAAAAAACCTTTGTTCGAGGACTCCTCTTCCATGTGAATCAGAAATACTTCTAATAAAGAGAAAATTCTTACATAGTAGTCACCGTTTTGAGTTACAGCGCGCCTCCATCCAGATCTGTAATAGCAGTTTGGTCTCTCTCTCTCTGACTCTCTTTCTCTCCTTTTTTATTTTTTTTTTTTTAATTTAAAATTTTTGCTTTGCTTCCTCTGTCGCACTGATCAGCAGAAAACTCTATAGTTTTTGTTTGTAAATTTGATAACCCCGTGTGTGCATTTGTGAACGTGAAATTGTGAGTCTACTATAGACTTTGATAACTGTGTAATTGGTTTGTACTTGGTGTTTGACAGCTTGCCCGCACTTGTTTCGAGGATATATATATATATCCTCGAAACAAGTGCGAGTATATATCCTCAAAACAAGTGCGAGCAAGCTGTCATATATATATAAATATATATATATATATATATATTTTTTTTTTTCTATTAGTTTATTTTATTTATAAGGTATTTTGTTAACTTATGGTCCGTTTGGATACAATTTATTTTATTAAAAACTGAAAATTGAAAATATTGTAACAAAATTATTTGTAAATTTGTTTTATATTTTGAAATATTGATATTGTGTAGAAATAAAACTTGTGTATTTGTTTTGCTTATCTTTGTGTTATTTTGTTTTATATATCAATGTTAGGATTTATATAATTTTAAAATTATTGAATAAGTATTTATAAGTTTAATTGAGTTCATTCTTGATATAAATGGTAAATTCAAAATAATACATTTTACATTAAGTAATTTGTTGCATAACTTTCCAAATGCCAAATATATGTTATTTTTTTATAAAAATAAAAAATAAAAAAATTCATGTTAGAAATACGGGTAGATCCAACTCACAACCTGATTAACTCGAACTCATTTTTAACTTACTTAAAATGATCCGTTTGACCCACAACTCGATTGGCCCAACCCGAACCCGAACCCCAACAGACCATTTTGCCATGTCTTATTATAGATTGAGATCTCGTGCAATGGATAAAAAATTCTAATTCAAGGGCTGATATTAAAATAACTTTCCAACCTTTTATTTTCAGCCGTTAGTTCACTATTGAATAAGACTATCGCATCAAATCCATATCCTTCCAACTACCGATTGAAAAAAACTAGAAAAAAATAATAATAATAATAATAAACCCACATAATCGTAATTTAAAGACTTTTACGGGCTATATGTAAAGATCATCCGTCAGTTTGACATAAGTTTCTTTCACTTATTTATTTATTTTTTAAAATTTTAGTTAAAGTATACTTGAAATTTAAAAAATAATATTCAAAAAATCAGTATTATATAAATAAACATTTTTGTTTGAGAAATTTATTTATTTATTTTTTTTTTTTGAGAAACTTACAAACAAATAAGTGTGTGTTTGGATAGAACTTATTTTGCTAAAACTGAAAACTGAAAACTGAAAACACTGTAGCAAAATAATTTTTAAATGTGTAAATAGTATCGTGGAACCTATTTTTAATGAAAAAATTGATAAAAAATGAAATTTGTGGGTTCATAAACAGTACACAAATGCACTGTTTATATAAAACTGGTCAATTCATGTACTGTATATAAACAGTAGCCACTTGTGAGGAAGAAAACGCGTGAACAAAAAAAAAAAAAAAAATGTAGAAAGTAAAACACAACGCAGCAAATGCGAATACAAACACACCCTAAGTTAAACGTTGAATGAAAAAGCACGTGACAAACCTAAAAAAAAGCCTGACATATGGATGGGACATTAAGAGTAGGGCCCATATGTCCGGCCTGACATATTGAAGATTCGAAAGCAAAAATTGTAGGGTCCCTTAACATTTAACAAGTATATCTATATACATGGAATTTTTGAAAGCAGAGCTCGTGGAATAGCTAGTCGGCAGAGGGCGGCTAGATGTGTTTGGAGGTATAAGGTGAAAATTGGTTTATCTTGTTTTATATATAAAATTACTATTAATCAATATAAATCACGTAGAATTTTTTTTTTTTAATTTTATAAATAAAAAAAATTGACAAAACTTTTTATATTTGTTGATGTAACAGATTAATAGTAGTGAGTAAAAGAGTGATGTCAATGGTGAATCTAGTTGAAAATTAGTAAAAATTTGCTAACTTGACTATTGTGAAAAATGTTGTGAATTTTTTTGTGAATTGTTTTTTTTTTTTTTTTCTTTTAGAAGTGTTACATTCATAATATTTTTCATGACAAATCTTAGGTGTTAAGTTGCTTCTTGTTTTCTAGTTGAACCTGTCACTAAAATTATTTTTTTGCTATCAATAACAACCTTTAATAATATGCTATTAAAATTTTTTATAAAAATATTGTAAAAAATATTATAGACATAGTATTTCTTTATCCTTTTCATTTGTTTTTCATTTGATAAGAAAATATTATTTTATTTATTAGTTAATATTTTAGTTTAATTAATACTATGGTTAAAATTTAGGGGTCTTTTTTTCACATGGGGTCTTAGGCGGCCGCATCAATGACTTATACCATTGAGCCGGCCCTGCAGAGCAAACAATAATGGCGAGGCTTGTTCTTCCTTACGTTAGATTCATTGTGTTCTTGTTACTTACATGCATGGCAGCACAACCTGGAACAGGCCGGACAACTCATGGTGATGAAGGTCAGGACATTCTTTGCTCTGCTTTCTATCTATATAATATTTCTGTATATTTTTACTTCATATATAGGATCAAATCTGTTATTTCAAACTGGACATCTATACATTCAGCTGTGTTCAATAAAAATCGTCAACATTAGAAGCTAGGAGTAGGCGAAAACAGTATATAGTTGATGTCCAATATATTGCTCCGATTGATTATTGTTATTTGATTACTTTATTAGTCTAACGATTGAAAAAACGCCAACACAATCTCTCTTCCCTCACCTCTCCTCTTCTCTCTGCAAAATGGAAGCTTTATTAAACACAGGATTCCAAAGGAAATCAAATCCAACAAAACAAATCCAGTACCTCTCTTCTTTAGATCTTTACCCAGAAAGACAAGAATTAAAAAGAAGAAAAAAAAAAAAAAAAAACTGCTGCGAAAATCATTGTTAAATTAATATAACAATATAAAAATCCGAAGACAATACCATTATTAATTTATTTGAACCATATAGACATAATATAGATCACAAAGGAGGGAATATTACAACATAGCAGAAGCACCATGCCCAACCTCCAACGGCAGACAGTCCCAATTAGGATTTTGACGCCTCTTATCACCAACTGCAGACCCATCCACACCGACGAGCCACTGTTTGATTTGCTTTGAAATCTGGTTTTGAATCATAGCTTGCAACGTGGGTTGCGTTTACAGTTGCCCAGTGACGGCGGTAATGTTGTAGAGAGGAGGACAGCCAAAGAATGAAATTAAGATGAGAAAAATCGAGAAATTCAGTTGGCGTTTTTCTAATTCTTGAGTTGGTTTTTTTCTCTCTCTTTAATTCTTGTCTTTCTGGGTAAAAGATCTAGAGAAGAGAGGTACTGGATCTGATTTGTTGGATTTGATTTCCTTTGGAATCTTGTGTTGAATAAAGATTCCATTGATGGGCCTCTCATGCTCAGGTGATGGCGGCAATTTGCAGAGAGAAGAGGAGAGGTGAGGGAAGGAAGATTAGAAAAATAGAGAGATTGTGTTGGCGTTTTTTTTTTTTTCCTGAGAAAAGTTATATGTATATATATTAAAAACCTTACAAACCCACCGAAATTTGGCTGGCCAGAGAATTGGTCATGGATACGAGAAAGACAGTTATATGGAAAAAAATAAATATAAATGATACATATGGACCTGTCTTTTTCAAACATATATCATCCACAGCCACATGTTTCCTTCTGGGATTGAGACTCAGGAGATACAGTAATTTTTCAATGATTGACAGTGTGAGAGTTTAATTTAGTTTTTAATTTTTCAACTTTTCTCACCTAAGGTTAAGATTGAAAATTAAAATTTTTAATTCTCAACCTCACTCTCTCTTTTGCACTAGCTTAACTATAGAACGTGTTATGAAAAAAAAAAAAAGAAGCTTAACTATAGAACGAGAACGGGATTCAAATCTATCCTTCGTCACCAACTTTAGTATAGAGGTTTAAAAAAAAAAAAAAAAAAAAAAAAAACTTTAGTATGGACGGTTATTGATTTGTCTTCGTACAAGCTGCATGTGTGATTTTACTTTTGCATGTTTTTTCAAATTTTTTGGGGATGAGAGTATTTAAATTTGAGAAAAAGTTAGTTTATTTTATTTTTTAGCTTATTTTTCTCTTAAAATAGGTTCCATTGTGCTATTAAGTTGGTCTCATCGCTTCAAAAGTCAACTTTTAGCTTCTTTTTTTATTTTTATTTTATTTTATATTTTTACATATTTTCAGTAAAAAGTTTTTAATTTTAGCAAAATAAGTGGTTCTTAAACCAACCTTTAATTTGCACCTTAAAAGGCTGTTTTTTTAATTTTATTTTAACACATCACTTAAAAATACACTCTACATTTTATCTTCTTTTAACATACAAGTATACAACCCAATAAAATTCATTTTCCTATAACCCATGATACCACCAGAATCATCCACAACCTATAGCAACCATTGAAACCTCCATGATCACCCACTAGTTCACATCACCAATGCACTATCGAAACCCAAAACCACCATGATCCACCAACACCCAATCAAAAACTTATTGTGATTAACCCAACCAAAAACCCACTAGTAGATCACTCACAGCTGACAACAACACCATTGGCACCCAACTAAAAATCACCATGATCAACCCAACCAAAAACCCAAACCAAACTTAATCAACCATATTACCAAAAACCCAAATCAACACCTCAATCTACTCTAACCTAATCTAAACGTATATGTGTATGGAGCTCTCTTTTAACGATTTGAATCCGAACCCTTGCTTCTCATACCCCACAAGTAATCATAATTGCGGAGTGGCTATCACGCCAAGAATATAATATTCCAAAATTAAAACTTATTGTTATAAAAATAACTTTTAACTCTACTATTGTAATCAAGGAAAATATTCTTATATGTAACATTGAAATCATAACATATTATCACAATATTTTCTAACTAATGTGTTGAATTTTATAATTCTTTAACAATGTTATATACATTTTAAAGTCTTTTCAATCAACACATATTTTGATACTTCAAAATGAAATCTATGATAGAAAGAATAAATATTGGTACTTTTAAGCTAATCAAAAGAATAAAAAATAAAAACTCATGCATCATCTTTAGAAAGTCAAGGCCTACATAGAATATTTTAAAATTTTAAAATATATGATCATGTTGTAGATATATACTTCTATGTTAATTTATTTTTAATTTTACTTTTTAAGTATTCAGGTAATTTGTGTGAATATCTTATATTTATATGAATCTTTGAAGTTTGAACTTCATAAGAGAATGACTATATATTGATTATTTATATTTTTTACTTGTTCGAAATATCTATTTATAGTGAGCTTAAATTATAAATGAATAGCTTAAGCATATACTAACTCTAAACTAGGCATGAAAAAATCAATTGAAACCAAGCATGGGAAAACAAATTATAGGTTACATTTGTCTTATATTTACTATTTTAATTTTTTTTTCCATTTAATAAATTAAGTCATTTTTTTCTAATACTAATAATAAAATTTGGAATTAACTTTGTCCTCAATATTATGTTTAAATCTTGCTTCCCTAAACAGCTAAATTAGAAACACTAAAAGGTATCAGGTGAGATTCAAGCCTCTCAACCTATTAGTTGAAATGAAGGCATTACAAACTCAGTACCACCTCATTAGCCCAACCATTTTAGTACTTTACATAGATAGATAGGGTACCCATAGTCAATTGGCCCAATGAAAGAGCCCAATTGCTTATTCAATTTCTCATAGCTCAAAATAAAATGTGGGAGAAGAAAAGATCTTGAGATAACTTTGAAGATTTTGATCTTAATTCTTTTAATTTGCTTGAGGCAGCTCATTTCTTATTCATTAATGAGGCATTACAATTGGATTTTTTTCTCTTTCTTAAAATTTTTAATGTGCATCTTAAGGTTCAAGTTTCACGGTGGTAAGTTTTTATGGTTCTAATTTGAATTCACAGCTTAAATTACTTTTTTATCCACTCATAACCGCTAATAGTAACCTAGCATTTAAGATTTATTGTAAAAATGTTGTGGATATAACACTTTTAAGTTAAACTTTAATTCATATTTTTATGATCATAATATTACATTATTTGAGTTTATTACTTGGTCAAGGAATTTGAATGCTATTGACTATATTAAATCTAAAGCCAACAAAAATGTAAAAGGTTAAAAGAAAATTGATTAATTTTGATTTATCATGCAGTGAAAGCCCTTGGCGAAATAGCTGAACAATTGGGAAAGAAAGACTGGAATACCAATGTGGAACCATGCATAAATGACCTAAGTTGGTTAACGCCAAAATTGGATTGGAACCCACCATCCAACAATTCTCTCTTTTGCAATTGCTCCTACCCTGATAGTGTATGCCACGTCGTTGCATTGTAAGTAAAAGTTAAACTTTTATTTTGCTAATCAACCAAAAGAACAAACTGCATAGTGTGAAAATTTTCTCCTTATTAGATGGAAGAAGTGGCAGCTGGTTTAGCTTATTAGGGTTTACTGTAGCTTCTTCCTTCTTTATATATATATATATATATATATATTTATTTATTTATGTATTAAACTTTAAATTTTAGATGGATTCTTGAGTACCCAGTTGGCTTACCTACTAGGACTTATTTAATTGAATTACCTATTTGGGTCTTGTCCATTTAACCCTAATATTATCCAAATTAAGTGGGTCATATGTGAGTTAATAGGTTTAGGTAAAAATTGCCACCTCTACTATATGCGGGTCTTATTGTATTGCTTGAGAAATTATACAACATGTAGAGTTTGTTTTATTCAAGGCAAAAACACAATTTTGGTCCCTACATTTTGAAGTCATAGTCAATTTGGTCCCCATGTCTTGTTATCAGTCAATTTGGTCCCTACTATTGTAAATTTACAGTCAATTTGATCCTTGCCGTTAACTCACTAACGGAAAATGCTTATGTGGCAAACGGTTTGTACATTTGGCTTATTTAATATTAAAAAATTGTATTAGATACTGATGTGTCTAAGTTTAAGTAGCCGTGTCAACGATTAGGTGGCAAAAAAAAAAAACCGCATCAACTTTAAAAAATAATTTTCTTTTCTTTACTAATTTTTTCGGTCTTGTATTTTTTTCTTCTAAGTTTCTCACAATTTTCTTAACCTGGTAGAATTTCATTTTTATTTTATTGATATTGGTTTTTTCCTTTCTTGTAATTTCTTGGTAACTAAACAATAATTTAGTCCAACAATCTTAAATCAACATAGGTCATGTTGTTTCTAAAAGACTAAATCCTCGCCTAAAAGAAAACCCAAATGCAGGTCCACCAAACCCAATTTCAAACTAATTCTAGATATTTCAAACAAAAGCCCCAAATTTAAAGATTCAAACTAATCCTAAAATCGTTGACTACAAACCCAAATCCACCAATACCCCTACCGTCCAATACCATCCTAAACCCAGATCCACAATAGAGCTTAATCCGTGGCCAACAACCCCAAAGAAAACCAAATCCAATCAATCTTGACCCACCTAACTCGAATCTACTCGTCTCAAGCTCGACTAGCATGGACCTAGCCTCGGATCGTCGCCACCTTGTGCAACAATAGCATTCCACAAGCTCCTCATCGCACATGGATGTTGGTCAGAACAACGAAGTTTGAGTCGAAGGATTGGTTATGGCATTGGAGTGACAATGATTGTTGTTGGCTTTGGCTCCTCATCATGCAAAGAGAGAGAGAGAGAGAGAGAGAGAGAGAGAGAGAGAGAGAGAGAGATGAAATATTATTATTTAAGAAATTTGGTTTTATTTTTGTGAGATTGTAGGTTTATAAAAAACAAAAAGACAAAAAAAATATATAAAAGCTTATATGGCTTTTTTCGCTACCTAAGTGCTGACATGGCCACTTAAACTTAGACACGTTAGCATCTGATCTAATTTTTAAATATTAAATATGCCAAATGTATAACCTGTTTGCCACATAAGCATTTTTCGTTAGTGAGGACCAAATTGACTGTAAGTTTAAAATAATAGGGATCAAATTGATCGATACAAAAGTATAGGGACCAAATTGACTGTGACCTCAAAATGTAGGGACCAAAATGGTGTTTTCGCCTTTATTCAATTGAAATTAAAGTCACAATTTCTAAATCCAAACTTATTTCCATTACTTTTGGAGTGTGTGTAAAACAGTTTGTATGTAATAAATACTCTATTATTCTTTAAAATTTTGGGAAAATGATCTCCTCTATTCCAATTGAATCTTGATTCTCTCAAATTTTTATTGGTTGTAAGCACATAATATTAATTTAATTTTTTTTAAAATGAGACGGAAATAGAGCATTAATAAGAGATCTTATCCTAAAATTTTATTAATACTCTCTCTTTTTCTCTCTCTTTCTCTCCCTCTTTATCTAAGCAATTCAAAATATCCTTGTCACACAGGATTCTTAAAGGGCAGGATCTCGGCGGTGTGCTTCCACGATCTCTGGTGAAGCTACCCTACCTGACGTACCTGTAAGAAAGAGTACCCATTGTTTGTTTTACTAAATAGCACTCCCATAATTGATTTAACCACATAATTGCACAATTTCCTGTTGATTATAGTGATCTCACTCGTAACTTCCTTAGTGGTAACATACCCCACGAATGGGCTTCTACAAAGTTGGAATATTTGTAAGTGATTCCTCAGTTCATGTCCAAGATTAGCCATTATAGGCTCATTCATATTTAATTAAATGAATTTGCTACAGGTCCCTCACTGTGAACAACTTATCAGGACCAATTCCAAGCTTCTTGGGAAACATTACCACACTTAGATATATGTATGCTCTTATTTTATCATTCTTTTTGGAAAATACCCGAGTTACTACCAATTTAACAATATAAAAGTTATAAATTGATGTGGCAATAAAAGTAATCAGTGAACGTCAATCACCTAATGAATGAATGTTTGAATTGTTTATTGGTGATTGGTTACACATCAGAGCAGAAAAAAATGAATGAATGTTTGAATTGTTTATTGGTGATTGGTTACACATCAGAGCAGAAAAAATTGAAGTATTTCTATCATCACTCGTCATATAGACAATAAATTATGTCATACTTCCATTTGGTCTAACCGGCTTTAATATTTAAGAATATATTATACATTCAGGAATATCGAGAACAATCTGTTTTCAGGAATGGTTCCCCCTGAGCTTGGAAAGTTGGTTAACTTGGAGAATATGTGAGTTTCTTTGTGTTTTTTCCCTTAATTTTTCAAATAAATTTTGATTTGTCATTTCTAAATTGTCATTGATTTGCTTAATCCTGAACACATGAAATGACCTCAACTTTAATTTTGGTGACTGTAGCATTCTTAGTGCTAACAATCTCTCAGGAGAGTTGCCATTCGCTCTTACTAAGTTGACCAAATTAACGGAACTGTAAGTGTTTAAAGCCTTTTTTGTGACTGGTAGTACCTTTAGATTTTGCTTGAAAAAAATCTTAGCCATTTTGGTGACTGTAGCATTCTTCTTGTTTGTATTTTGTTCAATAATATTTCTGTTTTGGGATACATGCAGTAGAATTAGCAGTAACAACTTCACTGGAAGAATGCCTGACTTTTTCCGAAGTTGGAAACAACTAGAGAAATTGTACGTGCTTTTTCTTACATCCTTATCTAAATCTCTTTATAGTAAAAGGTTTCAGGTGTGATCTAAACCCATTTGAATTGTGTTGTTAACAGAGTGATCCAAGCTAGTGGTTTTGAGGGGCCAATTCCTTCTAGCATTTCTATCCTGAGTAACTTAACAGAGCTGTGAGTTCTGCCTGCTAAGTTAGAGTTTTTGTGTCATATAATCACTAGGATATAGTCATTTAATTTTTAAATTTAAGATTTTTTTTTTTCCTGAGGAACTAATAGTTATTGATGATGAAACTCCATGTAGAAGGATCAGTGACTTAGTTGGAGAGGGTTCAAATTTTCCAAACTTAAGTAGCATGACAAGCATGACAATATTGTAAGCCTTTCTTTTGTTGTAAAGTGCAACGAATTGGAATAATACAAAGTTTATAGCAGGTTCACCTTACCTGATGTTTGTTTACATTGCAGGATGTTGAGGAGCTGTAATATCTTTGGACAAATTCCTACATATATATCAAACATGACACAACTCAAAATTTTGTAGTTCTTCTATACTTTCTCTTTTACTGGAAAATAAGTGAACTGCAGCCTTATACGATTGGACAAAACATGCTCAATTATCCCATTACTTATTATACATGCATATGAAAGTTCAAATCGAAATTAGAAATTAAGAAGTTTAAAGACTTCGACTTTCAATAATTCTTTATTTTCTAGAAATTAGAGGACGTAATTATTTTAATAAAAGTTGTGGCAAAAATCAAAATTAGAAAAGAAAAAATAAAAATTTTGGCAATATTTTATAAAGTTAAAAAAGAAACGAGGCTAAATTGGGTACTATTTGACAGAGATGTGGTATCCGAGCTAAAATTTATATCCTTTGATTGATTGAACATTTTTTGTGTTTCTCTATCATTTTGTTTTCACAAAATATTATTTTTTCAATTTTGACTTACATGCTTTTTAGTAGTGGGCATTGTTTGTTTTATAAGTTTTTCTATATTCAACTGTACAGTAATATAAACCATCTTTTCTGTTATTATGACATCTGTATTGTTATATTCTTACAGGGATCTCAGCTTCAATAGATTGGAGGGACGTATTCCACATTTGGATGGTCTATTAGCGTTGAAGTTCATGTAAGCTTCACTACTAAACCCTTAATCAGATTCAATTGTAGAGTAAATTCAAACAAACATTCAAGCAGCTAGAGCACACAACGATATGTAACCTAAAAGGACCTTATGTAATTGGGTTTGGACAATGAGTTTTGGTCAACATCTATGGGTCAATCTGCGAGGAGCTTCACTCCGCATACACCTAAAACTAGAATCCTCTCCATAGACTAACCTAAAAGGACCTAATTGGGCCTTTTAAGAAAATTTGGTATTCAAATATTACCAAAATTACAAAAGAAAATAGAGCAAGACCCCCAAATATAGTCATGCTATTAAATATTTATTGATGATATTGTGTGATCTCTTACTAATAGGTATCTGACAAGCAACTTTCTCAATGGAACTATTCCAGACTGGATTAAGAGCAGAGACAATCGCTTGTATGGTTTTATCCTAAATTCTACATCAATTTTGCAATTATGTGTGAATCTAGACAAACAATAAGTTCAGAGTCACAAAAAAATTAACAACTCTTGTGGTGGCAAGTTATTAGTTGGTAAAAAAGTGATATCAATGATGAGCATATATGAGAACCAATGAAACTTGCCAACTTAATTGTTGTCTATAGAATTACTCTTGCACAAACATATTTTTAATGTTACTTACTTCATGATATTAGAACAGTGTTATACGTAAGATATATTACTCTACACTTTATCATAATGCTACTTTAGGGACTTTATACATTGCCCAAAATCTTTCTTTTCGTAGATAATTTCGAGAAGAAAGCCTACAATGATAATATTGACTGACAATTAATTCAAACTTCAAAAGGACATATTTTCTGTGATGCTGTTTCTGAATTATTGAAACGATTTCTTTTTACCAATTTTATATCCATTTTGAATAATTTAAGGTATTAATAATTTTAGCTAAATACTCTTATAAAGTATCAATTTGTTTTTTTGTTGCGAGTTGTAGTGAGTTATGTTAAGTCCATGTTTTTTTTTGGCTTAATTTGCTTATAATTAATTCTCTCATTTTTATGCTTTTTTTTTTGGGCATTATTGTTTTTGGGTAGAATGTTCTTGAGCTAGGTCAAATCTTGGTCAAAGCTACATTCTGCACCCTGCCTGCGACCTGCTTAGCCTACAAGTTGACACGTGGAAGCTAAAGATGGAGTCTTTTATTTATGCAAGTCACAACTAGTGGTCGCAAGCTGCATGCATACAGAATGTCTTGCACAGGCCTGATCTGATTTTTCCAACTTTAACATATAAGCCAAGAAACACACTCTCTGGATGTTGGATGTGTGAAAAGAGTGTGAGCAAAGCTCATAAACCAAGAGTGAGCATTGTTCATCCCAACCTTTGTATGAGAGAGAGAACCCATGACGTTAGAGTGAATTCTTTCATTCTTTCTTCTCCTTTCCCTCTCACCATTAATATATCTTAAAGAGGATATTTTAACCATCATATTCTTCACCATATTTGAGTGTTAGAGAATTGATTAGTTTGGAAACTGTTGGAGTTATCTCAAATCCAAATCAAGTTTGGTGGCTCAAGTACTTAGGGGGATATAGACTTGGAGGGTTTATAATCATCCTTGTACTGCAACTATTCATACTAGTGGAGTTTTTTAATAGAAGTGTCAGCAGAGAGGTTTTTTCCACCCAACTGCTTGGGTTTTCCTCTTTGTAAACACGTCTTCGTGTTTACATTTGGTTTGATTTATTTTCCGCATTTTCATATTACTATTTATATGTTTTAGTTCATTCGTGAATATGCTTGCAATATGAAATTTTGGCTAAACACATATATTGGACCAATTGGTTGATTTTGTCTTATTTTGTTTAAGCTGTAAAATTTGATTAAGGGGTCTAAATATTATGCTAAGGTGTTAGTAGCATTTCTCAAGTTGTAATATAATTTGTGCAGCCATATAGATCTTTCTTACAATAATTTGTCAGAGCACTCTGCACCACCCTGTCGACCAAATTTGTAAGTTTCTGCCTACTGGAGCTTTACACACTTTTCTCTCTTGATAACCTTTCCAATTTTCTGAAACTAACTGATTTTTCCATTGCGCCAGAAATTTGTTCAAAAGCTTCTCTGGAAGGAACAACTTGTAAGCTTCAAACTTGTAGACTCCTAAGAAGAACCAAAGCTTTTTTTTTTTTTTCCTTCTTCACTTTTATGTTGAATAACTGACACTCTTTATCTACTTCACTGATTAAGAATACTTAATGAATGCCTGAAGGACTTTCCATGTTCAAAAGGTAATCATAGATCCATTGAAATCAAGTTATGAGGTGTATGCTTCAGCTATTTAGTGGTTTCCTCTTTTGTAGTTTCCTTCCAAAATGGAGAAACCTTTTTGGTTAAATATTTAATCTTGTACAGAATAAGTACATAAATTAATTAACAATACAATGGATACTTCATTGTTGTTCTATTATGTCCTTTTGTATTTGATCAATAATAGGGTGCATCATCTATGTAGATCGGTATTCATTGCACATAAATTGTGGTGGGAAAGCAACCACTGTTGGAAACATAATGTATGAAGAGGATGATGGCATAGCTGGTCCTGCAGTATTTTTTCCTGTGATGGAGAGGAAGAATTGGGGATTCAGTGGCACTGGAAATTGGGATGGCAATACCTCAAATGGCTATGTAGCAAAGAATGTATCTGCACTTACAATGAAAGAGTCTGAACTGTACACAAGTGCACGCCTATCTCCTCTTTCAATCACATATTATGCTCGCTGCTTAGCAAATGGACGTTATAAAGTGAAACTTCACTTTGCGGAGATAGTATTCAGAGACAACAGATCCTTTTACAGTCTTGGAAGGCGGATATTTGATGTTTATCTCCAGGTATTCCATCAAATTTATTTTTATCTATATGTTATAGTGGAGGAGTTGAACGAATTGATTTGCTGCAGGAGGAACGGGTGATGAAAGATTTTGATATTGAAAACACTGCACCGGGGGTTGATAAAGCAGTTGTTATGAAATTTAATGCAGTTGTTAAAAATAGCGTTTTGATGATTCGCTTTTATTGGGCTGGGAAAGGGACAACAACTGCCCCAGAGACAGGAATATATGGTCCTCTCATTTCAGCTATCTCTGTGGAATCTGGTAACTGTATTGGAGATTAAGAATCTTGTCATTGTCCAACTTCTTCCACATTCAGATTAAATTGATGAAAAATAGCAATTTATTGGAAGTAGAACTCCATAATTATCTGCATTTAAAAAGAAAGACTCAAAACCAGGTTAACGTGCATTTAGATGGAAGACAACCAAAACTTTATAATAACTATGCCCTGCCAAGTTTTCTTTGAACTAATCAATCTTGATTTGGATTTTCTGTATGGTATGATGTATATTTCTGAATGCAATCTTATAATCACTGTTCTGCGCTATTTTTCTTTCTATAGGTTTCATTCACCTTAATGATAAGATGAAGATGACCATTGTGGTTGGAGCTGTAGTTTTGGCGCTACTTCTCATTTTTATGATTTTGGGCATTCTTCGGTGGAAAGGCTATTTGGGAGGGAGGATATCAAGGGAAAAAGGTAACCTCGGCAAATATTGATGTAAAGATTAGAAAGGACAGTATTCATTTTCTCCATCTATGGCAGGAAGTTAGAACAATGTATGGAAAAAGTATAGAAGGGCTTGTATGTTATTGCAGTTCAATATTTTATTTTTCCATATCTTTCCACAGATGATCAGTTTTCCAAAATGCAATTTGAAAAGAAACTGCATGATTGCGGGATTGCAGAGTGTTAAGCATATGAACTTATCTTGGGATTTGCATGATGATTGTTGTGATTTAATTCTACCTATGATGATAAATGAGCCCATGGAATTATGCAAAAGCCTAGTATCATTGCTTTTTTGTAAAATCTGCATAAAGTAATTTTTAAAATGAATATTGCATGGATGGCGTAGGCTCGCTGTAGTTGAGCAATTGTCTGATGAAGTGCGTAAATTAAGTTTCTGGGAGGAAAGGTTATCAATTTTGAATGAATTCAGTTTTGACATGTCCTCAAAGTCACATGAAATTTGGTTCATCTGTTTAATATTCTTATTTCAGTTGTGAAATGATCTAGTGTTAAGCGTTAAGCACATCTCATTCTATAATAAACTAATGGAATATCACTCTTTTTTCATTTAGTTTTTAGACCTTCTTGTTATTGCTGTGCAGAAGTTAGAAAGAAGCAAAAGGATAAACCTATCAACTTTGGGTTTTCAGTACCTGTTCATATATCTTCTTTTTGTTTCTTACAGCTTCTGTTTGATCAACTACAATAGAGTGCCTTCTAAAAGCAATTTTTTTTTTTTTTTTTTTTTTCATTCTTTAAGTCTGTAGCAAGTCAATAGGCACACAAATATTTGGTTAAAAATTGGATATGTTTCACCGTAAGATGTAGTATGACATCTTAGCCTGATTCCTTTTACAGAGTTGAGAAGATTAGATCTCCAAACGGGCTTTTTTACATATAGACAAATAAAAGCTGCCACTGATAACTTCAATACAGCAAACAAGATTGGAGAAGGTGGTTTTGGATCAGTTTACAAGGTATCTGAGAACTTTTTCTCTATTCTAGAATGAATTTGTTTTCCATCCTTTTCTTTGTTCTTCTTATTGATCACTCATTTGGAGAAATACATACAAGAAAATGTTTATTTTTCAATTCTTGATGTAGGGTATACTATTAGATGGTACTGTAATTGCGGTTAAACAACTTTCATCAAAATCAAAGCAAGGAAGTCGTGAATTTGTGAATGAAATAGGCATTATGTCTGGTTTACAACATCCAAATCTGGTTAGATTGTATGGATGTTGTATTGAAGGAAAACAATTATTGTTGGTATATGAGTACATGGAAAACAATAGCCTTGCACATACTCTGTTTGGTAAGACATTTTTTTATACCTTACCATTGATTTTATGTTGATAACAAAATAACAAGGACAAAACACTAATGATGAAGTTCATTGATTGGGTTCTGAACATAAATTTCAGGTCCTGCAGATGGTCAGTTAAAATTGGATTGGCTTACAAGGCAGAAAATATGTGTTGGCATAGCAAGAGGTCTAGCTTTCTTGCATGAGGAATCAACACTGAAAATTGTTCATAGAGACATCAAATCTACTAATGTGTTGCTTGATAGGGACCTTAACCCTAAGATCTCTGACTTTGGTTTGGCCAAGCTCGATGAAGATGAGAACACAAGCATTAAAACCAGAATTGCTGGAACAATGTGAGCTACCTCCCTTTCTTTTGGCCCCTCTTAACTTGCTTTGGAGTCTATTTTCCCCCAATTCATTTCTATTTTATCACCTTTGCTAACGCAGTCAAGTAGCCATAAGAAGTAGAACATGTCTAACTCAAGAAATGCCCCTAAGTACCAAGAGAAAACCTTAAATCCACGAGGCAAAGGTAAGAGAAGAAAATTATCTCTTGAATTTTATTACTGAATAACTTGATGCCTAGTGGGCTATAGCCACTAACTTATATAGGAAAACATTGGAGCAACCATAGGTGGGTGGGAAACCCCAAATAACCCTTAATTTGTGTTAGGCACGGATTAGGCTAAAAAAAAACAAAGAGGAAATATTGTTAAAAACTACAAAATTGAGAATATTAGAAAAGATGACATTACAAATTTTAGGAAATGTCCCAAAATTAACAAGAAAGTTAGACCTCTTGCTGTGAACAATATGGGACATCACTTGTTAATTAACCCTATCACTCACATGTGAATTTGCAATGTCCCAAAATCAACAAGAAAGCTAGAATTCTTACAAATTTTAGGAAAGTAGTGAATTTACTACCCACCTCGCTTCCTTTCAAGTCACCAAATTTCTTGTGATTCTACTACCAATTCCATGGATTTCTATTAGTGTATTTTCACTTGCCAAGCTTTTTGCGTTGCAACCTACGATGATCCCTCTACTAGTAGGATTGTTTGTTCTATATCATCTTCTATAGATCTTCATTATGAGTTATTAACTGAATCAAACACAAAATATTGAATCAAACATAAATTGAAGGGCCAAACATGGAAATTTTAAATCAAACATGAAGGGACGAAATGAAAATTTTAAAACATAAATGGTTAATATGAAAATGAAACAAACACGAAGGGTCAAAATGAAAATTCTGAAACATAAAAAGCCAAAATGCAAACAACTCTTGTTCGGGGGCCTTTTTCGGATGCCTAGCCACGTGTGGTCCGTTGGAGGGATGACCTTACTAGGCCCGAGTTCTTTTTGGAGAGTTGCGTCTAGAACTCAACATTGGGCCACGTGGTCCAACGGCTACTGGCGTATTTTTTAAACCTATAAAATCATTAAAGACAAAGTCTAAGAATCGCGATAATGGTCGAATAAATATCTAATATGCGTTTGATATGGTAGCTTTGATTAGTAATTGTAATAATAGTTGAAATCTAGTATTTAAATGTGAAATAATCATATACTCAATGATGTAAATTTAAAAATAAGGAAGCAAGGTCATTTATCTTTGTATGGTTTGTAGCTCAGCTGTATAGCTTTTGTGAGTTGATAATATCCTAGCAGAGTGACTCCAGTGGTAGAGAGGCAGTTTGCCATGATAACTTTGTGATTAAAGGGAAAAAATGGGTGCAACTGGAGGGAGAGAGAGAGTATGCCCAGCTGTGTGTAGAGGCTGGTTAAGCTTGCCCCTCTTATCATGCACTTAAATGAGTTTCCCTTTTGATAATATTCTTTTAATTGTTGTGAAGTTATGAATAGAGTTGCCTTCCATGAGAAGGACTTTTGTATGGAGTATATGTGCCTTCTAAGAGAAGAGCTTTATGTAAGAAGTAGTTGTGCCTTCTAAGAGAAGAACTTTTGTAAGAAGTAGTTGTGCCTTGTAAGAGAAGGGCTTTGATATGAGATCTTGGTGCCTTCTAGGAGAAGGACTTTAGTAATAGAAGTTCATGCCTTCCATGAGAAGGGTTTTTAGTATGAGTGTTTGATATTTCTTGAGAAGTGTGGAGATGGTAAAAGATATAGATGTTTTGTGAGATGTAGTATTTGTAATATGTATGATATATGGAAGTATGAGAGATATGGAGGTTAAAGATAGTAAAATATATGATATTATAACCGCTGGAGAAGTTGTAGAGATTGCTTTCCAAGAGAAAAGATTTTGTAAGAGAAGAGTATGAAGATGTGTTTAGGTATTTGGAGATAAGAACAGTAAGATAAGTGTAGAAGAGTATTGACATGTGTTTATGGGCAGCAAAACCGTAGAATTTTAAAGTGAGATAATGAGTATATGAGAGTAATAGTATTGTAATGTGTTTAGCAAAATTGTTGGGATTTTCTGCTGGGATTATTTGAAGGCTTATAAAGGCATTTATGAGCTAAGGGCTGAAGAGTTTAGTTCCTAATCTGGAAACTAAAAAACTCAGAAGCTCAGTACTTCATTAAGAGCTTTAGAAGATAATTAGAAGGAGAGAGAACTTTATGAGAGGGTTGTTCTCCTACATTGGTGTCCCCTTTGAGGTGTTTATGAAGGGTCCCTTTAGAGCTGAGTTTAAAGGGGTATTTTAGCAAAGAATATCAATCAAAATCTGTCCCAACTGGCAATGAATTTTCAGAAAATCCATCTTAAGATTTGGCCAAAAATGGTATGTTTAGTTTTAAGGTATTCGTGTTGTTTCAAGTAAGAACTGCTGGGGAAAGAGCAACAGAAAAAGGAAGATATTTTAGGAAGAGAAAGGTAGTTTCAATAGTTGGTTTTGGTTTTAGCCAAATGTGGAAAAATCAGTGATGTTTAGGCTGCTGGGTCAGCTGTCACAGCTATTCTGAAAAAGACTGTTCTAGTTGTTAGAAAAAGCTGTGATAGCTATCATGAAAAAAATTGTCCCAGCTGTCAAAAAAACCTATGACAGCTATCATGAAAAAGCTATCCCAGCTGTTAGGAAAAGCTGTTTACTTTGAGCAGAAGCTAATGAGGTCAGATGGGTGATTTTAGATTGCTAAAGAGGACATTCAGCATTTATTGGATGGATTTGGCTGAAAATTGGTAAGATCTCTTTGAAGGGTATCTTGCTATTTTGGGTATAACAGTTGGTTGCTGGGATTTCAGCATCAAATGGTTGATGATATCACTTCCAGCCAGGTGTCAAGTGCTGAATGCACTGCTGTGATTCAGTTGGAAATGTTTCCTTTTCGGGTGTTCGTGTTTTTGGTCCAAGGTTTCATTACAACACACTTCTAGCAAGTAATAGAAGAATTGGTTGAAGGCTAAGGAAGTTTTAGAGATTTGGTCAAGGTTACACTGAGTTGTGACATAATCTTGGTGAGTAAGAAGAGTATTTAATGCTTTGCTCTAGCAACTGGCAGAGAAATATATGGTCTTATTGTGGCAGACAGCAGCTAGATATAAAGGATATCATGAATATTTTGTATGTAGTTGGAGAATAAAGATAGCCAATCAGACTATGTATTTGAGTTGGATTTTAGCTGAAAGAAGTAATAAGATTTATGTAGAATAATATAATGAAGTTTCTAAATTTGTATAACAACAGCTGGGGATTGAATGAACAGTTATCTTCCCAGTAGTTAGATGGCTGGAGAAATTGAGTATTTGTCACATGATGAATATTAAGATTTAGGAAAAGAGCAATGGAGAATTTTATCATTTAAAGTGCTATGTGATAAGAGATGCTTACCATATGTTACCCGCTATATATGGACTCATCAGAGTTTAGGGAGTTGGAGAAGACATGCCAAACAACATTTTTCTTTTATCAACTTTAAATCGCTGAAGCTTTATTGAACATACCTCTTGGCCCTCCAAACCATGACTTCCAAAGTTTCCCCAAAGAGACTTATGAGCTTGGGTCATAAGCCGAAGATGAGATGACGTACCTCGGGTTTTGTTGTTATTTTGTGCAAATATGGGCTCTTGTTGAAGAAGCCGCTTGCCATAAGTGTAAGAGAGGTAATATGGGCTGTGAGTTTTGATTCATTGCTTAAGTTTAATCCATATGTTGATGTTGATAATGTCGTGGGGTTATAATCCTAATTGATGAAGAGAAAATATGGACCATGAATTTGTCTCTTGAAATAAGGATCTTGCGAGCCATGTGAGCCCAATCCATGTAGTTGAATGAGATATGAGCTTATTTTGGGTTTTAAATAGATTTACCCAAAAAAAACCAATAATATGTTGATGTGGCATGGGGTGCCAATGAAGTAATGCCACGTGGGCCGAAAAACAGTCCTTAACAACTCTAAAAAAATCAATATTCGTGATGCAAGAGTTTTTGTATGTGAAGAAACTGGTCCCCTTGGCGAAGGTGGCATATAAACCTCCTAATGTGGTTTTCAACTCAAAAAAGTATCTTTTATTTTCTTGAAAATTTAAGGCCAAAAATGTACTTTAGTCAAATATGTTCCTATTTTGAGTCAAGAATTGAGTTTCTTCCTTTGATTCATCAATTGCCCCATAAGCTTCTAAAACAACTTCCACCAAGTGATTCCTATTTATGGGCTTCACATAGAAAGCCAACCCTTATCCAAGCTTTTGGAATATTCACGTGTGAGTGATGAAGTTAATTAAGAAGTGATGTCCCATTTTGGGTATAACCACAACAATGGGTGATTAATATAACAGAATTGAGCTCAAATATATTCTTTTTATAAATATTTTGAGTCAAATGGTGTCATCATATGTTATATTAACTTCTTAATTTTAAGTCTCTTTAAGGTCAATATGGTGGTGCGTAGTAAGGTGGTAAGGCTATCACGATCCCTTTTGCAATTAGAGCTAGGACAGGGTGTGTGTACTTGGATCCCACAAAAGTGTGCATCATACTAAGCAAGCCCATAAAGTCCCCACAAATGAGCTTGGAAATTGGCCCAACAAAATATTTTCGCCAATAATGCTAGATCAAAGTAGGAAGACACAACAAGAGGTTCCCATGAAAGTGGACGTATAGGGTTCTCATGAATGAGCATATGGGGTTAACATGTGGTTCTCGTGGATAGCGTATGAGAGGAAAATGGATGACGCACAAGAGAAGAAGAGCTCATAGGAAAGGAGCAAGTAAGACTTGTTCGTAGCCTACAAAGAGTTCTCAAAACCTACAAAGAGGCAATGGCTCACACGTGAGGGATAGATTGTTAGGAATAAATGTGTTTGGATGTCTCAGGTGGAGAAAATGTAAATGATCAAGGGATTTAATATAACATAACTAGGTCCAAACCCTTAGGCTTAAGCTTTTCGGTTATCGTGTTCTTATATGTTATATTGACCTATTAATTAGATTTTCCACAAAGTGCTATCTCCTAAAAAAGTGATGAGTGTTCATTAGTGGGTCCCACCAAGTAGAATGAGGAAGACTCCCATGTCCACTATGTAAAAGGTTCAACTTAGTGGTTAGTCTAAGGCAATTATGCTTGTTAGTGACTCACCTTGTTGTGCAAGGAAGACTCCTATGTTTGTTGTATTCATGGTTGAGAAAAGGGCACTCTATCGGTGATGGTAATGGATGAAACCAAGAATTGTTAAGAAAAAGGCTTCCAAATGAAGTGTAGTCAAAAGTGATGTAGTAGAAGGCTCACAAGTGAAGGGGGGATTTGTTACACTATTCACATGTGAATGATATAATTAACTAAAAGGTGAAGTCCTACACAGGAAAATAACCACAAGAGTGAGTGATTAATACATCATAAAAAGGCTCAAATCCATTGGCTTAAACTTTTGGGTTAAGTAGTGTCCTTATATGTTATATTAACTTCTCAAATGAAGTCTCACCAAGATGTTATCTCCTAACATAAGCCTATCTTACAAACCACCAAAGGATAAACTTGAGCATCAATAGTGACAATAACAATAAGAAGAATTTTTTAATATAAATAATAAAGTTTTATTGATGTTAAAAAATATGAGTCACCCAAAGTATACAGGGAGTATACAATTGGGGCTATGAAATCAATCACTTAAATTACACAAATCTATCAAATCACTAACTGAAAGTATAGTATAACTACACAAAACTGACGTCCAATCCAACAGAATTCTAAAGAAAAATAGTTCAAGGTCAAGCAAATTTATAATCAAAACATTGGTTATTCCTGTCCCTCCAAAAACATTACATCAAACAGTGAGGGGTAGCCAACCAAATCCGACCATTTTGATGAAGACCATAATGCCATTGCCAACAAGCTAGTAACTCAACAACAGTCATGGACTTCTCCCAACAAAATCTAAACAAGCCAAACACCATAGACCATAAATTAGTAGCAATAGGTCAATGGAGTAATAGGTGTTTGCTATTCCTTGTTTCATTTACATATATAACACCAATCCAAAATCCAAACACTCTATTTCTATAAATTGTTAGTTGTCAAAATTTTCCCAAGGCAATAGTCCATACAAAAAAGCAACTCTAAATAGGATTTTTGACTTCCATATGCTTTCCCAAGGGAATGACTGATCATTAGCATTAAGCAAGACCTGACAGTACCCACTAACCCCAAAACGCTTTTTCTTAGCTACAATCCAACAAATCTTGTCCTCCCCACTTCCCTTCATTGGAATGCCATAGATGGAGTTTATAAAATTTGATAGGCACTCTAATTCCCAATCTTGAATAGCTCTCATGAAATTCGCATTCTAATGAAGGACCATAATGGTGAATTTCATAAGATCATCCGCTTTAGCCTCCTTATCACAAGTGATCTAGAATACTCAAAGAAAGCACATCATTGGAGAGCTCCCCCACACCACAAATCATACCAAATCTTCACTCTATACCCATCCCTTACTTCATACTAGATAAAATTGGGTCAACCTCATCTTATATTCTTCCACAAATTGACTCCATAAGGAGTAAAAACTTAATTGTAACACCAATTTCCCCACTCACAACCGTACTTTTCCTCAATTAACCCTCCTCCAAAGTGCATCCCTCTTAATCTGTTAGGTTCCAAAGATTTAGATTTAAATATTTAGAATCACATTTGTATTTTATTAGCAAACCGAGAACTAAACATGTCTAGACTAGGATTTTAGGCAATGCTTAAAAGTGGTTGTTTCAAGGTTTAAGTCTAGCTGATTGCAGAAAAAAGGAGTGTGATTCTGCCTTGTTCGACCGATCGAGAATTAGGCTAGACCGATCAAAAATCGCAGGTCCAGTTTTTTCTGCAAAATTTTAAACAGGATCAAGCCCGTGAAAACGTTTAAGATTTCATCTAAACTTCTCCACATATAAAAGGGAAACCTTAGCCATGTTTTGAAGACTTCTGGAAGACGTGTGTTACTCTTTGTGAGATCAGAGAGGTTTTATACCTTCTAACTACACAAGAATCTACCGGAGCCAAAACTACAATCAAGCTTTGGTAGGACATAGTTGTTGTATCAAGATCATTACTGAAGGTGATTTGAAACCTTTGAGTGAGATCTCAAGGTCACAAACAAGGCGGCTTATGTTGGTGTAAATCCAAGAAGAGTAGGAGTCTATGGATTCGGAGCTTGCATGTGATCGTGTTAGTTGGTTACTACATGAGGTAACAATAGATTTAGAGTTAAATCTAATTGTAAAAACTTCAATTCTCTTATAATGGATTTAATTTACCTTGAGGATAATTAGATCAAATCTTCCCCAAGTTTTTACCTGGAAACGGTTAGTTTCATCGATTTTCCTAGGTCATCATATCGTGGTGTTATTTACTTTTTTGCATCTTTGCATGATATGATTTATTTGTGTTTAACCTAAATCTGAAAATTAATCTAAGTAATCACTTGGTTAATAAATTAAGTTAAACAGTTTGTTTAAGGGGTCTAAATGAACAAACATAATCATAATCTCCACAAACATTTCCCTTATAAAGTTTCATTGAAATGCCTCAAACTCCTAATGGCCAACCCTCTTGCTGGAAAGGACTACAAACCTTAGTCCAATTCACTAGATGAAATTTGGACTCATTCTCAAGACCACTCTATAAAAAGTTTTGTTGAAATTATTCAATTCGATTAAACACATCAGCTGGCATAGGAAATAAAGAGAAGAAATATAGGAAAAGTAGATAAAGTACTTTTAATTATAGTGACTCTATGTCTCTTGGATAAGTATAACTGTTTTCACCCTGCAAACCGCCTTTCCACCTTCTCTAAAATAGCATTCCAAATAGTCTTCTCCTTAAATTTATCAACAAAAGGAAGGCCTAAATATTTCATTGGAAGCGAGCCCCACTTACAACATAAGACATCCACCAACTCCTCAATGTTAGTAACTGCCCCCACATGAGCCAATTTAGACTTGCCCAAGTTTATTTTCAGACCCAACACAACCTTTGAACTAGATAAACACCAAATGAATTCTCAGAAGCTGTTCCATATCAGCACCACAAAAAATCATAGTATTATTTGTAAAGAGATTATGAGATGCCATCAAAGTGTTTCCTATTGAATTAGGCACACTGAAACCTGAAAAGTGACCTTCATTCATAGCCTTATCCAACATTCTGCTGATTGCATCTATAACTATGACAAAAAACGAAGGAGACAAGGGGTCTCGTTGTCTTAACTCCCTATAATTCTCAAAAAACCCACAAGGAGACCAGTTAATAAGGATAGAGAACTAAACCATGTATAGGCATAAGTGAAATAAAGCATGTAGGGCCTAGGATTTGTTTGGAATTAGCTCCAAGTAGTGAAATATATATATATATATATATATATATAGCCAACAAGTAATAACCAAGCATGGGAGAATTATAAGAACCCAAGAATCAGTACATAGACTTTCTTTGAACTAGTTGTAGACCTGCGCATAGTGCGTGATAATTTTTTAGGTAAAATACTATTTTAGTCCCTAAACTTTGTATAGAATTAAAAAAAAAAAAAAATAGTATTATCATACTTTTCATAATCTTGTTTATAACATTTCTTATTATTATCAAATATTTATGAGATTAATTTAGTTAGAATGTGGTGTAAAACTCATGTTTTACCTCTTCAATCCTAACATAACACATTATCTTGTTACATATTTAAGAATAAACACAACCACACTCAATAAATTCAAATATTTATATATAAATCCAACCAAATTGGAAGTTTATTGAGATGTTATTAGATGCGGTATGATGTATTGAATTTTAAGTAAAATGTTGATGTGGCAATCTCTTATTGGATGGTGTAAAACATGAGTTTTACACCCCATCTTTACCAAATTCGGATTCTATATTTATTGGTTCATGATTTGCATAATATAGACATTAAATAAGAGGTAGAATTGTTCATTAGATTTTTTTAAGTTATGGTGTATGCAAATTATGATTATATATATATATATATATGGTTAAATGAAATGTCAAAAAATAAGATTATAAAATTTTTCAACTTTATTTCCAATATAATTTCTAAATTATTGGAGAAAATCTCATTTTTAGTTCTGTTAGGAAATATAATTTCCCTAATTAGAGTTTGATTAGTTTTAAGTTTAAATTTTGTATTATTATATTTAATTGTTGATTATTGATTTAATTAAGTGAATTTAATAGTTGATTTTATTGCATTATAAATTTTTCGGTGTCCTCCATGTAGTCATTTTTATTTTATTTTTTACTCCTTTTGGCCACTTTTTTATTTTCCAAATAACAATTAAAATTGATGTTTGGTTTCATTTCTTTTTTTCTTCCATCATTTATTCTTGATTACTTTGTATGTTCCCTTGCTAGTTGTAGTTTTTATGGTTATCATTAAGAAATAGATATCATGGATAACTTAAATAGTTATAGATGTAGTTATATTAGTGGTATATCAAAGGTTTTTTTTTTTTTTTTTTTTTCAAGGAAATATGAAAGACATTTCTCTAGTTGGGTTTCAATCAATTAAGACATTCATAATATCTTGAAGGAATTAATAATGAGCCTTGAAATTCTTTAATGTGTGAAGTAGTTAGGTTAGTGGTATGTCAAAGTTTTTTTTTTTAAAAAAAAAATTCAAAATTCCAAGGAAATGTAAAAGGTTTTTTTTTTAGAAAAGATATGGGGACTTTTTGAATTTTAATTACCTTGTTTATCTGATAAAAAAAATTACCTTGTTTATAAATTTCATTATTAAGTTATAAACATCACTGCCACGCACCATTAGTGCGGTGGTCACTTCATAAGTATAAGTTCTTGTAGGGTGTCGATGGTAAGAGTTGAGATTCAAGTCTCTAGGAGAGAACTTCACACACATATACATTTAGTTAGGCTAAAGTAGAATTTTTATCATGTATCAAAAATTTATAAACATCTAAATTAAAGTAGATTGCACAAGAGAAATATGTATAGATAATTTTTCATTATTATTCATGATCATTATTTCATTATTTACTTATAAATATCTAAATAATTTTTTTGAAAAAAATCTAAATTAAAATAGATGAATATGTAAAGGTAAAATAATGTGAAAAGTTAAAACTACCTAAAATGAACATTTAACCACTAGTAGATATGTGTTTTTTGAAGACTAAAAGTATCGTTGATTGCTTTAGCTAGAACTATAACTATGAAAATATTGTTGCCAGTGGTTCCATCATTTGCAAACCTTTTTTTTTTAATTTTTTTCTTTTTGCTGAAACAACTTAAGAATATTAAGACTTAAGTTATCACATATGGTAGCTGTAAAACACATCAGTGATATGAAAAATAGAAAGGTTTAAATTTTTAAAAAGCATTTTTGGTAAATTGTAATATAAAACATTTTTTTCTCAATATTTATGTAACTTTTCCCATAAAATCAATATTGTTGGCATCCTTTAAAGATGATATATAATATTTATGAGAAGAAGAATAAGAAGCAGAGACGATGCTAACGCATAATATAAAATTATTAAGTTTGCGTGATTTAAATTTGTGGCAAAAAAAATTAATATATCTATGATAAATGTTTTTATCTAAATGATATATAGTAGTCCGTATTTTTTTTAGTCTTGATTCAAAAAGTCCATTTTCAATAGCCTTTTAAGTCTACAAATTGTTCAATCTATAGGCCTAGACACATTCAAAGAGTGCTATCTAAATTATAAATTATATAACCATAATGTATGGTAAAGGAAGACAGGTGTGTGTCTTGCCATTTTTTATTTATTTATTTGTGCTGCATAAGTATGGAGGAAGTGACTGAATTTAAATGTTGAATAAAATGTCATGAAGTATTAATTTACCCAAAGTAGGTGGCTCGAGGAACCAGAGATAACTAAGATTCTGTTTAACACTTAGAAAAATGACTTAAAATATCAATTTATCCAAGGTACGTGGTCCAAGAAACTGGGCATGACTAAGGTTTTATTTGATACTTAAACGGATGATAGATGTAACGCATAATGTAATAAAAATGTAGCAAAAATGACTTTTATTAATAATAATACCTTCGTAGGTTATTTACATTCCAGGGACGGGGTGCAAGTTTTTCGTCTAGATCTTCTAGGTAATACATGTATTCCAACGACCGAGGTGATACGATATAGTCCTTCCCAGTTGGGCCCTAATTTTCCCCATGTTGGGTTCCTAGCAATTCTCAAAACCTTTCTTAATACCAAATCCCCAGGCACCAATGGCCTTAACTTCACATTTGAGTTGTACCTCTGCTTGAGCTTGTGTTGATAATATGCCAATTGAACCATGATGTTTTCTCTTCGCTCTTCAATTAAATCGAAACTCTTCTCTAGCAGCCCATCGTTATTGTTCGGAGTGAAAGAGCTCATCCTCAGTGTTGGGAATCTAGGTTCTAGAGAAATTACAGCCTCGGCCCTATAAGTCATTGAACATATGGCAACTCTTCTACCTATTTTCCCTCTGCATCATCCAACCTCTTCTTGAGTCCATTCACTATGGCCTTATTGACAGTCTCGGTTTGTCCATTCTCTTGTGGATAAGTTGGGGTGGAATATCTATTTGTAATGCCTAGATCACAGCAATACCTCCTAAAGGCTTTACTATCAAACTGAAGACCATTGTCTGAGATGAGTGTACAAAAGATTCCAAACCAAGTAACAATATTTTTCCAGACAAATCACTTGGCATCCATGTCCCTAATTTTTGCTAGTGGTTCAGCTTCAACCCATTTGGTGAAGTAATCTGTGCCGATCAGCAGCCATCTTTTATTCTCTACTGCCTTAGGGAAAGGCCCTACAATATCCAAGCCCCATTGAGTAAAAGGCCAAGGGTTGGACAAAGGATTAAGGACACCTCTAGGTTGATAAATGTTTGGGGCAAATCTTTGCCATTAATCGCATTTCTTCACATACTCTTGCGCTTCTCTTTGCATATTTGGCCACCAATATTCTTGAGTAAGGGCCCTATAAGACAAGGACCTGCGCCCTGTGTGGCTTCCACAAATCCTTTCATGTAACTCTTCTAAGAGTAGTTCTACTACCTCAGGGTGTATGCATAGCAAATATGGTCTAGAAAAGGAGCGATTATACAACTTTTGGTCCTCGGATAGCCAAAACCGAGGAGTCTTTCTTCATACTTTGTCAGCCTCGAACTTCCCCTCGGGTAAGATATTCTCCTTTAAGGAATAGTACAATAGAGTCCATCCAATTAGGTCCCACTCTGACTTGATGAATATGGATTGTCACTCTTCTCATTTCAATGGGTTTACACAAATCTTCCACAAGGATAACTTGAGGTAAATCTTATGCCAAGGAGGTTGCGAGTGTGGCAAGAGAGTCAGCATGCGTATTTCTGCTCCTAAGAATCTGCAATAAAGTGAAAGACTTAAAACTTGACCGCAAGTGTCTAACCTGATTCAAGTACTCTTGCATTCTCAGATCCCTGGCTGCCAACTCTCCCTTTACCTGGCCTACGACCAATCTCAAATTTGAAAACAGCTCCACTATTTTTCTTCCAATTTTCTGAACCATAGTCATTCTTACCAATAGAGCTTCATACTCAGCTTTGTTATTCGTGGCCGAGAAGTTCAGCCTTAAAGATTTCTCAATAACGATCCTTTTAGGTGATATCACAACCAGCCCCACTCCTAATCCTCTTTGATTTACTGCACCATCCATATACACCTTCCATGGTAGACGTTCCTTTAGGGAGATCGTGCTAACTGATTTTTCATCTATATTCGGCCTCTAGGAATTTTCTTCTAGCAAGGGCTCAACAAATTCAACCACTAAGTCAACAAGGACCTCGCCCTTTATAAAGGTTCAAGGTATGTACTTGATATCAAAAACCCCAAGGATTGTACCGCATTTGGCAATCCTTTTAGTGTAATCAGCACTCCGAAGAAGTGATTTAAGTGAAAGTTGAGTTAAAATAATCGTGTGAGATTGGAAATAGTGGGGGAGCTTATGTGTAGCATGCACCACTCCCAAAATAGCCTTTTCCAGCAGTAAGTAACGAATTTCGGTCTCATGTAGTGATCTGCTCACATAATAAATTGGTTTCTGTACGCCACTATTAACTCGCACCAACACCAGGCTCACCGCATGGGAAGCCACATCAATGTAAGCAAACAAAACCTTATTCACATCGGGTTTGGACGTAATTGGTGGCCGAGAAAGGTATTCCTTCAACTGCTTGAAGGCCAAGGCACACTCCTCGATCCATTTAAATCTCTTCTACTTGTTCAACAACTAGAAGAAAGGCTTGCATCTGTCTGTTGACCGAGAAATGAATCGGTTCAGGACAGTAATCATCCTTGTCAACTTTTGGACATCTTTAGGATTCCGAGGTGGTTGCAAGCTATTAATTGCTTTAATTTGGTCAGGATTGACTTCAATTCCACGGTGAGTGACCATGTATCCAAACAAATTTCCTGAACCAACACCAAAAGAGCACTTAGAAGCATTAAGGCGCATATTGTGTTTCCTCAATATCTCAAAGATATTACTGGGGTTGTTAACATGCTCGGACTCTAACTTACTCTTGACCACCATATCATCTATGTAGACTTCAAAAATTTTTTTTCTAGCTGTGATTCAAACATCCTGATCGTCATCCTCTGTAGGTAGATCCTACATTCTTTAAATTAAAGGGCATCACCTTATAGTGGTAATTCCTAGTAGAAGTAATAAAAACTGTCTTCTCTTGATCATCTAAAGCTAAAGGTATCTGGTGGTACCCTTGAAAGGTGTCCAAAAAACTCATCCGGGGATGGCCCATAGTGGCGTCCACCAACTGATCTATTCGAGGCATAGGGAAAGGATCCTTGAGGCAAGCTTTGTTCAGATTTGTGAAGTCAACACATGTCATTTCTCATTTTTCTTCTTCACTACTATCGTTGGCCAACCATTCAGGGTAGAACACTTCCTTAATAGCCCCAGCCTACTTAAGCTTGTTCACTTCCTTCTTGACAGCATTAGAATGCTCTTTAGATGAGCGTCGAGGTAGTTGCTTCCTAGGAGCTTCATTAGCATTTCTTGCGAACATATCAATATTCATTCTAAGAAATATTATCAGCTCTTCCTTCTCCCGAGGAGGCAACTGAGCTCCAACCTGAAAAAATTTCTTTGGATCACCATCTATAACAATTTTCTTCAGCTTCTCACACTTTGCCCTTTCTGACATCGCATCCGTAGATAGGACCGAAAACCTTGATTGCTATGAGCCACCCTCGGCAGAGGCCGAGGACTCAATTTTAGGTTGATGCATAATTGCAGCTACCAAGCACTGCCTAGCCACAGACTAGCTCCCAATTAGCTCCTCAATCTGGTTCCCGGACGGATACTTCACTTTCAAATGCAAGGTGGAAGAAACAGCTCTCAAGGCATGGAGTCAGGGCTTTGCCACAATGGCAGTGTAGGGGGAGTAAGCATCTATCACAATGAAGTCTACTTCCACCACTTCAGACCCTGCTTGTACTGTTAATCTAATTTGACCCCTTGGAATGACAACTTTCCCATCAAAGCCTACCAAAGGTGAATCATAATATGCCAAGTCGTTAGGTCTCAACCTTAGCTCTTATATAGATCAGGGTACATGATTTCTGCACTGTTGCCTTGATCTACCAACATCCTCTTCACATCATACCCTTCTATCCTGAGGGTGACCACTAAAACATCATCATGTGGCTGTATGGTTCCAATCTTGTCCTTATCCGAAAAACTTAACACTGGTCGGACCTCCACTCTAGCTCACTTTAGCTCAGGGCTAGTGTCCTCAGCTGGTGGTCAAGATATAAACATCACCCTGGAAGGGTGAGAACCCGTTCTCACTGGAGCAGCGAAGTTGACATTAATTATGCCCAAAGGTGGCCTTGAAGAAGCATCTCCCTGAGCTCCCGATCTTGCCTGATCCCCTTACCCATTGGGCCAATATAAAAACTATATCAATCTTCCATCCCTGACCAGCTATTCCAGATGATTCCACAAAGTTCTATAGTGCTCGGTAGTAAGTCCTCGTTCCTAGTGGTATTGGTAATGAAGGCTTTGGTTGCGCCTCATAGGGTCTCCTCTCATCATGTTTGGCCATTTGAAGTATGACTCATTCTTGATCTTTTCTAAAACCTGATGCACGGGCTCTCGAAACACTGTGCCAATCACTTGAGTAGCAGTAGACCTAGATTGCCCAACAAAATTCCTTTGGGGTCTATTATTATTATATCTGTCCGACCTGAAATCCCTCCTATCCTAAGGGATAACTTTAGCTTTTCCTTTCCCTTACTATTGGTCTTCCTCAACCTGTTTATACTCGTTAATACGGTCCATGAGCCGACGCACACTCCTCACAAGCTTCTTGGTTAAAGACTTTTTCAAATCATGCTCGGCAGGTAGGCCGACCTTAAAAGTCCTTATGGCCACGTCATCAAAGTCCCCATCTATCTCATTAAACATTTCTCAGTATCTGTCTGAGTATGTTTTTCAAGGTCTCTTCTTCTTGCGTGGTCATAGATAACAGGGAATCTAAAGGCCGAGGAACTCTACTGCATGAGATAAAGCGAGATCCAAACGCCCTCGTGAGTTCCTTAAAGGAACCAATAGAGCCTGCTCCCAGGCCATTGAACCACCTCATTGCCACAGGCCCTAAGTTGGATGAGAATACCTTGCACATCAAGGCCTCATTCTTGGAGTGCACAGCCATTCTCTGGTTGAAGTGGCTCACATGCTCCGTAGGGTCTATTCGACTATTGTACATGATGAACGTTGGCTGAGTGAATCGTCGAGGAATTCTCCCTCCTTCAATTTTGCATGTGAAGGGCGACTTGGAAATCTGGCTCAACACTTTTCTCATCGCATCGTTTCCTGAGCCTTTGCAAAACGAGTTCCTATTTCGGGGCTCATGATGGTAGTCCTCATCATACGAGAAAGACTCACTAGGGTAGTCCTCGACTTGGGTTTGTAACTGCCATCTCCTTCTCCACCAAAAGAAGAAGCAAAAACTGAGGGAGTTCTCCGTCGTTCGTGGCGCAACTTCTTTTGCAAATGATCATCTTAAGCTGCATGTTTCTAGCATTTTCCTCATGAGAGACGTGACCCCCACTTCGAGATTGGCTTCTGCTAGTATGGATGGTATGCACATTTCCCTCTCGATCCCTTCTTCGTTCAAGAAGGAGGAAATGATCTTGACGTTGGGACCCCCTAGATTCTGCTTGGTTTGGACTTAAACCTACCATAATTGAACGCTAAACTCACAGCAACACCAGAATTTCCCACAGACGGCGCCAATTGTAAGGACGCAATTTGGTTCCCAAGCCCAAAGGATGGATGGATTTAGGCCCAAAAAGCCTAATATAATGAATTTGTAGAGAGTGAGTTGTAAAATTAGGCCTTGATGAGTTAAAACAACAACTAAAGTGGATCCAGATAACAAGGAAATAAAAATAAAATGGTTTTTCCTAAAGAAAATTGTCCTCGGCACAGTCCGAGGAGATTAATTCTAGTAAATCTTTTTTTGAATTTTGGTTACAAGTGTAGCTCTTGTTGTTACAATGTTTTTCTCTCAAATCTCCGATCCCCTTCTCTTAGGGACATCTTTCTATTTTATACTCTTTTCTTTCTTCTATCTCCACCCTTCACTTGTATATTAGATTGCTGGTGTTGATCCTTGTCCTATCAGCCATTTTCTAAAGTCTTGGGGGGCAGCTGTAAGGCTGAAAATTACTATTTAGGTATCATTTCCTCATTAATGCGGCTAAGGAGTTAGTTACAGAGTATTTAATGCAGTGGTAGCAGCTTTCTCTCAGATATTTCATAGCTTTTTCTTTGTCCTGCACTTCCATGAATTATATCCTTATCAATAGAAACTCCTAGAATGTCACTCTGGATAACAGAACACATCATTTGACCTCTGCTTCGCTTAGCCGAGGAGACACTCCTCCTCAACCTACCTTTCCTAACCTTCTTAGTCGTAACTTACTCGTGGAGCTCTGGGTCTTATGTCTTCATTACTGTTTATCTGTCCTCGGACCAATAAGCGTCCTCAGACAACGCTCAAGGCCCAATATGCATTCTTGGACCCCTTCGCCCTACAATATGGTTGTTGATATGGCTCGACCGGAGTATAACAACAATAAATGCTACACTTTAACTTTTAGATATATATAGATTAGCACCAAGTAGAAGAATAATTCAACCCAAATTACATTAAGGAAAAATTCTTTCACACTAGTTCAAACATACATTCACAATTGATGTGAGAATGTTCACATTTTAAAAATGTCAACATTTAACACATAAAAGTGAATGTATGAGAATAAAAAAAATCCTTACATTAATCCATAATCAACTAGCTACAATAGAAAATCCATGTGCTTCACAATAGGCTCTCCAAATTTTACATCCAAGATAGAAAGAAAATAAAATCATAATAAGATTACATAAGATATGAAGGTAAAAATGAAATCCCTCTAATAGCATCAATTAGAGTTAATCAACATACCGCCGGCAAGTGTGGTGTAGTGGTTAAGGAAGTCAATACCATACCAGAGGCTGTATTGGTTTGGCCAGCGGTATGATATATTTCGGGTACCGGTTTGGTTAGCGGTATGATATATTTCCTAATATGCAGACATTGTGGTAATGGGTTCAAGTAGTAGCACATCCTACTATTTAATGGTGGTACCCATGGGCTTACTAAAATACCTAAGTGGCAATGTACCATGGGGCATGAATCAATGATTACACACACCAGTCCCTTTTTTTCTTCTAAGAAGAAAGAGTTAACCAACATCAATCAAGTCCAACAAAATCAATTGGTACTAAATTACTGACAGGCCTAATTTAGGATTCACACCACATTATATACAATCCAAACACCCCCCCCCCCCCCCAAAAAAAAAAGGAGAAAAAAAACATTTATCATTTTGCCACTTACAAAAAACTTAATCTCTCTAATTTAATATACGTATTAGTTATTACTCTTGCTCTTCTTCTTTTATTTATTTATTTATTTTTTATGTTACAACTATTACTAATTTTCTTCTAAAAACAAACTATTACTAATTTTATTACGTAGACCTTACAAATTGATGAGTCAACTTTTAAAACATAAACCAAGAAAGTAATTAAGAAATTTTTTTATTATGTTGCTAATTTGGCACCAATCACATTTATTTATACTTCTGTAAGTTTTTTGTAATAAAATTTGTAGTAGGTCTAATATTTTCCTTTATTGTTTTGTTATCACTTCTAGTTCAGTGAAGCTAAACTCTCTCATATAGTGGCTGTCTTAATTACATGATTGCACGCTTAATAAAAGTTGAGAGTTAACTGCTGTCAGTCCTGTTGGATTTAGAAATTTATACTATCATACTAGTGAACCAAATATCATAGCTGAATGTATATGTTGCAGGGGCTATATGGCACCAGAATATGCATTATGGGGTATTTTAACTTACAAGGCAGATGTTTATAGTTTTGGAGTTGTTGTATTGGAAATTGTTTCTGGGAAGAACAATAGGAAACATGGACCAAACGAGAACCATGCATGTCTTCTAGATTGGGTAAGATACATCCTTCCAATGTTCTTTTGAAACTTCGCAGCTAAAAGCACCGTATGAAGCATGAACCCAGGTTGCTTCTTTTGGAGCTACTTCATTTGACTAGGTCAACCTGCTTTATGCTTCGCGGGGCTCAAGGTGGAAAATCATCATCCATAATTTAGTTGAAATTGTCTGACCCCCAGTTATATGAGGCAAGAATTTAGCCAATTGAACAATATTTTTTGCTTGCGTCTTCAAGGCTCAAGTTGCATAACTAATTTTTCATAGAAATCTAAGTGATGTGCTGATGATGTCTTAACGCTTTGTTAAAATTCTTCAAAACACTAGAAAATTTAATTATATTTTGCAAAAAAAAAAAAAAAAATTGAAAGGATGAATTTCCCTACAAAAAGACATTGTTATTAATTGCTTTATATTTAAATTATAAAAAAAAAAAAAATTCTTTTATTAGTTTACTCACTGATTTTTTCATCATTTGAATAAGAAGCCTATTGGTTTGCTCATTAATATAAAATTGCGAAATTAAATCAGTTTTTTTTTTTTTTTCCCATTGGTTTCCTTCTCACTCCCAAACTCTCTTCTTTGTCACTTCAGGCCATCATTTTACATCAGAAGGGGAATATGATGGAGCTTGTAGATCCAGAATTGGGGACTGAATTCAGTAAGGAAGAGGCACTTAGAATGATTAAGGTAGCTTTATTATGCATTAATCCATCACCAGTGCTTAGGCCCACCATGAGTGCCGTAGTGAGCATGCTTGAAGGACAAACAGTCGTTGATGAATCGAACATTGATCTAAGAGTTTATAGTAATGAATGGGCGTTAGATTCCTTAAGTGACCAATTTGGTCAGAGCCAACGTGAAAGCTCAATGGAAAGTCAGAGCCTCACTCAGTCATTAAAGGCTAGATGGATTGGGTCTTCTTCTACATCAGCCCCAGTATCTCTATCCCACTAATCTTGACTCTCGGTAACATATATAATCAACTAATATGTGCTTGTTTAATGATAAGAAACAATATATTTGTTTCACTAACTCCAAAAGATAAATGGATTAGCTATGTGATTAAGTCTTGTGGTTCATTAGTCTCAAGTTTCTCATTTTGAGATCTTGAGTTTGACTCCCTCTATTAGTATACAGCCAACTCCTATGCTCCTTGCAGACTTGCAGTTACCTAAGAAATTTATCCATGAATGTGCCACAGGAGGATTGCCTATGCCTATTGCTCCAAACAGCCTAGGGATTAGTTAGGTTTCAAAAAGATTTGGATATCTCGTAAAAAAAAAAGAAAAAAGAAAAGAAAGAAAGATCAGCTATGTGGTTTCAACTTTCAACTCCAACATTTGTAAGAGGAAACTCCATGTACTTTTTACAAACTGAGGAATTGTTCCCTATATCTATAGTGTTGAGCATGTAATTATTATTAATTATAGAGATGTATATACTCTTCTTGTACATCTGCCCAGGATCTTTATCCTATAACTCTTGATTCTTGGTAACGTAAAAGCATGCTACTGCCCTCTAAACTTATAAGACAGGTAAATGTTTGTTTAATGATAAGAAACTATATTTACTCCAGGAGTGAAAAGCTAAGCTCTATGGTTTTAATTCCAACATGATACTTCGGATGGGATTTTTTTTGGGAGTGAGGCGGGCACACTCATCTATTTAGCCCATTGTCGGCTTGTGGACAAAAATATGCTCTATGCCAATTGCCAAGGGTAATTGGGCTTGGTTTGGGGGTTAAACCACCAATCAGCTTGATTCCTTTGGATAAACCTTTGCAATCTGTCGAACTGGATGAGTTTAAGTTATACTTGGTTTATCTTCACTAGAGTTACAATATTTTTGAATCATTGGATTTTATTAGATCTAAGTCTAACATTAGAAAAAAAGAACTAGATGCCATGACATTAATTTTCTTTATTTTGTGAAATTGTAGGCTCTCTCTTACCCCAAAATTTGTCATTTACTCTCTTGTATCTTTATAACAACTCGTTTGGGAGAAGGGAAATGAATGGAATGAAAAGAATAAGTTTAAAATATTTTTCTATTCCATTGTTCGGGAGTTTAAGTGGAAGAGAATGGACTCTATTCTCTCAAATTTTCACACCCCCCCCCCCCCCCCAAATTGGAAGGAAAAGAAAGGAAAAGAATTAGATTTAATGAATTTTTTACTAAAACTTCTAAAATACCTATATATATTCATCTATTTATTTTAAAATATGGATTTAAAATCTAACTAGCAATAAACCCTTGTGTGTTGAACAAATTTTTTTAAAAGTACTAATTATTATTGTTGTTGTTGTTGTGATGCATGGAAATTAACGTACTTGTACCATTAGTTTAATTACCCATTATTTCCTTTTGGAATTGTTTTTAATTATAGGGTAATGCGATACCAAAATAACACTTTTGGTTTTTTTTTTTTTTTTTTTTTTTTTTTTTTTTTTTTTTAGTCTTCATGCATTTCTAATTTATTATTATTAGTTATTACATTTACTGAAAATATTATTAGTAATATATACTATCAATTTGTTTAGAATAATAATAATAAATATACACCATTTTTTTAATTAATACACCACTAATTTTAGTGGCATTAAACGCACACTATTTTGTAACCTATTTTAGTGGAGGGTACTGCTGCCTCCATCAGTTGATGATTTAAAGGCCATGGCATGGCGAAAATCAATCACTTTTGTCATCGAATTTGGTCTCCAAGAGGTAATTTTTGAGGGAGACTCCGAAGTAGTTTACAAGCATCTTTCGGCAATTTCATCAAGCTTGGCTTCCTTTGGACACATAACTGATGAGACTCGACAATTAGTTTCTAATTTTCGCTTTGCTTCTTTTTTCCATGTAAAATGTATAGGTAATGCTGTAGCGGATAAACTGGCTAAATTAGCCAAAAATTCTACTGGTCCACAGATATGGAGGGAAGATATTCACTATGAGGCTAACAGTTTTATAATTCTTGACAAATTGTTACTGAAAAGCTTCAGCTGGTTTCTCAAAACTAAAAAAAATAAAGCTGTTTTTCTTTTACTGTTGAACTTCCTAAAACGTTTATGGTAAAATTTTAGTAGTACTTTTTTTTAGAAACAATTTTAGAAGTACTAAACACACAACATTTGGTTAATTGTAACCAATCATTAATAGTTTTTTTTCCTCGTTTGCTAAAATGTTAACGGGAAGAAATTAATTGTCTTTATAATTTTTTCCTAATTATATTTATGAAATCAAAATAGATTATAATGATTTTATTACGTGTTATTCTCATATGCTTTAAGAAAAGTACACGTGTCATCATTGTATGCATTCTCATATTTCCCATTTCAAAATTAATTACATGTTTCTAGCTTAATTACATATTTTTATATTTTCATGTCATTGTTATTATTTGGACTACCAAAAGCATTTAAAGGAAGAAATTAATTGGTCTCACCATTGTTGTCTCATAGAATATAATATGTAATAATTGTGTGGGTTCCTTTTTTGGAAAGTACCCAAATCCATTGATGACAAGGGATCTTAGGCCTCCAAGGATGGATGGTTAGACTGGGTCCAATTCTCCACGGCCTATTGGGGCCGTTATATGAACCAGTTTGTGCGCAAGTCACATAAAGTTCCTCAAGGCAAAAATGCGATTCCTCCTAAACAATAAAATACCATTATAAGTGTTTTAGTGTCAACGAATGACTCTTTACTCTTGCTAAATAAGTAAAATAATTATTCATAATATTCACAATGAAAAGGAGATTGAAATAGAATATTTCAAGCTTATTTTTTATTGTGTGAACATTTAAAAAAGTTCATTCACTTGGTTCCCCCAGCGTGATGTTATGGTACCCTAAATGTGATGTTGTGGTACCCCAAACGGGATGTCGTGGTTCCTAGGGGTACTAGGCCTATAATCCATGGAACCCAGAATGTTGATTCCTTAAACTATAAGATCTATCTCCATGCTTATTATGCAATGGAGTTTTGCCCTTTCCCTTTACCTCTATAAGTCCTGCATAAGAACACACCATACAATACACATATCTTCAAATAATTGTTAGTTTCTTAAATTAGGATATACATTTTAATACATATACATATATGTAAATGAATTTCATGAGAATGAGTCAGCCACGAGAATCCTGGCCCCAATTCTCACAGACTTAGTGCTTTTGCACAAGACTTGTGGGATTTGGAACTCAAGTCCAAGAAGCTTTGCTTGGGCATTGCCTTCCAAGATAGTTAGGTGAGGGGGATTTTTTGGGAGAGAGTGACATCTGATGTGTGCATGTCTTGGCATATGTTTCTTTGGAGGCTAAGTGATATTTTGAATGATCTCAAGGATATGAGACGAATTCCTCCACCTTGGCTCTCTTATTTTGTTCATTTTTCTCTCCCTTTCTGGGCTATTAAAGCTCTAAGAGTTATCCTTTTGAACCTTTGAACTCTCCCTTTTTCCCTCCATTTGAATCCCTCTTCCCCCCCCCCCCCGGTCTCTTTACTATGCCTTAGTGTTCCTCTTATAGTGGACATAGTCTGGTGGATGTCCTTGGTTTGCTGGGTAAAACCATGTCCTCTAGAACCTGAAAAAGTGCATTGGGTAAAAGCTTAGCTTAATTAGGCAATTATAACTCAAAATGGGCATTTGACTTTGTTGAGGTACAAATTTTCGGGCCTTAATTTCATTAGCCCACCCACAAAAGCCCATAAATTATTTTGAGCCCACATAAATATTCCCCATATATATTACCCAAATATTCTCCATGTTATTAAGCCTTCACAAATATTTCATACACAAGTCCATAAATTGTCTTGGGCCCTCTCACAAATAATACCCATTAAAGCCCACATATTATCCAACTAGGGTTTTCACAAAATACTCACCATATTGCTACCATAGTGAGCCACAAAATTATACCATCTCTACAAAAAAGCCCAAAGACATTTACCTTGTGGGAAAAGTCCAAATGGCCTAACAAATCCATCTCTAAAGTCCGTTACGATATGACATCCCTAAAGCCTGCTACGATGCGGCACCTCTAAAAGCCCGTTACGATATGGCACTTCTACTAAGCCCGTTGCTACACAGCAATATTTTTACAAAATCCTACAAAGGCCAAATGCTAATTTGGCACATTTCACAAAGCCCAAAATACTATTTTGGCAAAAACAATTACTTTATGCTCGAAGCCCAAATGCTAATTTGGCAATTATTTTTGCAGAGCCCAAATTCTAATTTGGCACTATTTCATAAAGCCCAAAATACTATTTTGGCAAAAACAATTACTTTATGCTCAAAGCCCAAATGCTAATTTGACACTTATTTTTGCAAAGCCCAAATGCTAATTTGGCACTATTTCACAAAGCTCAAAATACTATTTTGGCAAAAAAAATTACTTTATGCTCAAAGCCCAAATGTTAATTTGACACTTATTTTTTGCAAAGCCCAAATACTATTTTGGCACTACTTTACAAAGCCCAAATGCTATTTTGGCACATACTTACAAAACTCAAATATTATTTTTGACATTTGTTTTACCTATACTAAATCCCCCATTCATGGAAAATATAATTATTCATCCCTCAAAGAAATACCTCTCTTACAAAATTTATAAAAGCCCATGTATATCACCCATGGCAAAAACTATGCATTTTGTAGGGATAACAATGCCCAAGGAAGCTTAACTACAAAGCTCAGTTAGGCTAGCCCAGCTCACACACAAATTCCAGCGGCTGAAGATCACGTGAGCTGACCAACCAAATCTCAGTACAACTAAACAACTGGAGCCTATTCCCATCAAGTCCCAACTTGTCCAAATAGATCAGAAGAGGACACGTGTCCATCAGGGGTTAAACCTTTCCTTCACAAGTTGAAATTCCATCATGTTTCATGTGACATAAAGCTGAAAGTGATGTGACAGAAAGCTGGGAAGCTTCAGCCAGCTGTCACTTTTTTCTTCTCACCCATCCAGTCAAGAACCAGGAGCAGCCATGACCATGCCATTAAAGCTCTTGAAACAACTTGAAATCAATTCATTTTCATATTAAAAACGTGTATTCTCTGGTTCATGAACCAAGCACATGAACCCCAATTGGGGAAATTTAGGGAAATGTGGTTTGGAGGGCACAAAGGGGATCCCAACAGAGTTCCCAGTAAGGGCTCCAAGGTTGACACCTAACTTGGGGTGATGTAGTCTGCCCTAGGGAGCTCTGATTCTAATAGCAGCATAACCAATATCATTAACCTAAAGCATGCTCTAATCCCATCAGCCAAAGCCAATCAGCATTCAATGCTAAGTCAGAATCAAAGCTGTTATTACCCAAAACAACAAGAACCTTTTAAAAGTTGAGCTTACCACTCTTAGCTAAAATCCTAGGAATGATTCTCTAAGGATTTTCTAAAGATTGAGAAAGATTTAGTAGAGATTATTTGCTAATTACCCCCTAAAACCCAAAATATAAATGGAACTCTCCATTAATGCTTAAAGGGAATATACTAAGATAGACTAAGATATACACTAAGGAAGAACTCTTCCTTAACCTTTCTGTTTAAGCCTTCTCCAAGCTGGGAAAAAGTCACTGAGTTCTTAGTTTCAAGCTTAGAAGCTAAGTTCCCCAGCTCTTAGCTCATAAACACTTTTCATAACTCTACTCATAAACACTTATCTACCTCCAGCAAAAAGCACTAGCAGCTTTACTATACACTCTCACTCATTACTCATACTACTCACAAATAACTCTCTTTACTCATTACCTATTACTATACCCACGAGCATGTCTTGGCACCATAATGATCTTGCTGTGCTAGCTAGGATCTCTCTCTCTCCCTTCATCTCACACTAAGTTTTTCTTATTATTTGTTATAATAGAACCTATAATATTTACTTTTTCATTTACTATTGATAGTTATGATGTAACTGTTACTATAGAATTTTTCCCTTATATTGTTGTATTAGGAGACTCTTCTCCAGAGCTAACGGATGATGAGTCTAAAAATGTAGATATTTTCCTTAATCTATGAAATAGCTAACAACTGGAGGTTTATCTTGTTTTATCTCATTTTACTGTTGGGACATTTTATTGCTGAGCCAGTTTACTGCAAAAACACTTTACTGCTGGGCTATTTTCAGTAGAAACACTTTACTGTTGAGTCACTTCTGATAGTATGTTTTTTAACCATGCTAACATGTTCGCTGTAGGGATTGTTCATGGGCCACTCTTGTCAGTCTCAATCTAGGCCCAAAGTATAAAATACGGTGAATTCTTTGGATCTTCACTGATAGCCTTTGGGCCGTGCATCAAGCCCATCGTCGAGTTTTGGTTTAGACCCCACAACTCAACAAAAATCTCAGTTGTCGGAAGGGAAACTTTTTCACCCCCGACAGACTTTGGCTACAAATGGAAGATTCCTTCCTGGAAAGCCAATTGAAAGTGACAATTGAGAGGAAATTGTGGGGATGTGTCATGCACATGGGGGAATTGAGTTTTCCATTGGTTCATGCATTGCAAGCAAATATATGAACCAAGGGAAACTTTCGGGATCCTCTTTTCACCAAAAAGCACTTCCCTACTGACCAAACAACTTCTCCCTTACTACCAACTTGGGATCTCATGGGCTTGGATCATGGGTTACAAAGATAATACCTGGTTTTGCTGGATTTTTTAATGGTTTTTGTTGGAAATCTGAACATATACCTTGGCTTTCCCATATGTCAGTCAATGTCCTCTTCTCAAGGCTTCAAAAGGACACATCAAGGTCCTAGGGCCTTAATGTTCTTCTTGCTGCATATCCTCTGGCCTGACCAAGTTTGGGTCCTCTTCTTTATTATTATTATTATTGTTATTATTTATTTCTTCTTTTTAGGACTTTGGGCCTTCATGGTTCTTAACTTCATGAATTGCGCCTTCTTTTGTTAAGTCCCATGGTCTTTCCTTACTTTTCATGGAACAAGCTTTCTTGACAAATTTTGGTCCTCAACATTAGCCCTGCGAGCTCATGGGTTACCTATAGCCCACGTGCGAGAAAATAAATTGTTCTTGAACACTTTCTTGGTTTGTAGAGCCAATGTGTAGACCAAATAATTCTTGAGGGAAACTCCAAAGGAATTCTTACACTTCCTTCATGGAATGAACTAATATATTGCCAAAGATTAGAATTCACCTTCATGTTAGTATTAAGCTATAGATTGGTATTCAAAAAGCAAATCAAATTAGTCAAACCGACAATGAAGTATGCATATATAGCAAAATTATATTGGTATCGCATTTGATGCTAAGAGTATAATTCTAGCACTAATGTTTTTGCTAGCAATTCTAGGGTATTTATTTTTTTTTTTTTTTGAAAGTAGCATCCAAAAATCATGTTGAATGCATATTAAATCTCAATATAAGATAGCATTGCTTTGTCAACAAGATTTTGTTTGTTTTACAAAATAGGTTGAGTGAGGGAGGCCCCCATGAACTTTGACAAATATATTCTATGTATTGTATTACATGCTTGCTATGGCTAAGGTGAATAACACCAAGATGTTTGCCACATGAGATTTTTAGTCCATGGATAGTGACTTACCAATGGGACCATGATATCATAAATCATTGAATCATATAAACATGCTGATTTAGAGTCTAATCAAGGCTAGCTACTCTTCTCAAAATATATAAAGAGATTAGAAACTTCCCTGAGGACATGGCTTAGAAGGCTTAAGAACATCTTCACGCCTTGCTTTAGCTAAAGACCTTACTCTTCAGGTGGGTGCTCTTGATTTTTTCCTTATTCTTTTTTCAGATTGTAAGAGATTGTATAGTATTTCAGATTGCAACAAGTTATTCACATACCATGCCACTAATTATATTGTTGTTGAATTGCTATATACCATATAGTTCACGAGTCAAAGAAAATAATAATGGCTGAACTTATGTAAAGTAAAGTTTGCACTAGGCTTCTCAATTTTCATCAAGTGAAAGATGTATCTAAGGGAAAATTTTAATCTTATCTTAGCCCCTAGTGTATGTACTAGAAAAGCCAACTACCAAATAAATCATAACAGTAAGGATTACTTCATGTATATGAAACCATGTGGGGGTCTCAACCATGTAAGAATTCCAAATTTTGGTTTTTCATAATTGGTCATGTAAGAAGACCAAAATATTAGAATTTTCATTTTAATCTACATGAATAAAGTATTAGTGCATGGGTGATACCTCTTAGGGGATTGTTGAAGATGTGGATGAAGAAGAGGAATTGGTGGAGTACAAGTTTGAGAAGATGAATGATCAAGATGATATCCATACAGCCTATAAGAAACTATACAGGCTTTCTGAGAAACATGAGAAACTTAATAAGTTGGCCACCAAAAAGCTTAGTGATGTGGAACATGACCGTGAAGAGCTTTCCATAAAGTTTTATGAAGCGAATCAGACTATTAGAGCATTGAGGTTTGAAAATAATTTCTTGGTTGAGAAGACCAAGAAGCTTGAAGCGGACCTGTTTCAAGTCAGAGCTCAATTGGAGAGGACTTTAAGTGCAAACCTTGATGAGATGCTCAGTCTTTAGAAATCTGCTTCTGATCGAACAAGTTTAGGTTATGGTTTCTCTTCTTCTAATATTGCTTCTACTAGTACTACTGTTTTTGTTCCTCCTAGTAATAATGTTGAAATTGAGAACAATGATGTCAAAACTGATTTAGCTAGTGAGAACATAGACAAGGGTAAATCTATCTTAGGAGCACCCCCTAAGCAAGATAAGAAGGAAGCTAAAAACCCTAGGGCTAAGAAGGCTAACTCTCAAAAACCTAAACAAAAGAAGTAGCATCTCTGTCATCATTGTGGAATTGTTGGTCATACTCGACCAAATTGCTATAAGTGGTTAGCCACTTAATAGAGGAACGACATATCTTAGGAGCACCCCCTAAGCAAGATAAGAAGGAAGCTAAAAACCCTAGGGCTAAGAAGGCTAACTCTTAAAAGCCTAAACAAAAGAAGCAGCATCTTTGTCATCATTGTGGAGTTACCGGTCATACTCGACCAAATTGCTATAAGTGGTTAGCCACTTAACAGAGCAATGACATGATAGTATCTGGAAGCCAGAATCAGCTTCAATCCTCTTTTACTACCTTTGGAGATCTTCTCAAAGCCCTCATGTTCCTTTCGAACTTGAATGGTTTCAATTCTTCCCCCTCACCGCCAGATCAAGGATTTGCTAGACGGAAAGGTTCTTCCAAGGTGTGGAAGGAAAAGGACTCTAAGTGATTCTATCACTTTCTTCTCTCTCTTTGTGTTTTTGTTTTTGCATAACTTGTGTGTTTTGCTTTTATTTTGAGTCAGTCTAATTTTTATGCTTTGCTTTGATTAACATGTTTTTGTTTGTTTTCAGTTTTGTTTATTTTTTTTTCAAATAAAAAAATTGAAAAATCAGAAAAAATACAAAAAACAGTGTGTATTCTATGTACATTAGTACTTGTGTGCCTTGGATGGCCATTGAAATAAAGTTTTCTAAACTTTGTATTTTTTATAGCTTAGATGAGCATCTCTATGCATAACTAAGCAAGTGAACTTTATGGCTCGTGTTGGTGATGAGTAAGATTAAGTCATCTCTTGTAGTTAACACTCGTATCACTCTTTTTGATGGGAAGAACTAGAAAATCTTAAGAAAAAGGCATAAATAATCATCTCACCACTGTTGCCCACCAATCATGAAATGACATTTGTATGCTTCGGCATAGTAAAAGTGCAATGTCAATGACATTTGTGTGCTTAGGCATAGCAAAATTGGAATGTCAAATGCTTAAGATAATTGGGTATTTCTTTTCTATCTATCATATGCCCATGCATGATTTGCTTAAAAAGAAAAATATGCAAAGAAAAATAAAAAGAAAAGAAATCAAAATGCTTTAAATATGATTGCAAGCATGTATTTTAGGAGATGTGGGAGTTATAGGATGTACCTCGAAGGTGATAGTCCTATTAAACAGTTATGATTGTGTGTGAGTTAAAGTGATTTTTTCATATCTCAAATTGTCATAACATGTATACACTTATACAATCTTGCGATATTTTTCACACACAACACGCAATATTCTTTGCTACACTTGATACATGTGTAGGTACAATGTGATTTAGCCATCACAAGGTTTACATGTGTTAATGTATGCTCACTAAATTGTCTTGACTTATTTTTGAAGTATAAAATTGGTTAGACTTGTTTAGTGTGTGTGTGTGTGTGTTTTTGGGATCCATGTGCTTAAAATTGTTGTTGAGAGATGATTTGGGAGTCTAAAATTTTGATTGGATCATTGGTTGAGTTGCATGCTTGATCGCATTCATATTTGTGTTTTTCCCTTCTTGAAAAATTGTTTTTAAGCAATCTCGACAACTTCTCGACACCTAGCTATCTATCGAGCTTTTCAACATCCTCTTATCGCAATCTCGATAGCTTTTTGACAGCTAGGTGGATTGATCAATATTTCTTTTGGACCCTCGATAGCTTTTCGACAGCTGGTGGATCGATCGAGCTTCTTTTTAGCCTTTTGTTGAATTATCCCTCGACAGATCCTCGACAACTTCATTTGTCAACGCCTTTTTGCTCGACACCTGACTCGATACCTGTCTTGACACCTCTCAACACTTCTATCTGTCGAGATTTACTGGGCTCCTATTTAAGCACGGATCGCAATTTCCCTCTCATTTTTCTCGATCTCTCTATCTCAACAAGCTTGTCTTTTCAACTCCCAAAACTCTCTCACTCACTCCAAACCTCACTTTCAAGCGATTTTCAAGCTTTCTCAAGTTTTTTCTTCACTTGGTGAGTTTCTAATCTTTCATTTACATGCATTTCATGTTTTGAAACCTAGGTTTTGGGGTTTTTGAAAAATTTTGGGGTTTTTCAAAATTGATGAGTTTTTGTTGAAATTTTGCGATGGGTTTTTGCTTAAATGTGTTTAAAATCTCATACATTGCATCACATAAGCATTATAACAATATTATCATGCATTTAGATGTGTGCAAATTGATTGTGTGCTGGTAGGATTGGATTGGGTTGAGCCTATGATGCCTTTTATATTGCGTGCCACATGTTCATGCATTTCCTATGCATATGTACTCTCTTTTCAATATACTTGTTATATTTGAAATGTGTTGGGAGATTGTCACTCTCTCTCCCTCTCTTTTCGTTTATGTTAGTCGTGTCTATGACACCTAAACGTAAGTCTGCTCCATCCTGGAACCCTCTTCATTCCGAGGCATCCATTTCATCTGATCCTACTCTATCACATATTTGATTCCGTGATGAGGATGGCCATAAGGCCTTCTCAGAGAACTTTTCTCGATGAGGCATTTATTCTGAATGTCGAGTCATTTTGGCGGACTTCGCCGATATTAACCTACCCGATGTCATTCATAGTTAGGGTTGGGAGTCACTGTGTGATGTCTCGATCACATATCCATCCGTGCTAATCCAGGAGTTTTACTCTAACATGCATGGATTTGATTTTTCAGTACCTCATTTTATCACTCGTGTTTGAGGTACGCACATTGTTGTTACACCGCAGCTTGTTATGGATGTGCTTCGTGTCCCTAGGGTAGAGTTTCCTAACTACCTTGGTTGTGAGCATCTAAGGACTGTGTCCAAAGATAAGCTCAAATCTGCTTTTTGTGAGCTCCGTTCTGATTTGGGTGAGTGTCAGTTCACTTACTGTTCGGACTTTGCAAAAGGTCCTCGGTTTTGGAATATGGTTATGACATTCGTTCTTCACCCTTACTATAACTCTATTACAGAGCCTCGTACTCAATTTTTGTTGTCCCTTCTTGAGCATCTTACCATAGATTTTCCTTTTCACTTTATTCTGTCTATCCTAGATGTCTATAGGGATTCGGCGTCCCATGATAAACTCATCTTTCCTTCGGTTATCACGAGGAACTTATGCCATTTTTCTGTTCCCTTCCCAGCGTTCGACCACTTTTCCCTTATGTGTGTCATAGACTATGCTACCGTTAAATGTAGCAAGGTGTAGTTTAGGTCGAGGCAGTCTGGGACAGTAGTTCCTCCCTCCTATTTGGCTCCATCTCGATCTGCTCCATCCACATCTGCTCCCTCCTCTTCTACGAGTGATGAGTCACTCGAAGACATTGTTGAGGTCTAAAAAGGATCATAGTGAAGGAGGCCCAAAAGAATGAGTCAGGCCCAAAAGGAAAAAATCAAGCTAAGTCCAAAGTAGCAGATGCAGGAGAACCACAAAGGAATAAAAAGGCCCAGGAGACTTGAAGCCCAGACGAAGAAGCATCCAAAAGAAAAAAAAAGAAAACCATGGCAAGGGATAATAAGTCAGGATCCTCAGCAACCATCAAGAGGCACGAATCCTTTCATGCACAAAGACAAAGGAAGACTAGGACAGCTCGAAAGAAAAAGACAGAAGAAGAAAATAAGAAACAAAAGCAAAAGAACACAAGCGCCAATAGAACCCAGCAACCTTTCATGGCACAGACAGAAAAAACCTCAGGGAACCAGAACAGGGAAGCATAAAAAAAAGAATGATAACAAGCGGCTTTCAAGTTGGTAGAATAGGATTCCGCCTAGATGGGAAAGAAAAGGGAAAAGTGGAAACTGCCAAAAAATGGTGATGCCGAGAAGGGCATACCTCAGCACATCCCAAAGAAGGTGGCCAACCAGGAACTTTCAAAAGAATCAGAGCTGAAAGAAGGAAAGAATGAGAAAAACGGGAAATGGGACTTACTGAGTGATAGGCACGGAACATGCTCTGTTTGCAAGAAGGCAAAACAGGGGAACCAACGGTTCCCCGAGAAGACCAGAACTCCATTATAAAAGGAAAGGATGGGTTGCGAAGAAAGGGCAACGAAAAGGAGAGAAAAAAAGAAGAGATTTTCTAGAGAGAAATCTATCAGTAAATCTGTGGTGAAGAGAAAGAAAACACTAAGGGAAAACGAATATTGCTTCCTGGTATCCTGTAAAAGCCACTATTGCACATACTCGGATTCAAAAAGAATCAAACTTTGCAAGTTTTGAAGGCTGAAATAGCCACTCAAGACTGTAATTTTTGAGCTTGATTGAACCTTGTATCACGTCCTAGTGAGCTTTTTGTAACTTAACAGACAACGTATTAATGAAATATGCCTTATTAATCCTAGTATCCCGTTAGCATTAATTTTGCACCACTTTGCTAATCCTGCTTCTTTTCCTTTTGAATTTACCTTGTTGTTTTTGGCATTCTTCAATACGAATATCCTTACTTGTCATTTTTTTTATTGTCAGGAGCATCCCCTGTATATCACTTGATTCTTAAACAGTTTGTTAGCTGCGGTGAGTCAAGGTTCGGTTCACCAAACCTTTTATTTAGGCCCAGGATCCTTGGGCCTGAGTGTCACAGAAAAGGGCACTCTCACATACATCATGGCGCAGCTTCAGCGCATGGATGCTCGTCTTGATACACTCTCTATAGAGTTGTATCAGGTGAACATTCATGTTCGCCGTATTGCACGGCGTCATGCGGTTATGGGTGGCTTCACTCCTAAGGCTTCTCCTCCACCTCTTCCAGTGGCTTCTGATTTTGAGACTAAGGATGATGATGTTGGTGATGACGATGATGCTTCTGATGATGATGATAATGCAGATGCTAGCTCTATCGATGAGATGTCTACTTGACACTTTTACCTTTTTTCACTCGTGATAAAAAGGGGGAGTAGTTTTGGATATGAGAGTAGTCATTCTTAGGGGGAGAGTTAGTATAGGACCCTTTTGTTAGGGGAAGTGTTGATATCTGAGGGATGTAGTGAGGATTACTTGTATCTTTTTTCTTTTCTCTATTTTAGATATATTTATTCTTGTACATGGGTCTTGTACCATTATTGACATACATTGTACTTATCTTCTTTATATGTTGATGTATGTTTCTTTCACCTACCCTTATGTGTGTTGTTTCTTTTCTCTCTATATGCACATGCTTCTTATTAGGTGTATGCATTCTATTATTTTTGTTTCACATAAAGATGCATTGATGAGTTTTGTTTAAAGTTTTAGGACCTATGTGATTCACTTGTTAGGAACATATATCACTATTTTATGTAATTGGCTAATCCTTTGACAAAACGCACTTTACTTGTATTTGGGTAGATCTAGGATGTGGTTAATACTTCAAGAAACTGTGTTTCAAGGTCAAGTGTTGAAGCCATGCAAGTCTGTCCAAGATTCAAGTCTGAAAAGTGTTTGTCATTATAGCTAGAAATCTAGCTCGACAGCTAGCATCTATCGAGCTTGAAGATCTGTTCCAACCTCGTGGCTCAACAGCTACTCAACAGCAGCTCGACAGATAGGCATCCGTCGAGGTTTATGAAAAACAAAATTTCAGTTTTGTTTTGACTCTAATATATGATTATGTGTTTGGGCCTTTTTTTCTCACATTCCTAGACATATAAAAGGATTATTTTAAGGGCCGTCAAAGGTGACACACATTGCACAAGTGTTGAGTAAATTTTGTTTAAGCAAATTGTGTCCGGAGATAGAATTTGCCCTAATTCATCATTCTTGTAAAGAAGTTGCTGTGTTTGTGCACTATGGGGTTTTGTGACCAAGCATCTTCTTGATCTTCATCGTGTGATGAACTGAAAAAATTTGTAGCCAATAACCTTCTCTAGTTGGTGATTGAAGTCGCGTATTGGGATCCGCGCAATTGGTTAGTTACGTATTGGGAGCCATGCATTATAAGGAGAAATTGTCACTACAGAACAAGTCCAATTGGTATTGGAGTAAGGGTTCAACTATAAATTGGTATAAGGCACTAGAATTCCTTTACTTGTAACCGCTTATTGTGATAATAGTGGATTCTCGGAAATAGTGACCTTAAAATCACCCGGTGGGGTTTTTATCATATTGGTTTTCCTCATTCATAAATAAATAACCATGTCAATTTATTTTCCGTTGCACTTAGTTTAATTGGTGATTTGTTTGTGTTACCACGCGTTTGCATGTTAATTTGATTAATTAGTAAACTTGGCTAATTATCAATTAATTCATCACAAGGGGTTAATACGTTTTTGGCCTATCACGATCGATCTAAAGTCATTCGATTGGTACTCGATCGATCAAAAGTTGCATATAAGCAAACGTAAAAAGCCCATAACTTGATCGTTTGAAGCCAAAATCGCGAGTCGTTTCTTCCAATATTTAAAGGACATTATAAGCTAACCCTAGAGATGGTTTCAAATTTTTTTAGAGAGATTAGAGTGCATCCTGTGCCTCTTTTGTAGATCTAGGGTTTTGTACCCAAAAGCTCTCTAATGTCTTCTATCGGTATTATTCCTTAAAGATTCTCAAGATCCAGTGTTGTAAAAGTTGCTGCATGCAAGATCAACGTTTAAGGAGATCCAAAACCTTTGAGTGGAGTCTCAAAGTCACAAGCAGATGAACTTGTGTTGTTGCAAAGGCCAAGGAAAGAAGTAGTCCGTGAACTTGGAGCTCTTATAGGGTCATGGTAGTAAGTTTTCTACTTGAGGTAGCAATAGAATGTTAGTGGTCTAAGTTCTATTGTACAAACTTCAATTCTTTCATAGTGGATTTGCTTTTTACCTTGAGGATAGCTAGGTTAAATCCTCCCTAGGTTTTTTACCGGTTTGGTTTTCTTAGGTCATCATATCATTGTGTTCTTTATATTTCCATTACTTTGCATGATATGATTGTTTTGTTTTAACTTAGATCTGAATAATAAACCTAAATATTCACTTGGTTAATTAATTAGGTTAAACAATCTAATTTTACAAGGGTCTAAAAATGTACAAGTAGTATCAGAGGGAGTTAGCTCTAGTATTTAGATCCTTTGATCTAAGAGTTGATCTTTGACCCCTGTCATCATGGATAATTTTAAGTGTCTTACTGTTTTTGATTGTGATGTTTTGAATAAAAAGGACACTATTGTTTTAGTTGATCTTTTTGAGGCTTCTGAAGGGAATTTGTAGGATTTTAGTCTTTCTTAGAGGATTGGTATAATCCTTGAAATACTCTCTGCTTCTCATGGATTTTCACCTACAAAGCCGAAGACTCATGCTATATGGATGAGAAAAGATTCTCTAAGGTGAGTGTTGTTGACTTGTCCCTAATTTAATTCTTTCAATTGTTTATGGACATATTTTGTTTTTGTTTTTCATTGTTTTGTTTTCTAGGTTGTTTTTTATTTAAAAAAAAAAAAAAATCCAAAAACATTGAAAAATTTCAAAAAGACAATTTTTTTTTTTTTTGCTTGAGGATTAAATGAATTATGATATCTCTCTCTTGATTTAGAGCATGCTTGACATTGTGGAGAAACTTGAATAGTGTGTGTTATATAAGTACTAAGCTATTTCTGATTTTGTGTGAGTATGTACTAGTTTTATACATGTACTCAAGGATTAATTAATAAATTGATATTTCTTGTTTGTGTACCCTCTATAGCTTAGTTTAGCACTATCATGCATAGCTTTGCATTGTACATCTAGCACAATGTGTGCATTTTGTTTTTGGTCATAAAATTTTTTTAAAACCAAAAATATTTTCATTTGTTTTGTATTACACATCATGGATATGTAAATGAGGTTGGCCAATTATATTTGTACTTCCTGGCTAAGTACCTTGTTTAGCTTGGATGAGTTTATTTTTTTGCACTTTGCTAGTTTTAGCTATGTAGTGCATGTTGTGTGGAAGTGTTTATAGTTTTTGATGACTTGATCTTAATTTAGAAGTCACATGGTTTTGATTGTTAGGACTAAAAAATCCTAAGAGAAAGGCATAAATAACCATCTCACCACTGTTTTCAAGCCAATCATGAACACCTTAGTGCATATCATATGATTTTGTGCACGAGAAAGGGTAGCACATGCACAAAAAGAACATAAGGTGTAGCCTCGGCTTATAATAATAAAATTGGTGTGTACATTATTGGGATATAATAAATTCAAATTGAAATAAAATTGGTGTGTACATTATGAGGCAAAACAAGAAACTTACATGATTGCAAGCTTGTATTCTAGGAGATGTGAGAGTTATATGATGTAACTCTTTAGGTGATAGTCGCTTTCAAATTTATGTGATAAATAATATAAAAATTGTGATTGATTACTATCTACATATCACCTCACATGTATCTCATGCCGTTTCTAGTTACACACACTACATAAGTTATTCTTTGCTAAACTTAGTACATGAAATTGTGTGTGAATTTGGTTTGGCCATCCAAGATTATGTTTTCTAAGGTGTTTGATGCAATATATGTTTAAGGGTTGGCAAAAATTGTGTTTTTGATGATTAAAAAGCTTGTTTTAAAGTTCTAGGTTGAAAACTCATGTTTTTGAAAAATATTTAAACTCATTCTCATGCATTTCATTCATGAAATCAATTGGTTTGAGTGTTTTCTGCATAAACTTTTGCAATTTTTCGAAAAAATCCAGTTTTTTAGAATTTTAATCAATCGAATGTGTTTTTCGACCGACCGAAAATCCCTTGATTTTTAATCATGACTTTCTACCTGACTCGATTGGTATTCGATCGATTGAAACTAAAAAATTTTCAGTTTCTAAGTTTTTGACCAAATTTTTTTTCATGCACCATTTATGTTTAGGATTCACATGCATTGTATTATTATTTTTTTTTTGTATCCATCTTGCAGTTTAGCAGTTATATCTCTCATTGTTTTCACACATAACATGCATACACTTTGCTAAATTGAGTACTCAACTTGATTTAAAAATTGATTGATTAATTTTTGAGTCCTTGTACATTTTAGTATATGCTATTTTTCTTGATGTGTGAAATGCTGAAAACTGAGGAAAATATTTTTTTTTGAGATATGATGGATAATAATTGTTCAAATATTTTCTCTACTTGATTAGAGTTCATACAACCATTTGTTTATTGGTCACATAGTGTCAAATTTGCATTCATTGAAAGAGAGAATATTTTTCTTCATGTGTAATCTCATTTTTTTGAGTTTGGTTTATGTCTTTTTATTTATCCCCACCTCCTAAATTTTCCCCAAAACTGTTTTTCCCAAAACATGTTTTGTTTTTCCTATTTCTATAGGGGGAGAAACTTGTTTTTAACCTTTGTTGTTCATAAGGGGAGTTGTTGCTTTTCATTTGTTTCCTTGATTCTCTATTTTTTCTTGACTTTTGTTGCGTATGTTTTTTGTTTACTCTTTGTTTGAGTTGTCTTTGTGTCAATACGTGACAAAAAGGGGGAGAAATAGATGAAATGTGGGAATCCTATTTAAAAAGTTTTTTAAAATGTTTTGTTTAGGGGGAGATAATACCGTTTTTGAAAGGGGGAGAATATAAAAACTATTTGATGTATCTAACTTAGGGGGAGATTTAGAATTTACTTTTGTTTTTATATTGTGTTTCATATTATTATTTATATGTCTTTCTTTCCACACATGCATTGATTTGTTCTTTTGAGTGTTTTCAAGAAAGACAGGTACATTCTAATCAAGACCTTCTACCTCTTCTTGCAACTTCTAGGTTAGAAGTCTTAGATTGGGATTTGTGATGTATTTGGGCACTTTGTTGTATGTGTGTTTTGTTATGGATTGCCAAAGGGGGAGATTGTTAGGTTTTGAGTTTGTAATGTTGGCAAACCATGAAAAAACTAGAATGGTCTACATTGAAGTCCAAGACAAAAAAAATCAAGTTCGGGATGAAAAAAATGAGTTACAAGCTGTTTCGTTCGATTGGTACTCGATCGATCAAAAGTTGCATATTAGCAAAAAATCAGCAAACTTAAAAAGCCCATAACTTGACCGTTTGAAGCCCAAATCGCGAGTCATTTTTTTCCAGTATTTAAAGGACATTATAAGCTAATTCTAGAGAGGGTTTTCAAAGTTTTTTAGAGAGATTAGAGTGCATCTTGTGCCTCTTTTGTAGATTTAGGGTTTTGTACCCAAAAGCTCTCTAATGTCTTCTACCAGTGTTATTCATTGAAAAATCTTAAGATCCAGTGTTGTAGAAGTTGTTGCATGCAAGATCAACATCTAAGGAGATCCAAAACCTTTGAGTGGAGTCTCAAAGTCATAAGCAGGTGAGCTTGTGTTGTTGCAATGGTCAAGGCAAGAAGTAGTTCATGGACTTGGAGCTATCATAGGGTCGTGGTAGTAAGTTTTTTACTCGAGGTAGCAATAGAATGTTAGTGGTCTAAGTTCTATTGTACAAACTTCAATTCTTTCATAGTAGATTTGCTTTTTACCTTGAGAATAGCTAGGTTAAATCCTCCCCAGGTTTTTTACTGGTTTGGTTTTGTTAGGTCATCATATCATTGTGTTCTTTATATTTCTGCTGCTTTGCATGATATGATTGTCTTGTTTTAACCTAGATCTGAATAATAAATCTAAGTATTTACTTGGTTAATTAATTAGGTTAAACAATCTAGTTTTACAGGGGTCTAAAAACATACAAATTTCATAAACCCTAAGTTTTGAATTCAATTGCCAGAAATTGCAAAAGAAATTCAAAATATAAGGGAAAAGGAAAATAGTGCAAGAATCAAGAGAAAACACAGAGAAGAAATTTTCTTCTTGATTTGAAACTAAAGCACTAAAAGTAAAATCACAAGTAAGAGATCGAACTAGTGAATTCAGAGAATACTAGATTGATGCTCTCAACTAGTTCAGCTCTGATACTATGTTAGAATTCAAGCACATACACCTTTAACAATGGTGGAACTCAAGGAAACCAAAGGGAGAGAGAATTGTATGTGAATGATTTTGTGTATTAAATAATTACGCAACTCTATTCCTTATATATAGTAAGAGTAGGCGGGGAAATCTAACAAACTAACTAACTAATCAATCTACCCATATAGAACTAACACATGTCCACTGTAAACTAATTAATTACATTAGTATTACATCAAACGACTTGTAGCTTTTAAAACTACTTATACAATACGACTTGTAGCATCTCTGTTTCTTGCTTTCTATCTATTGCAACTGCAAGCTGCTCTATAACCTTGAGCTTCTTCCTTTAACAGATTTTGGCTTCCAAAGAGCTTTTCTACTCATAATAGATTTCCAGTAATCTCATTGTTTGCACCTATATCTGTGGTGCGTAAAGTGTTGCTGAAGATGGAGAATTGGCATGCCTTTTCATTGAAGGTAAGCAGCCCAAACAATAATTCCAACTAATGATTCTTAATTTATTTTATGTAGTTCTAGATGATGAATTAGCTCCAATTAGAACTAAGCTACAACTTAGAATATGACATTCTTTGAATATTTTTGAAAAAATTACTACCAAATTTGGTCACTAATGCTGCTTCTCTTCACTAAATGAAATTCTGCAAGAATTTATTATTTATCCTACTTTGAACATGATTGCAATAAAGTTCATCCATGAATGAAAATTCACACAGTTTCTTTTCAAAATTTTCTTTCAAGTCTTGACTACTATGTTTGATTACCACAAGGGCAATTCTTAAATAATTGATGACATATTTGCATCACTTTGATTGAAGGTTAATGATGGCAAAAAATGGCCCTTATGTGTTAAACATTTTTTCAGTATTAGTTCTTGGTATGTAAGACTTGGTATTAGTGGCAAAGGATATATTTCTAACTATATTTGGCCATAAATTATGTATATTGGAAGCTTCAATGAGGCTAAAAGCTCATTATAGATGAATCATTACCGTTTTGTTAATAAGTTGCAAAAAATGGTCAAATTTCACCATTTCATTTTTCATTATAAAGATGGTTGTCGTTAAACAAAACAGTCTTCATGTTGGACTCTATTGCATATCTTCCCGCCAGAATATGAAGATTGTTTCTTTTTTATTTTCCCCCTTTCTACACTCATTTATATAATTGAAGCTAATTCTACAAAAAGAATATCAAGAAACTAGTTCAAATGAAATTGTAAAGTATCCACATATTGCACTAGATATCGTCTAGTATATTATAAAAGTTAGATCTCTATAATTGGTGGATACACAAAATGGTGACACGTCCCTTAGACAATACATATCGCAATGACACATGTCATCTTTTAGAATGATGTAAGCTAATAACTCCATATGGCCAAAAATGATTTGTACACATCTTACATATTTGACACATTTTCAAAAGTTATTGCTAATTTATATTCATTTGATTATAGAATAAATACTTCTAAATAAATATGTGTTTGAATGTATAATTAAAAGCATCACAATACAAAAATAAGTCCAAATGTCACAACTTCTTTTCCCTCAATTATAACTAATAAATTATTGTTTCTGAAAAAAATAATATAATTATATATAATTATAATTTCTCTCTTTAAAGCTTATTTTTATACATCATTGCCAATTTTTACATAAGAATCCTTAAAAATGAGGAAAAAAAAAATTTTTGTTGTCACTTTGTATTTTGATATGAGAAAATACAAAACAAGACAATCAATTTTCTTCCCGTAATTAAGTGTATTACAATAAGAAAAAAAAATTCCAAAAGTCGGTTTAATTTTACTTTCTTTTGCTGTTGTTACTTGCTTTTAAAATTATATATAATCATATATAATTGTAAAATTGGGAAGAAGAAATGTTAACAAATAAAATGAAGAGACACAAAGGCTTAAGTAAGTTGGACACTGTGGGGGCTAATAATTATAGAAGAAGAAAGAAAGAATATTTATTTATTTTTTTATACAAGATAGAATTTCTACTCTAGTATAATCTAAGTGTATAAGTGTGTGAAGCTCTCTCCTGGAAACTTGAATCCCGACCCTTGCCCGCCACACCTCACAAGCACTTATACTTGTGGGGTGACCATCACACCAAGGGTGTGCGGTGGTAAAGAAGAAACTTTAAATTGTGATGAGTTATTGGGAGGAGTCCTTAAGAGACAATGAAATTAATGATTTGTTAATTAAAAATAGAAAAAAAGAAAGACTAATGAATATATATATATATATATATATATATATATATATATATTTATATATATAAGTCATAAGATTTACAACAAAAGTCCAAAAGTTTTGGAAAGAAAGCCAGAAGTCTTTTTTTTTTTTAACTTTGTTTTTTTGTTGTCACATTCTTTTCAGATATCTCATTAGAATAAATATTTTCTACTTATCTCTTTTTTTTTTTTTTTTTTTTTTTTCATATCTAACTTTCTCTCTTTTCTTTTGTTCATATCAATTAATTGACAAATAGATTTTGATCATGAAAAATACTAAGGTTTTGGATTTAAAATATATATATATATTGCGGAGGATATCAATGAGGTCAAGGAATTTTATAACTAAAATGGTTCAACCATTTGCTTATCATATGTTTTAGATTTAAATATTGTGCATATATATATATATATATATATTGTAGGTACTCAAGAATTCTTGGCTTTGGCTTTGGCTTTTATTATTAGATTCAACAACTTTTTTACATCAGACATAAGAAGCACTGAAATACATTTTACAACAAGAGCTTTCTTTTCTTTTCCTTCACTCACTCTTGCCTCTTCAGAATGACAAGAGTCCTATTTATAGACCTTAGAGCTTGCAAATAATGTACAATATTCATATCAGAATAAGTAGGGGCTGTCCTTATGGATTTACAATTGTCTAGATCATAGAGGTATGGCTGGATTTTTATCTTCCTCCGGATAAGCTTGCCATGGGATAAGAACAATAATAAAGATCTTGAGTGCTGGGCTGGCAAACAGGTGTCAAGTGAGGTAGGGGCATATCTGCATTGGTGATCTTCTTCAAGCATCTTTCTGACATGGGGGGAGATATGGTACTGTTGGAAGCTGTTGGGAGGCTTACGTTTGAAGACGTTTCTAGGAGATTTTTTTTTTTAAAGATATCTAGTCCCATCCATCTCTTCCTTGTAACCATTCTTCATCAACATCTTCATCAGGATCATGATTATGATATTGCGGGTCATCATATCCAATAAGAGGATTTGGCATTTCCCAAAGATCTTCATGTGGCCATTGTTGCTTACAAACATCCGCGCTAGTTGGAATTATTTCAGGGAAAATACCCTTATTAAGGGATTCTGCCATGGTAAGAGCATGATGACAAGATACCCAAGAGACATCCAAATGTGTATGGAGACTTCCGTCTGAATTGGTGACCCAATACATCTCAGCAGGGTGGAAAATTCCTTGTGCTTATATTATTTTTAGAATGAAGTTTGGCAACCAAACATGCTGAAGTGACTTTGTGGCCGAATTTGGGGTGTTTTGTTTTAGGATACTTTATCCATTCACCATCATGAGCATCATTTTTCAAAATTTCAAACCAGAATTTATGAAAATATTTATTTCCCTGAGGGAAAATATAGTTGTAAAATTTTGGTTCGAAATGAAGACACAAGTAATATTCATTGAGAAAGTACCACATGTAGAGGTAGTGTGCAATCGTCCAGTTGGTTATCCAAAATGCAAAAGGGGTTTTCCATGGTTGGTCTATATCAGGGAAAATGGCAAGAAAATGGCATTGGTGTTTTTTAAGGTAATCAAGAAGGGTTTTAATAATTCTTTTAGTTCTGGCTTCAAAGGTCAAGGTTTTGATTTGGTTTTTTATTTCTGAGGGAAGGTTTTCTATCATATTAAGGATATCATTAGGGTCTACTGAGGAAGAGCATGAGGATGAGGATAAGTCTGTAATAGGATATACACATAAAGGTGGAGGGATAATTGAGGTATTAAGGACTAGAGGTTTCCTGGAAAGGTAATCAGTGATAAGGTTATCCTTACCTTTAATGTGCTTGACTTGAAAAGACCATTGTGAAAGCCAATTTGACCATCTGAGTAATTGAGGATGTGGAAGCATTTTCCTTTTGAACTGGAGCATTTTGGGAAAGGAAGACATGTCCATTTCCACTAAGAAATTATGTCCAAGAAGGTGGAACTAGAATTTTTCAATTCCATGCTTGACTGCAAGAATTTCTTTGAAAATAGAACGGTAATGAAGTTCTGAGAGCTTGAATGCACCATTTTTGTAGCCACAAATATTCCTTTTGCCATCAATTTTTTTCAAAAAGAGCTGCTGCCCAATATTCATCACTCGCATCTGTCTGCAAGATCGGCTTACCTAGTCCTGGTATGTGTAAGGGAGGAAGTTTTCTGATAACTTTTTCAACTGTTGAACCGCCTCTGTGTGAGTAGAGTTCCGTTCTGGGGGAGATTTTTTCAACAATTGAGCCAAACAGTTCCTGTATCTGGAGACTTTTGGAATGAAGTCCGACATGTAATTTACAATTCCAAGGAATTGTTGTATTTGCTTAATGTTGGTGAGCTTGTTTGGAAATTCACCCAAAGAGGATGCTATGTGAGGCTATAGAGTATACTTTCCATTTGAAATATTTACTCCCAAAAAGTCTATAGAAGACTGTCCTATGACCATTTTTTTTTTCCGAAAGCATTATTCCTTGGGATTTCACAAAATTATAAAATTCAGTGAGCAACTTGGCATGGGATTCTTCATCTTTTGAGAACAAAATGATATCATCCACATAAATTAATGCATTAGCTAAAAGTGGCTGGAACAACGTTACCATTGCCTTCTGGAATTGGGATGGGGCATTTTTAAGACCAAAAGGCATGACAGTCCATTGGTAATGGTGGTCTGGAATGCAAAAAGCTGTCTTGTATCTTTCTCCTGGATGAATGCCCAACTGCCAAAATCCTGCTTTAAGATCAAACTTTGAAAATACTTTTGCATTTGAGAGATGCTGGAAAAGGGCACTCTTGTTTGGCAAAGGAAATTTGTCATCTGCGAGAAAGTGATTAAGATCTTGGTAATTGATTACCAGTTTGAGTTTGCCTCGAATTTGCTCAACATGCTTATTGACATAGAAAGCTTCACATGCCCATGGAGATGTTGTGGGTTCAATAAGGCCTTCAGCTAGGAGAGTGGATAGTTCTTGAGTGGCCAGGGCTAAATGTTCTGGATTCATTCCTCTGTGACTGGCTCTTGTGGGGTTGACATCTTCATTTTTCTTGAATGGAAGGTGTATGAAAAATTTTGGGTTTTTCCACAGAGGATTTGGATTTTTAAGGAGGAATTCAGAATGGTTGTTTGCATAACAGTCATTGATAATCTGGAGTTTTAAGGAGTCAAAGGGATTCACGACGAACAGGTGGGGTACTTGGGTCCAGGTAAGAAGGTGTTGTTTATGCATGAGCCCTTTTGAAGACCATCTAAGACTTGGTATTTGATGAAGGAGATCAAATCCAATGAGAAGGTTTCTACCTGTAAGAGGGGATCCAAGGACTTGGTGTTTAATAGTTAAGGTTGGAAAAATTCTGATGAGGATAGGCTTACTTTTTAGGGTTATAAGGAATGTTTCTCCATTGGCTGCTCTAAACATCTGGTGATGGGGTAGCCAAAATTCTTGAGGTAAAATTCTGGGGTGAAGGATTGTTGCTGCTATTCCTGTATCAAATAAGGCTATCATCGGAATAGGTCTAGAGTATGTGTCAAGGAGAAGGTGCACTTGGGCTATAGGAGTTGGGTTGGTTAAGGGAGCTATTATTGGTTGGGATGTGAAGATAGTTTGGATTTCTGGGTCTGAATCATATTCACTGTCTGTTTCTAAGTCTTCTTCCGAGGTAGAATAAGCCACAACTGCCAAGGCTTGAGGGGAATATTCATCATCCAAGGAAAAGAGTGACTCTATATCCAAGAAAGGAATATCTTCTACATGAATCTAGGCTTGTTCAAGGAGCATTGTTGCCTTTTCTTTTTTCAGGAAATTTTTAGCAAAATGGCCTGGTCTCCTGCATACAAAGCAAACTTTCGAAGTTTTGCTTTTAAACTGCTTCTTCCTAAGAAACTTCCATTTCTTCTTTTTGAAAGTGTTTTTCCTTTTTCCAGCATAATCTCTTTTCTTTCCAAAATATTTTTTGAAATGATTTCTTTTTTTCTATGGACAGGCACAATTTTTCTCGTAGCACTTTATCTACAAATCTTTTCTCCTGCAATTGTCTTTGAGTTTGTTATGGACTTTGTCAATTTTGGAAAGAAATTTCCTCTGATTGTAGAGCTTTTCCAAAGCAATAAGCACATGTTGATAAATTTCTCCCAAGGAAGCTTGTTGTAGAGTTATTTTTTGGAGATTCATCATGCGAAGAGTTTCGTCTCCCAATAGTTCTGGAAGGGAGTTGAGAAAAGTATGCTTGGCATTAATAGCATCCATACCATTGAAAGAATAATATCTCCTTGACATTCTGTCAAAATGCTTTTCCAAATCTTTTCTTTCAAATGAGCAGCATTTCATCAAAAGGAATTCTTCTCGTGCTACCTCTGTGTAATGAGTTACGGAGCCAAGAAATTCATTATGAACAATTGTGAAGAAATCTTCCAACGTGTTGCACTGGGCTGCTTGTCTTTGTCTGTATTCTCCTAGATTGATCCACCACTCTCTTAGCCTTCCTGTAATTCTTGCCACAAATTTAGCAATTATCTGGGGCACAGTGGCATTCGGGGCCCGCAGTTCAACAATACACCAGGAATATATGCTAAAGATTTCATCATGCCATTTGGCAGGAGGAGCATTATCGAGGGTAAACAAATGTTTTGAATCTGTAGTTGGTGAATAAGCCAACCTTGTTTGGTATTCTGGGATAAATGGTGGTGGGGGAAAGATTGGTGGCGGTGGGGGTGGGCGAAGAACATCATCTTCCTCTTCCTCTTTTGGTTCATTATTTGTCATGAACACCTCTTTTAGGCCAAGATAAGACAGATCTAGGTCAGAATCCTCAATTACTGGGAGCACAAAAGGCTCTCTAGAGTTGTTTAGGGTGAGGGTTTTAAGGAATGACGAAATTGGATTTGAAGGGTCAGGATCCACAGTCAACATGTTCATATTTGGAGGTCTTGAAGAAGCACTAATAGTTGGGCTAGAAGTTGTTATACTGGTTCTTTATCCTTTTTCATGGAAGGAGAGTCATTTTGGGGTTTCACTTGTGATTCTGGTTGAGATGGAAAAGGATGTATAATGCTGGGGAGAATTCCACTTGGCTTAAAGGGATTATGATTAGGATGTGCCATGACTAATGGTTGTAGGTTTTGAGGAGTTGGTGAAAACGGTGAGGTCAACGGCATGGCAAGGTCTTTATACAATAATTGCCGAGGCTGGTAGGGCATCTGGACATGCATTGGAAGAGCCTGAGTAGCTTCTTTTTGTGATCCTTCCATAGATTGGAGTTGTAACAGCAACTGCTTTTTCTCTTTTTCTTTTTGTCCAATAAGAGGAGAGGAGACAGACAAGTCCTTGACTGTAGAAGGAATAATTGCCAACTCTTGTTCAACTGCCTTGATTTTCTTCGTCAAATCTTCAATAAGAGAATTGGAAGATGAAAAGGTATGATTGACTGCTTCAGCCATCCTTTACTGGTTATCCAGGATTTTTGAAAGGACTTTATTTTGTGCTACAGCATTTTCTGCTTGCCAGTTTAACGCTGCTTCTGCCGAAGAGACCTGTTTCTTAGTACCATCAAAATTAGTTCCAATAGGATTCTTTATTTTCCTGACGTATTTGGTATTGGTTTGAGGGTGGTCAAAATTTTCTAATGGAGGAAAATTCTAGGAATAGGAAGGAGAGGCTTGGTCAAACATATAGCAGGGGGAAAATTCTGATATCTGGGTTGATTTAGTGGGAAGAGGTTGACATTTTAAAGTTTGGGGAAGGACTTTCTAGTAGTATGGGATTAATGGAGGTTTCTGGTTTTGGCTATGATTTTCTTTGGAGGAGGAGGGAGAGATTTGTTTCTTGGTTCTAGGATAAAGGACATAATAATCAAACTTTCCAAAGGGCTCTCTTAGAAGGTCAACTTCTGGATCTCCTGCTTAATATCTTTCTTTGAGCTTCTGCTGGGAGGATTTTTTTCTTTCTCTTGGAATAATCTTCTTCAAAACTTTCTTCTTCTTGGCAGTCAACACAATCACAAACATCCTACCATATGTGACCAGAGGATGATTTCCCTTCATAACAAGACTTTCCATCTTCACAAAATACTTTGATTTGAAGTCCTTCTTCACCGACATAGGATACCGGTTGGAGCATGGCAATTTGGGTGGAAAAATTGTGACATCCTTCTTCTCTGATGGTGCCATCAAGAATTTTGTTTCTACTTCACCATTTGCTTTTCTGATAAAGAGAGGATCTTTAGAATGGATTGGTTTAGTTGCTTGATGAAGCATCTCATATTTCGTAATCCATGATTCTGGGAATAGAGACATCATCTGATCTTTGTTGAGTTGCCTTGGGACAAAGGTACACATGGGTGTCATTCCTGGATCAACTTGAATCAGCAAAACCTCATTGGATTGGGCTATGTCTGGAACCGCCATGTCAAAAGCATGATTCTGAAGTCTATAAGCTAGCTGATAGTGAAGTGTGGCAGCAAATGTATCCTGCACCTGAGAAGCTCTTGTAATTTGGACTTGTATTTTGAGAGCTTCACAAAGATGGGGGTCCTTCAGGGACATGTTAAAGTTAGGAAAAAGGGTAACAAAAATTGTTTCTGCATTTAAGGTGGTCTGGACCGTCCCTATGACAACATTTTGATATTCCAAAAATCTGGAATCAAGGAGTGAAATTCTAGAGACTACAGGGAATCCCTTTCTTCCATAGTTAATGCCAACCTTACTACTCCAAAGTGGAGGTGTGTATATCCCTGTTTCTGCCATGTAATTATAAACTCTCTAGGAAGTGCAAGAGTAATGAAATTTTCTGTTTCACTTGCTGGAATATTATACTGGTCAAACTTAGAAGCTTGGACAGATTCTTTAACAGTGGAAGACTGAGAAGGACCTAACAATTTTTTTATGGATTTTTTGAAAGAGACTTGAGGTACATGAGAATAAGGATTTACAATAGGAAAGTCAGTAATAGGGATCTTACTATCCTCAGGTACATGAGAAATTTCATACAAATAGTCTAACCTATTAGCAGTAGACTTACGAAGAGAAAGGTCAAAAGTAAGTTTAGTGGTATCAATTACTTCCGAAGAGGAACTTGCCATGATAGCTTCCTATAAAAAGAACTATTTACCAAAGACCTATCAGGACTAAAACACCTACTCCAGGCTTAAACGTCCCCAAAAAGACTATGGCAAATAGGATTCTCCAAAGAAAACAAACTCCTCAGTGTTCTACTTTGATTATCAAATCCAGTGTTCTGATGTGATTAAAACAGAGGATCCACGTAATGTGGCAATTGCAAATCACAGAGTATACTAATCAGGAATTGCATAAGCTTACATTTGTTTATGTGTTTAAAAGTGTTCACGAGCTGTTTGGATAAATAAAAATGGAAAAAATACATTTAATAGAAGATGAAATCGCTAAAGAATGAGGGAGAAAATGGGCATCTACTCCTAATTTTAAAACTAGGTAGTAAAATACCCCTATTTTGAAACTATTTAGCAAAATACCCGTGTTTTTGAAACTTGATTTTAACAAAATCAAGTTTTGTGTAAAACTCGATATTCTCAAAATTGAGTTATGTGTATATTTGAGTTTCACATAAATTTTCAAAAAAATTTAAGTGGTTGAACTTACCTAGAACTCGATTTTCTAAAAATAGTGTTACATTGAATGAAACTTGATTTTTAAAAAATCGAGTTACATTGAAACTCGTTTTTAAAAAATCAAGTTTCAAAACAGGGACACGGTGCTTAATAGTTTCAAAACAGGGACATTGTGCTAGATATTTTAAAAAATAAGGGCAAAAGCCCATTGACCCCAAAGAATGAGAACGTCAACTTAGTTGTTATCCAATTTTGTTCAAATAATTTCTATCAAGCAAAGAAATTAAACCATTTCTTAATACCATATTTTTTATGAAATTTATGTAAAGAAAAAAAAATACTATAGTCATCTAAAGACTAATATTTACAAAAAAAAAAAAAAAAAAAAAAAAATCAGTGCAAAGCACGGGTCAACAAGGAGCTTTTGGCCACTTAATTGACAATAAAAAAAAATAAAAAAAATAAAAGAAAGAAAGAAAGAAAGAAAGAAGAAAAAGAAAAAGAAAAAGAAAGAAAGAAGGAAAGAAGAAGAAGAAGAAGAAGAAAAAGAAAAAGAAAGAAAGAAGGAAAGAAGAAGAAGAAGAAGAAGAAGAAAAAAGAAAAAGAAAGAAAGAGATAGAAAAGAAGGAATGGAAGATAGGATTAGCTTTTGGAGTATCATTTTCTGTCACTTTTTCTCACATATTCGCATGTATTCATGAGGTGAGTGTGGCCAAATTCTTCAGCAAATGAGGGACAATTTAAGATATAAGATGATGCAAATGCAACACACACACCACATAGCATGTGAGGAATTGAAAAAAGCACCCATGCCCCTCCACACGTCAAAAGTCATTTGGAATTTTGGATCACGAAACATAAAGCTCCGCCAATGCCCCACTCATCGTGGGAATAAAATTTTATTTGTTTTATCTAGTCATTTCTAGTTCAGTCAAACATTATGCTTTATATACTTGTTTAGTAATCAGATAAGGTTGGTTTTGGTTAACTCAACTTGTAAAATTTTTTATAGTTAAATAAGATATCTAAGGTTTAATTTCCGTTTATACTAAAAATTGATTGGTGTTTTAATTTGATGATAAAACAAAATCACAAAAGCAACACCAAAAATTGATTAGTATCTTGATATTATTTGTACATCTTAGTATGTTTGTCATAATACTAGACGCATGGCATATAATTAAAAAATATTGAAAGAAATAAATTTTTTTTAGTATGGTATTTATGTTCACATTTTTATTTTTATTTATGATCATTAATTCTTAGTTTGTCATTTGCCTTATTCACTTTCCTAGCCATTCCTCTTCCAAAGGCTATTAAAGTATTTTATTATAAATAAAACTTAATTTGTTGAAAAAAATACTTTACTTGAGATTATCTATTATCTATTGAGATTTACTTTTAAAAAGTTATTCTGAAACCATAATTAAATACATCACAATTAGAAAAGAAGCTTAGAAGTCATTTGATTTTTTTCCAATTTTTGACACTTGAAATTTAAATTGTACACATATAATAACAAAATGTATACAATATTCTCATAACTTTTAGTTTTTTATGTTTCTTTTTTTGACACAAAGGTGTGTATATATAAATATATACACATGTGTGTATATATATATCACATCATTATTTTAACAATTACAATTACATTTCAATTATCTACATGTATGATGTTTCATCATCTTCTCCAACCTTTCATCTTCCTTGTCTCGTCTTTTTCAATAAATAAGTTTCATTTCCTCTTCCACTCTATATTTTTACATATAAATATGTTCTCTCTTTACCCTCTTATAACCAACAAGCTTAAAAATTTTGATGAGAAATTTGTTTCACGATTGCATTTTTGTTTTTATTTATGTTCTCCACTATTAGAGGTACCTCTCTCTCTCTCTCTCACACACACACACACACACATTTTGCTATTAATCTCTAACTTTATTCTTTCATCTACTTTAATATTTTTCATTTTACATATTATTTTTTGTATATGTAATTTAAGATTGAACAATATTTGAGGCAAAATATTGATTTATTTATGTATTTTAATTGTTTAAATTTTTTTAATATTATTTTGATGTTAATGCATATATATATTTTTTTTGGTGTTTTGATTAGTGGGTGATATTCAATTTTGTTATTTCAAATGATTTTTGTCCAATTGTGATCCAAATGTTTAGTTGTATATGCATGATTGTGGAATTCACTATGTATATGAAAGTTTCTAATAGTTACGTCAATATTTTTGTATCCAATATTTGAGTTATAATTTTTTATGTTCATCCTTAAATTATACAATAGTTTCCTTTTATGTTTTTTTTTTTTTTTTTTTTTTTTTTGGAGAGAGTTTCAACCTATGACGTTCACTCCTGATGATAACTCTTTATCATCAGACCAAGACACCAATCAGTTTTTGGTGTAGGCGAGGATTGAACCCCAGATCTCTTATACAACCATCAGAGACTTTACCAGTTGAGCTAACTGGAATCCACTCCTTTTATGTTTTAAATAGGAAGTTTTATCTATATTTTATGCAAGTGAAACCTCCTAAAAAATGGTTAGATATTGTCTTATATATTTTTATTGAAACTCACTACTAACTTACATGATAAAAATTGATGCTCTACATTTAAAGGAAAACATTATTGTAGGGACACGATTCTTTTGAGGCCCAATAAGGATGTTGGGCTCTCACATGAAAGATCCCTCACAATATGATTTGTAGAGAGTGGGTTTGGAGAAGGCTAGACCTTGGTCGTTGGGCAACGGTCTTGTCAGGATTTTCATGGAAGCCCATATGAAGGTGGGTTTGGCCTGCATGGCTAAACCTTACGCGGATTCGGTATGAGGATCTATCTCCTCGGAATTGGTCCGAGGAGAGTCTCGTCCTTGTCATCCTTCTTCTTTATGAGTTCCTTCTTCCCCTTTTTCTGGTTCTTTTGCCCACCTTTTGTCAATGCCCCGAGCTTCCTTTTTATACTAGTATTTCCTTCCCATTCTTCACCCACGTGTCCGTTTCTCCTCGTTCTGGGTGGTTACTTGTCTTATCAATCCTCACGTCAGAGTGGTTGGGGAAAGCTGGATAGCAGGATATAAGTATGGGTTTGTCAGGCGTTGGGCCCCACATTAAGGTGGTGGCAGCCTTCTCCCATGTGCTGTTCCTGTGCTGAATTTGTCCTTTTCTTCCAACGTTTCTGTGGGATGTTGGACGTAAAGTCGTCTTCGGCCACATTCTTGGGCCTTCAAGGAGTTTCCCTTTCCACGTCCTTGACAGTAGGGCTCCTCGGCTCCTCGGCTTGGGCTTTGGGCCCTTAATACAAAGTGGGCTGGGACCGCAAATTTCGGACCCCACAATTATTTTTGATGTTTCATTTTCTCTATAATTTGTATCTCCTCATAAAATAAATTTTACTATCATGTTTTTTCTTTTTTTTTTTTCCTTCACATTAAAATTGATATAAATATCATAATATTAAAATTTTATATACTGTAGTATAGTCTCAAATTTTATATAATAATCTTTCTAAGTGTTATATAAATAATATTAATATATTAAGAGATTTTCATTGACCTTTTATGTAATATTATTAACTCAAATAATAGAAATAAAATTTGATTTATTGTTTCATTGATTATGTCTATTTATTAGTAACGACTGAAAGCAAAAACAACAATTAGTTTTTCTAGGATTATAATTATGTTTTGGTTAAATTATTAATTTCATCTAATATTTTAAATGAAAATACTTATGAGTTTCTATATATTGCAATAATAATAATTCTAATTTACACTTCTTCGTTTTTAAGCGCAACACATGAACCTATCACTAGTAATTCATTATTTACAAGTACAGAAACTACGGCTCTATATTCTACTTCCAGCAACCAGAGAAAACCTCTTTTAGTTTTCAATTTGTTTTGAGTCTTGCATGAAAGACAACCTAAAGCCGAGTAAGAATAGGATTACAAAGTGATACAATATTTGACAAGTCTGGTTGTGACTTATCATAATTTGTATGATAAGTCTGGTTCGCCATTTAGCCGACATTACGATGTAATTCAAGGCAATTCACTGAAGTGGCTTTAGAAGATTTTTTTAGAGTAATTAGTAAGAAACTTAAATTTTACAATATTTATTATCTAATAAAGAGATAACTTGAATATATCAACATTTCAAATAAAAAAAATGTAAATACATGAAGTATTACAATTTCTTTTTACTAACTGTAGGGGCCTTTTCTGTATGATATGATATGTTGGGCTGCCTCCTGCGGTAATGGGTTGGGCTGTGTAATGGGTTGGGCTGCCTCCTGCGGTGATGGGCCCTGGTATTTCTGAGTAAGGGAGTTGGGGCCAGTCCAATTGTAACTCATCTTGGGCCGGTTTGTGTACAAACTTATGCCGTGCCTGCCAGGAGCGGGTTTACGGCAAGCAGAACTGTTGCGGACAAGTTACGGCAGGCAGAACTATTGCAGACGAGTTATGGCAGATAGATATAATAATAACTAAAACAGAGTACTTTGACTGATTTAAATAAACGGCTATGCATTCCCTTCTACTAAAGCATAATTACAGTCACAATGATATCAATCACAGAGAAAAATGAAGAGAATAATACTGGCTAATTTAAATGGGCATAAATTAAGTTTTCAAATTGTCCGCCGCAGCAAAGCCAAAGAGGAAAGAATGCCTCTTCTCAATGCAAATAACCCCCCAGGAAAAGGATCCTGCCGTGGGGATTAATGGCTTTGAGGGAGTCGGACCTGAATGGTTGCTGCCCAAAAGAAAAATGGTCCTTGTTTACGTTTTTTTTTTTTTTGAAGAAGGTAAGATTTGAAGGGGGAGAGAGAGAAACCGATCTATGGGTGCATGCCCTCTTTGAAATAACTCCCGTTTTTCTTTCTTTTCTTTCTATTTTCTTTCTTATCTTTTTTCTTTTCTCTCTTGCTCTGTTTCTTCCTTTCACCCCGAAAATGTGCTCTGTTTTTGATCCCCTTCTACAGGGCACGGCAAGGGCCTTTTTATAGCGCCTGCCGTGGCTAGTGTTTTACGGTCTTGCCCCTTAACCGCTTTTGTCTGGTCTGGGTGTACTTGTCGACCACACTGTGCGACACCCACCCTCGCCAGACAGAGGCGGATTTGTTTTATTCCTCTGTATGTCGTAACATTTCTTCCTGCCATGATATTAATGCCTTCTCTCTCCACTCTCAAAGCATGCACCCAACGGTTCCCCCTTAAATTGCCTCTTTTGGGTGGTCTATCATCCCATCAGGACGTACCTCCCAAAAGGGGCTTGGGCAGGAACCGTAAATAGATATTTTCCCCTTTCCCCATCACCAAACCACACCCCCCTTTACCTCTTACCTCTGGCCCATGGCCCCACCATGTCCTATATTGGCTGGGTACAGGCTGATGGTGCCTAGGCCTTGTGCGTGCTTCCCTTTCAAATTTGTCCAAGAGTCTGCCTGCTGCTCATGCATCTGCCGCAACCTGGAGACTCTCCGTCTGCATTTCCTGGCCTTTCATGCAGGTTTTCCTTTGGTTTTTCGCTCTATTCAGGAGCTGGGCCTCGTATGATAATGGGCTTTTCATTTCTTTAGTCCACTTTTGATTTTCTTTACTGTCTGCCACGTTGAGTTGTTACTCCTACCGTAATAACTTGATCCTGTTGGGCCTCCTTTTGGGCCAACCGTTTATCCTTTTTCTCAGTGGCCTATTATGGGCACTGTTTTACTTTCTACTCATGGGCTCCTATGTTCCTTTGGGCTTCCCTTTGGGCATCCATGGCCCAATTGCTTTCTTTGGGCTTCCTCGGCCCGTTTGCTAATTCTACACTCCCATGGGCTTTTTACTAACTTCATTGGGTTTTCCCGGCCCAATAACCTTATCCTTATCTTTGGGGTTCATGGGCCTGTCATAAACCCCTTACTCTCTTAGTTTGCACTGCCTTGGGCCTGCGGTAGCCCTTTCTCACTTTTCTAACTCATACTCTGCCTATGGGATGCTATTTCTTTCTTTCCTGACTTCTTTGAGCCCGCTTGCCTTTTCAAGACCCATTTATATATTTGTTGGGCCTGTGACCCATTATTCCTGTCGCTCGGGCTTAATGGGTTTTTTGCTATTTATCCTGTCAGTTCTTTGTGGCCCTCATTATTGGGCTTTCCTGCCTGCTAGGCTTCCACAAATGGCCCTCAACATTAACAAAGACAAAAAGAAAAAAAAGGGATTGATAAGAGATAAAGTCAAAACTAATAAGATTGATATGAAGGTAATAAAGTGAGAGAGAGTCTAAAATGATAATAGAGAAAAGAAAAGGGGGGGGGGGGGGAGGGAGAGAGAGAGATGATATTTTCTACAATTACGAACTGAGTTCCTAAAAAGAGCAAAATTGCTGTGACATTAAAGCCTAAGAAGGCAAAACTGTTGGCACTTCTATAAAGAACTTATGACTACAATATTTCTCTTAATACTATTTTTTAAGCAAAAATAAACTTAGAAATTATTTTTATGTAATCGGTTAAAAAGAATTACAAATTTGAATATATGATTAAGATTTTTTATTTTTGTTTTAATAAGCTTTTTGTTGAATCATTTGTTCACTTGTTGTTGTTTGGTCTAGTATTGTTTTTGTTTGGGTTATTTTTGTTGCTATTTGGGCTAATTTTTATTGTTGTTATTTAAGCTTTTATTTTAAGGGGTTAAGGGTTATATTTGGGAGTCAAAATTATTTTTTGAATAATATTATGTCCACAATATTTTCACAACAAAATTTTCATGCGATAAATTGTTACTGGTGAGTAAAAAAGTGATTTTAGTATTTGTCTCAAATTAGAATTAGTAACAACTTACCATATAGGATTTGTTGTGAAATCATTGTGAAAATGTTGTGGATGTAACATTAATCTTATTTTTGTTGAATTCAAATTCTTGTGATTCTCAAGTCAAGGTGTTCAACATTTTGATTAGGGTAGTCAAAATATGTTAATTTAGACATGGAGCCACCTTGACTTAAACATGGAGCCACCCATGCCAACTCAACTACGAATTGAGATCTCATGCAATTGTAAAAAAATTTCTAATTCAAGGGCTGATATTAAAAGTGATTTTTTTTAACTTTTCAATCTCGATCAGCTATCAGTTCACTATTGCATAGGGCTATTGCATCAAATCCTTACGGAAAAACTGGAAAAAAAAAAAAATAAAAAAATAAACCTACATAATCGCAATTTAAATGTAGAGATTATGCATTAGTTTGACATAAGTTTATTTGGCCTTTTATTTTATATTATTTTTGAAAAAATGGGGTTAAAGTATACTTGTAATGACAATAACATCACGTAAGTTAGCTTTTCGTTGGTTTTGTAATACGAAGGAATCTCTCTTTTACGTCTTAGGAATGGGACGTAGTCCAAACTTTTGAAGATTCAAAAGCAAAAACAAAAATTATTGAACGTTAAGGGCCCTACTCTTTAAATTGTAGAGGTCCCTTAACATTTAACAAGAATATCTGGTATATCAGACTTTTGTGCGTCTTTTTGGTATCGACTGTTGTCCTTGTTTCGTTGATATTCTTGTAATGGAGTCTGGCGCCCATTTGTAATTCTCTGGTGTTTACTAATAAAGTCTTCTATTCATACAAATAAAAATAAAATAAAAATTTGCACATATGTTTAGAATTGGTTAAAGCTTAGAAAGGTAGTCTTACAATATACAGTTCCAAAAAAAAACATAATTGTTGATTATGTGTCTTTGTTCATGTAGGTTGATCTTGAGGTGTCATAATTTTGAAATTTTTGGTTGGAAACATTTTCTCTTAGCCAGTGGTATTTTGTTCGAAACATAATTAATGTTTTATTAAATGAAGTAGTCACTATGATTGCTCAGCCTGTGCGATTTAAGAGTTTCTAATATGGATTTTGATTTGATGGTGATTTGTGCATGAAGTTTTAGTTTGGGTGTTTCATCATTAGATGTTTGTGGAAATGTCTAAATGAATTATTATCTTTATATATTAAGAGAATTCAAGAAATTAGTTATGACTTCGGAAAATGCTAAAAATACCTCTAATCTAATTAGATAATTTTTATTCCTAAAAAATAAAAAATAGGGTTAAGATTTTAATTCAATAAAATTCAAAAACAAAAAAACTACCCAAGAAAATTTTTCCCTAATAATTAGTACACACTCTCTATTTAAATATATCTCACATACTTTTGATACATTTTTTTCTTCTTAAAAACTAGCACACACTCAACCAAGTAGTTTACTTGTTTTCAAAATCCTAAATTTTAGATTCTTAAAAATCTCTTCCTATATAACCTCACTAACAATAGATGAATTCAAATTGAAAAATTACATTAAACACAATATAAAAAAAAGAGTCTCATCGCAGAGCGCGAGTGATGAAACTAGTTATTATTATTATTTTTAAAATTTATTCATCTAGGTCTTCAAAAATTTTGCTAGTAAAATAATTTTTGGCTACGAAACCAGTTTTTGCCTTTATATATATATATATATATATATATATCAATCACAGTTTCTATATATAAAAAGAGCAAATGCTTCAAGCTATAGTAGTAGCTGCAATGTTTTGGTTTGTTTAATTCCCACTATTTATTGGCCTCTTTTTTTTTTTTTCATTATATCAAACATTGAACTCTTTTTATTATATTTTTATATTAATATGAGTTGTTAGTTACCCTATTTATATAAAATAATACAGTAAATTGTCATAATATTTTCACAATTATTGAGGTACAAATTCCTTGTAGGTCAAAATAAAATATCATACTGGAACCAACAGAAAATAAAAATAAAAGTATTATGAAAAAGAGAAGTGCCACATCCACCAGTGATAGGGCCAGGAAATATTTCTAGGGGGGCCGAACTAACTATAATAAAGTAGTCTTGTGCGTGTGAAGGAAGCAATACCTATTTCTTTGAGGTTACATCTTTGAGCATTTTTAGGGGTTCAAAAAGTTTCAACATTTGTAATAAAGGATTGAGAATAATTTTTTTTTCCAAATATAAATCAAGTGTGAATATTTTCCACTTTAATGACTCATATTTAAAAATATAAATTATCAAAATTTATAAATTACATATATAATTTTTTTTTTATTTTACAAAAGGAAGTGTTAACAAGTGTATGCAATCAAACAAAATAAAATAATTAAATTGAATTCATCTTTATCTCTCAATGCCTCAATATAATAGTTACAAATATTACAATTATCAAAACTAAATATAAAATAAAATAATAGAACATGAAGAGGTTCAGCTGTAAAAGTAAAACACAAATGATTACAAAACATATACACCTGTAAACCACTGCACAAGCATAACAGTGCGAGGGTGGAAAAGTGGGAAGATAGAAAATGGTAGGAGGGTGGAAAAATGAGAGGATAGAAAAAATTTTAATTTCTCTATTTTTTGTTTGGTTGGAAGTGGAAAAAGTGGAGGAATGAAAAAAGTATGTTTGTTTAAATTTAATCATATATCCTTGTTAAAAAATGATGCCCAATTTAAAAAAAAAAAAAAATTTTGACCCAAAAAAAAAATCACCCAAATTTATTAAAAAATAAAAATCATGTCTCGAAAAAAAAAAAAAAAATCTCATCTTAACAAAAAAAAAAAAAAAAAAAAAAGTAAAAGAAAAAAAATGTTTTTGTCATTTACCAGAGGCAACTTATAGACCAAAGGCAACACCGTACATACCAGACTTCGGAAAAGTTTTTGTCATTTACCAGAGGCAACGTACTGGACAAGCCCATGTGCAAATGCATGCATTTTCATCATTTGCCTATCAAACCCACACCATTTAGTTTTCTTTACATTTTACAGAGAAAACATTTTAGTGGGTCTGGGAAGAAAACACCTAAGCAAGACAACTATTGATGAATTGGCTTGGGATCCAAGTATTTATGGTCATGAGTGGAGTTTTGGAGCCTTTAGAGACCAATTTAGTCAAAACCCACAACCAAGCTCAGTGGAAACTCATAGCATAATTCAGTTATCAAATGCAACATGCAATAGCTCTTCTTCTACATCAGCCTAGGATCTCTATTCCATTAATCTTGACTCTAAGTAATATATATAAGAAACTAAGCCTCCAGCTTATGTGATAAGCACTGTGCAAGTTTAATGATAAGAAACTATGAGCTTTGTGGATGTACTTCCAAGATAATACTTTGAATGGACAAATATTTTATTTAAGATGAAGCTAAAGGTATTTTCTAAAATTGTTCCCTCTTGATGATTGAAAACTTTACATTAGACAATATAGTCTAAAACTACTTGCAATTAGGTTCACTTGGTTGAGGATATTAAAAAGTATAGAAAATGGAGATGAGATGAAAAAGAGGGAAATAGAAGAAATGTTAGTTTTCGTCTCGTGGTGTTTGGTTGAGGGTAGAAAAATGGAGAGATGGAAAACTTTTTTTGTTTGGTTGAGAAGAGAAATGAGAGGCTGAAAAATATAGTTTGTTTAAATTTACTCTCATGCTCCTATTAAATAAAACAAATTAGCCAAAAAAAATGATGAACCAAAAAAACGAAAAAAAAAAAAAAAAAAAACAAATGAGCATAAAAAATTAAAAAATCTAGATGAAGAGTAACAGAAAAAGACAAAATCCAAAGAAGAAAACCGAAGAAAAAAAAAGGAAACAAATGGGTATCAGAAAAGGACAAAGAAAAAAGGGAGACAGAGAGAAGAAAGAGAAGAAAATGACAAAACCCAAACATGTGCTTTTTGGTCTATGCATATAGGAATAAGAATTTTGTATTTGCTGTCCAATTTTCTCTTTGATTTGGAAAAAAAAAAAAAATTGGTGAGTGTGAGGAGAAAAAACTCAAGTTCTACTAGTCTTATCTCCTAAAATTATTCCAATCAAACACCCAAAAAAATCATTTTCTCTCTACTTTTCTTCTACCCTTTTCCATCTTCCTAAAATCACCACAACCAAACAAAACTTTAATGACAAGGATAAAGTTTCACAATAGCATAGGGATGATTCAATTAATAGTGGTGCTTACAAATCCTAAATACACCATAAAACCATATTTCATAATTTACAAGTGCAGAAACTACGGCTCCATATTCTACTTCCGGCACATCAAAAAAAATTATTATATATATATATATATATATATGAAAGTTCAAATAGTGTATAAAACACTAATGAATGTTTAGATCCTCAAATACAAAATTACCAACACAAGCTTATAATCATATAGTATATGTGCAGAATATAAAATATAAGCTATATCCAATTGGTAACACACTCTAAACCATAATTAATTACAAATACAGCAGCAATTAAAAGGTAAAGAGAAAGGAAAGAGAGATGCAAACACAAAGAAAACACGACGATGTGTTATCTAAGAGGAAACCGAAGTACTCAATAAAAAACATCTCCGCCGCCCTCCAAGCGGTCAATAATCCACTAAAGAATGAAGTTGAGATACATGAATAGCAGAAGACCCTCCAAGCCTAATCTACCCAGTGCACTTAAGCCCTTCAAGTTTCTTGCTTCAACGGGGTTACACCGAATCTTGTCTTCTCTAGCTTATTGGATCCCGCAATAAGCCCATTGCATCAACCAAGTAAATTGGCCCCTTTTTGAATTGCTTCCCAAGCACCAAAGCACCTCCTCCCTAATATGGGTATAGTGAGATAAGGATTTAGCAAATGTACCTCGCAAGGATATGTAAATGGAGAGGGTGAGAGTAGAGGAATTTGGAGACTCAAGTGATGAAGATTGTGGATGAGTCAATCTTGTTTTTCTCTAGGGTTTCTCCCTCAAAATTTTCTTTGAAAGCGGAAAGTCAGTTTTCATCAAACAGGGCATTCTAGTGACTCAACCTCGCGACTGGAACGAGTCGTGAGTTAAATGCCTGGCCAAACTGGAAATTTTGTCCTCTAGTGCTCCAGCTATTGTGACCCTTTAGTTCTCCTGCATGCTTCACACATGTGCCATTCTGGCGACTTGCCAGTCGTGAGACTCCTTTGAATTGCACACATCTTGAGTTTTCTTCACACTCTCTTACCCTTACATAAATCCCACTTAAATATAAAGTATCTAATTGCTAAATTACAAGCAAATTTAGTACAAAATAAAGCCAACACATAATTGAATAAATTCAACCTTACAATATATATATATATATATATATATATGTATTCTATTTCCAGTGAAAAGAGAAAACCACAAGTTAAGAGAAAATGTTTAAAGCATGACCGACAAACTAGAGCAGAGTTAGAATAGAATTACAAAAGTGATACAATATTTGACTAGTCATAATTCGTATGACAAGTCTGGTTTGCCATGTAGCTGCCATTACAATATAATTCAAGCCAACTCATTGAGGCGGCCATAGAATTTTTCTTTTTCAATATCTATTATCTAATAAATAAATAATTTGAATATATCAACATAACCAAAAAAAAAAAAAAAAAGCAAATGGATGAAGTATTATAATTTCTTTCAATTAGGGAAAAAAAAAAAAAACTGATAAGAGATAAAGTTAAAACTAAGAATAGAAAAATGAGATTAATAAAGTGAGAGATAATCTAAAATAATAATAGACAAGAGAGAAATGTGGAGAGAGAGAGAGAGATGATATTTTCTACAATTGTGAACTAAGTAGCTAAAGAGAGCAAAATTGTTGTGATAACAAAGCCAAAGAGGGAAAAATTGCTAGCATTACTATAGAGAATTTATGACTACAATATTTCTCTTGATACCATTTAAAAAAAAAAAAAGATTATTTTTATGTAAGGGTTAAACGAATTACAAATTTGAATGATTAGGAATTTTTCTTTTTTGAATAGGCTTTTTTTAAAAAAAAAAAATTTTGTTAACTTGTTATTGTTTGGTCTAGTCTTGTTTTTGTTTGGTTTATTTTGTTGTTATTTGGGCTAATTTTTATTGTTGTTGTTTAAACACTTTGTTTATTTTTTAAGGGGTTAAGGATTATATTTGGAGGGTCAAAATTACTTTTGGAATAATGTTATTGAATTTTCAAATAGTGTGTAAAACACCTATGAACATTTAGACCCCCAATTTATAAATTATCAATTCAAGCTTATTATCAAACAATGTATATGCGGAATATGAAAACAAGCTAACACAGAATTGATAAAACAATCTAAACCAAAATTAATCACAACCACAACAGTAATTAAATGGAAAAGATTAAAGAAAGAGAGATGCAAACACAAAGACAATACAGCGATGTGCTATCGAAGAGGAAACCGAAGTTCTCGGCATAAAACCTCTCCGCCGTCCTCTAAGCGGTCAATAATCCACTAGAGAATATAGTTGGGATACATGAATAGCAGAAGACCCTCCAAGCCTAATCTATCCAGTGCACCTAAGCCCTCCAAGCTTCTTGCTCCAACAGGATTTCGCCAAACCTTGTCTTCTTTAGCTTACTGGATCCCGCAATAGCCCATTGCATCAACTAAAATGAATTGGTCCCTTCTTAACTATTTCCCAAGCACCAAATAACCTCCTCACAGATATGGGTATGGTGAGATAAGGATCTGGCTAATGTATCCCTCAAGGATATATCAATGGAGAGGGTGAGAGTAGAGGAATTTGGAGAATCAAAGGATAAATATTGTGGATGAGTCAATCTTGTTTTTCTCTAGGGTTTCTCTTTCAAAATTCTCTCTGGCAGTTCTCTACAATACATGGGTATAAGGGTATTTATACTAGTGTGTGTTTGGAATGCGAAAGGTCAGGTTTGTAACAAACAGGGTCTTTTGGCGACTCAGGCTCTCGACTGGAATGAGTCGCGAGTTTGAGTTGCGAACTAACTGCTTGGCTAGACAGGAAGTTTTGTCCTATAGTGCTTCAGTTGGCGTGACTCTTCAGCTCTTCTGTATGCTTCGTACGTGTGACACCTTTGGCGACTTGCCAGTCGCGAGGCCCTTCTTAAGTGCACACTTTTGCTCTGTTTTCTATCTATATAATATTTCTGTATATTTTTACTTCATATATAGGATCAAATCTGTTCTTTCAAACTGGTCATCTATACATTCAGCTGTGTTCAACAAAAATCGTCAACATTAGAAGCTAGGAGTTGGCGAAAACAGTGTATTGTTCATATCCAATATATAGATGTATTATGTGTGTCCGTGTGTGTATGTTTCTTAAAAGAAAATTAAAAAATTAAAAAATTAAAAAAAAAAAAAGAAAAAAAGAAAAGTTCTATAAGGAAGCTTAGAAAACCTCTAATAATTTTCTGTTACATCAAACTTTTTTTTTTTTTTTTTTTTTTTTTTTTTTTTTTTTAAATAGAAAGGTTAAACAGCTCAAAATTTTAATCTAAAACACACACACATATATATATATATATATATATATATGTAGGTATGTATGTATGTATATTAAAAACCTTACAAACCCACCAAAATTTGGTTGGCCAGGGAATTGGTCATGGATATGAGAAAGATAGTTATATGGAAAAAAAAAATATATAAATAATATACATGGACCTATGCCTTTTTCAAACATGATATATCATCCACAACCACAGGTTTCCTTCCGGGATTGAGACTTAGGAGATGCAATAATTTTTCAATGATTGAGAGTATCATAGTTTAATTTTAATTTTTAATTGAATGTTCAATTAGTGTACATGTGTAAAACACTAATGAATGTTTAGACCCCAATTTCAACAATATCAACACAGGTTTATACACAAACAATATATGTGCGGAATGATGAATATAAGCAATAAACAAATTGGTAAAATACTCTAAACCATAATGAATCACAAACACAACATCAATTAAAAAGGTAAAGAGTAAGGGAAGAGAGAAGCAAACACAAAGATAACACCGGCACGTGTTATCGAAGAGGAAACTGAAAAACTCGGCAAAAAACCTCTCTGTTGCTCTCCAAGCAGTCAAATGATCCATTAAAGAATAAAGTTGGGATATATGAATAGTAGAAGACCGTCCAAGCCTAATATACCCAATGTACCTAAGCCCTTCAAGCTTCTTGCTCCAACAGGGTTATGCCTAATCTTGCCTTCTTTAACTTCTCGGATCCCGCAATAAGCCCATTACATCAACCAAGTAAATTGGTCACCTCCAAATTGCTTCCCAAGCACCAAAATACTTCCTTATTGATATGGGTATGGTGAGATAAGGATTTGGCAAATTTACCTCTCAAGGATATGTCAATGGAGAAGGTGAGAGTAGAGGAATTTGGAGAATCAAATAATGAAGATTGTGGATGAGTCAATCTTATTTTTCTCTAGGGTTTCTCTCTGGAAGCTCTCTACATTTCATGGGTATAAGGGTATTTATAATAGTGTATGTGAAGAATGTGAAAAGTTAGTTTTCATCCAAACAGGGCATTTTGGCGACTCAGTCTCGCGAGTGGAACAAGTCGCGAGTTTAAGTCGCAAGCTAACTGCTTGGCTAGACTATATATTTTGTCCTGTAGTACTTCACCTGTCATGACCTACACGTGTGCCACTTTGGTGACTTGCCAATCGCGAGTCAGTTGCGAGATCCAGTCATGAGACTCCTTTAATTGCACACATCTTGAGTTTTCTTCATACTTTCTTACACATAGCCCTTACATAAATTTCACCTAAATACAAGGTATCTAATTGCTAAAATATAAGCAAATTTGGCACGGAATAAAGTCAACACTTGATTGAATGAATTCAACCTTACAATCTCCCCCTTTGGCTATTTCGTGACAAAACCCTAAAACAGACTCTAGACTTAAAATGTGAGTTGAGAACAGTTACCAAAACTCACTCACACCTAACTCTAGAAACTGTGAAGCTCTTGAACCAAACGAACAATTTTCCCTGAAAACAATAACACAAGATGATTATTGTAAGCATAAATCTTGAAATACATATGGAACAAGCACAATGCGATCAAGCAATAACAAGTGTACCAATAAAGCATGGCTTGACCAATCATGAACAATCACTATAAATAGTTATCACAATGATCATTCATATAAGGAATAAACATTCGGACATGCAAACAAATAAGCTCAATGCAAAATATCATTTGCATGTCCAACACACAATCGATACAAAAACACAAAGGCAGTTGCGTCAAGGATATAAGATCCAACATGGATACAAGTGTGGAGTATTAAAGAAAATGCATAACATTAACTAAAAATACTAAGCTACAAAGCAAAGGTACATAATAAAAGCATAGTTTAAATAGCTAAAACATAACCATGAACTATGAACAAAAACATAGATAATATAACACAAAGTTTTGATCATAGGCTTTTTCTTTCTCTTGCACTTCAACTTCAATCTTTCTCTTTTGATCAAGCACTTTCTCCCCCTATCATGAACCATCTCCCCCTTTTTGTCATGGAATAGCTAGTCCTCATCTTCCTCTAGCTTCCTTTGGATTTGGTCCTGAAAGCTCGAATATGTGTGAAAGCACAAAAGCTGTTTAGACCCCCCAAATTAAAATTACGGCTTGGTTGATTTTACTCTAACTTAAACTAAGTGTAGAATAGAGTAAATGCGAGCGGATAAACAATATAACTACTCTAAGTGATAGGTCAAAAACGTATTGACCCCTTATGATGAATTAATTGATTAATTAGCCAAGTTTATTAATTAATCAAATTAACATGCAATGTACGTAGTAGTACAAACAAATCACCAATTAAACTAAGTATGTAGCGGAAAAATAAATTGACACGGTGCTTTGTTTACGAATAGGGAAAACCTATACGGCAAAAAACCCCTACCGGGTGATTTTAAAGTCACCACTCTCGAGAATCCACTATTATCAAAATAATCGGTTACAAGTAAAGGAATCTTAGTACCTTATACCAACCTACAGTTGAACCCTCAACCCAATACCCAATTGGACTTGTTCTGTAGTGATAATATCTCATTTTCAATGCACGGCTCCTAGTACGTAACTAACCAATTGCGCGGATCCCAGTATGCGACTTGATCACCAACTTGAGAAGGATGTTAGCTACAAAGTTCTTTAATTCATCACACAGTGAAGATCATGAAGTTGCTTGGTCACAAAACCCTACGGTGTACAAAACACAACAGCTTCTTGAAGAGAATGAAGAACTAGGGCAAACTAGGTTTCTGGTTACACTTTTCTTCACACTTATGCAATTGTGCTCTTGTGCAACTGTGCGTTACCTTTTACGGCCCTTAAAATAATCCTTATATATGTTTAGGGTTGTGAGAAAATAAATCCCAAACATACATTCATGGATTGAGTGAAAAGAAGTCCTAAAAATGATAGATAGGTCTCCTATTTTTTAGCCTTGATAGCAAAACATCTTGTAATTAGGAGAAAAATGATCGATAGGTCTCCTATTTTGTAGTGGAAGTTTTGCATTTATGCATAATGTACATTTCCTTTATCTAATAAAAAGGGGCTACACTTTTACTACGTGAGTCTTTCTTTTCTCTGCAATAACTACTTTATGAATGGTGGCGTTGTTATTTTTCCCTCTAATGGGACTTAAAATTGATGTTGTTGTCAGTAATGAAAAATTGTCACCCTGACTTTATCAAAGCCTACAGTAGTGCATGGCTGTTAACTTAAGTAAATTATTTTCGTAAAAAAAATTAGTAAGGAAAATGATAGGGTGCTTATACTGCGAACTATGCAATCCATCATAGAATACTGAATCCAAAGCAAGTGATCCGAGGGGACCATCATGTACTAAGGTTCTGCCGGACATTTAAAAAGATGCCATGGCCTTAATTTCCCTAAAGCATTTGGTCCGAGGACTTTAAGCATGACTTTGGTTTTGTTTGAACACTTATAAAAGATGTCATAGTGTTAATTTCCCCAAAGCATCTAGTCCGAGGACTTCAGGCATGACTTTGGTTCTGTTTAAACACTTATAAAAGATGTCATAGTGAGAAGTACGATGCATTTGCACAATGGATAAGCATATGTCAATGGAAACTTTCGTTAATAATAATACCTTTTTAGGAGATACTAAAACTAGCCCCACTTTGGATCCCTTTTGATTTGCAACATCATCAATATGTATCCTCTTGGACAAAGGGTTTGATGTAGTGAGACCATGCCAGCTGATTTTTCATCCATGTTTTGTTTCTCAAATTTTTTTAATAAAAAAAATGGGGTTTTCAGTGAACTCAGACATCAGATCAATGAAGGCTTCACCCTTTACAGAGGCGCAAGGCATGTATTCGATATAGGAAGCCCCCAGTATTGTATCCTACTTGGCAATCTTCCACGTAGTATGCATCCTTGCCAAAATGGCCTCCTCCTCAGATGATCGATCTCCTACTGCATCGCTTTGGTATGTTGAGCGTTGAACTCACTAAAACACCAGACTTCCCACAGATGGCGCCAATTGTAAGGACTTGCTTAATGTTTCTAGCCCAATGAATGTATGGACTTCAGCCCAAAACAGCCAAAAACAATAAATTTGTAGAGAGTGAGTTGGGAAATCTAGGCTCTAATGAGTTGGATAGTTATTATCGTAGATTCAAATGACCATAAAGTAAGAATAGGTAGGTTATATTTAAAGAAGGTCGCCCTCGGCACGGTTTAAGGAGATCAGTTCTTGTATGCCTTCCGGATTAGGTTACCAGTCCGGTCCATATTGCTGTCGTCCTCTCTTTCTCCATTTTTTTGGGCCCCCCTTACTATTACGGTTTCTCCTCTATTTTATACTATCCTCTTCCTCCTATTTCCACCTTCCACGTGTAGATTTAGATTGATAACTCTAATACTTGTCCCATCAGCCCCTCCCTAAAGTCTTTGGGAGTAACTGTAAGGCTGAAAAGCATAGTCCAGTCAGTTGCAGAGCATTCAATGCCATGGTAACAGCCTTATCTTAGATATTTTATAGTCTCATTTGTCCTGTTCCTTCTTAATACTTATCTTCTTCTCTGGAATGGTTTGAAATGTTGCTTTTGATGGCAGACTATGGTCTCTGTCCTCGACCTTGCCCAGTCGAGGAGGGATTCTTCCTTGTTCCCCCCCCTCCCCCCATGGGGTGGCTCTGATTGGATTCCCTTTTTTTTTTCTTCATTGGCATAAACCCCTCTAGAAGTGTTTAACGTCCTCGAATTGGGCCCTTGGCCCAACATACATATAGATATGGGCTCCTTGGCCTTTCACCCCTACAGAGGTTTATATGGTAGATTTCATGGATTTGAAATTACCTTTTAATGACTCATAAGCAAAACCATAAATTAAAAAACACACACACACACACACAAATAAAAAAGAAGAGAAACATACCTGTAATAATAAGGATGGTGGCTTTGATAAAGCATTCTACTACAAGCAAAACCAACTCAGATAATAATTAAGGTCAGACAAATCATAAATGTGAAATATTTATATAGGCTTATATATGAATTTCATGGATTTAAAATTGACTTTATGACTTGTAAACAAAACCATAGAGAGAGAGAGAAAAAAAAAAAAAAAAAAAAAAAAAAAAAAAAAAAACATACCTTTAATAGTGTGGACGGTGGATTTGATAAAACATTCTACTACAAACAGAACAAACCAATACTTAAAAATAATAATTGATGCTTGACAAATCATAAAGGTGAAATATTTATAGAGATTCATATAATTGATTTTATAGATTTAAAATTGCATTTATGACTGACAAGCAAAACCATAGAAACACAAACAAAAAATAGAAACATACCGTAATAGTGTAGTTTTAATAAAGTATTTTACTGCAAACAAAAAGAGAGATACAAACTTATTATTAATAATGGGGAGAGAAAAAATTGATTAGAACAATAAGTAGTGTTTCTATCTCCAAAAAATTAAATTTAAAAAAAAAAAACAGAGAAAGAGAAGGAAAGAAGCCTTAAATGGAGAAGTTTGTGCATATCAATATATAAGAATACACTAAAAAAAACCGTATATATAGAGAATTTTCAATTGAGAAGATGTTAGATTTATAATCAATATAGAAATTATAAGACAAATATAATTATTAGGAAAAAGATATGTATTAAAAAATTTATCACAATTACCGTTTAAAAAAAAAAAAAGCAAAACGTAAAACTTATCACTTAAGATGCATGTTTATCCAAAAAACCTTGAGCAAGTTAGGACTTGGGAGAGTTTTATTATACATAGAATTTCAAATTATATTGAAGTTAAATTATAAAAGAAATTATTAGATGGTTTGGAATTAAAGAAACACCTATCCTATGTGAAATTCTAATCAATTATATATTGTTAAAAAAATGTTTCTATCCAAAAAAAATTGCGTGCATTTTTTTCTAAAAATCTATAATTTAAATTTAAATAAAATACTAATAGTACACGATCTTAATCAAATTAAGATTGCTGCTTTTTTACTAATAGTACATGTAATAAAATACTAATAGTACACATAAAATTTTTTAAAAATTATCCATTCTTTATCTTATCCATGCTGCTTTTTTCATAATATACTACACGTAAAAAATAAGGATTACAAAGAATTTTGGGGAGAGGGTGTTATTGGAGAGTGGGTAATGGTACTTCCATCCATGTTCTGAAGGACTGTTGGTTACCTAATCAGCCAACCAGAAAATTTTTGTTCCAACCCGAGGAGGATATTTGGGAGTGGAGGGTTTCAGACTTAATAGATTGGCAGATCCACCAGTGGGATAGAGAATGAATTCAGGCTTTATTCCATCAGTTTGATGCTGAAGCTATTCTTCAGGTTCCTTTGAGCAGGCGGGTTGTGCAGGATTCCTTGGTATGGTTGTTTACAAAGAATGGCAGATATAGTGTGAAGTCTGGGTACCATGTCGCTGAGCTATTGAAGATGGCAGAGAGTTCTTCAGGAGAGGCTTCGGTGCATAGAGCAAGCACTTCCTTATGGTCACAGGTTTGGAAAGCAAGGGTCCCCAGTAAGGTAAAACTCTTTTCTTGGAGAGCATGTCAAAATATACTGCCTACACGGGATAATTTGGTTCAGAGAAGGGTGATGGAGGATGCAAATTGTTGCTTCTGTCATAGAGCTATGGAAACGGTATTGCATGTGTTTTGGGAGTGTGGGGTTGCACAGGATGTGTGGGCAAGTAGTGCTATCAGATTTCAAAAATTTGGGACTAAGCAAGTGGATTTTAGATAGTTGGTAGCTGATCTCATGTTGAAGCTATCATTGGAGGAATGGGACTTATTTTGAGTGATTAGTTGGCAAATTTGGCTACAGAGGAACACAGTGTTGCATGGGGGGTGTCTTCCAACATCCATCACGGTCTCACCAACGTGCATCAGATTATTTGAGAGAGTTGTTAATGCTCAAGACCAATTGAGTGTATTTGTATCCGTCCACGTCCTTGCAAGTCAAGCATGGCAGCCACCACAAGGAAAGTTCTTCAAGCTGAATTTTGATTGATAGGCCACAAACTAAATGACCCCTTGTGATAGAAATTAATTAATTAATTAGCCAAGTTATTAATTAATCAATTTATCATGCAAACGTGTAGTAGCACAAACAAATCACCAATAAACTAATTTATGCAGCGGAAAATAAATAACACGGTGATTTGTTTACGAATGGGGAAAACCTAATGGCAAAAACCCCACCAAGTGATTTTCAAGTCACTACTCCTGAAACTTCACTATTATCACAACAAGCGGTTATAAGTAAAGGAATCCAAGTACCTTACCAACCTATAGTTGAACCCTTACCCTAATACCCAATTGGATTTGTTCTGTAGTAACATTTCCCCTTTCAGATGCACGACTCCAAGTACGTGACTAACCAATTGCGCGGATCCCAGTACGTGACTTCAATCACCAATTAAGAATGTTGTTGGTTGCAAAATTCTTCGGTTCATCCAAACGATGAAGATCAAGAAGATGCTTGGTCACAAAACCCTACGGTGTACATACACAGCAACTTCTTCAAGAGAAAGAGATGAACTAGGGCAAGAACTTCATCTCCGGTCACAATTTGCTTGAACAGAGTTTGCTCAAAGCTTGTGCAACTTGTGAACACTTTAGCAGCCTTTAAACTGATCCTTTTATATGTCTAGGTTTAGGAGAAAAGAAGGCCCAAAGACATATTCACGGATCCTAAGAAAGTCAGATTGAAATTCTGAAAATCTTAAACCTCGACAGATAGCAGGTGTTAAGAACACCGAATGAAGAATAGCTTCCTTAAGCTCGATAGATGCAGCTGTCGACCAGCTGTCGAGTTTTAATGATTTTGCACTTTGAACTTGTTTTTTTGAACAGACTTGAAAGTTTCAATACTTGATCTTGAAACAAGGTTTTTTGAAGTATTTAAAACATCTTAAATCAACCCAAACCCAAGTGCGTTTTGTCAAAGGATAAGCCTATTACATAAAATTATGACATATGTTCTTACAAGTGAAACACATATGTCCTAACAATCTCTCTCTTTGGCAGTCCATGACAAAACCATAACAAACAAATGAACATATGAGAGAAGTTATAAATCACTCAACTCATATTTACTTGTTGAATATAATAAAATTTATCTTAACACAAACTCTTGAAAAACTTTACAAGAAGAGAGTTTATGGCAAGTAGACTTTGACAACCTATATTTCTGAAACACTTTAAACAAAACTCATTAAGACATCTTTGTGTGAAACAGAAATAATAAATTGCATATAAGTATAAGAAACATGTGTATAAAGAGAGAAAAGAAATAACACATGAAGGGGTAGGTGAAAGGAAAACATACATCAATATAAATAAAGAAATAAGTACAATGTATGTATAGAAAAGGTCACAAGACCTCATGTACAAGAGTAATGTATCTGAAAAGAAGGAAAAGAAAAGGTACATACTATCCTCACTACATCCCTCAAAAATGTATCAACACTCCCCCTAACAAAATGATCCTATACTAACTCTCCCCCTAAGATAGACTACTCTCATACCAAAACTACTTCCCCTTTTTGTCACAAATGATAAAGGGTAAGAGTGTCAAGTAGACATCTCATCGGCAGAGCTAGCATCTCCATCATCATCATCGTCATCACCATCATCATCATCGTTATCCTTAGAAGCAAAAGCCAAGGGAGAAGGTGGTGAAGGAGTAGCCTCAGGAGCAAAGCCACCCATAGACACCTGTCGTCGTGCAATATGACTGACACGAACGTTCACCTGATAAAGCTCCGTAGAGAGTGTATCGAGGTGAGTATCCATGTGCTGCAGCTGTGCCATAATATCTCCTAGAGACATATCGCTCGAAGAGGAAGGAGGAGCCGATGTGGATGGAGCTGAACGGGATGGAGCGGAATGAGAGAAAGGAGCTGCTGAATCCAACTGTCGCGACCGAAGCTGGGCCTCACTACGTTTAACGGTAGCGTAATCTATGACACACATGATGGTAAAATTGTCGGATGAGGGAAAAGGAATAGAAAAATGGCGTAGAATCCTCGTGATAGCAGAAGGAAAGATGAGCTTATCACGAGTCGCCGAATCTAGATGAACATCTATAATAGACAGAATGAAATGAGAAGGGAAGTGTATGGTAAGATGCTCAAGAAGAGACAACAAAAACCGAGCACGAGGCTCTGCGATGGAGTTATAGTAAGAGAGGGGATGTAGAACAAAAGTCATCACCATGTTCATGAACCTAGGACCTTTAGCAAAAGGTCGACATGGTGTAAAAAGACACTCACCCCAAGAAGTAGGGCGCTCACAAAAAGCGGACATGAGCTCATCCCTAGACACAGTCCTTAGACGCTTACATCCAGGATAGTCAGGAAACTCTATCCTAGGAACCTGAAGCACATCCGCAACTAACTACGATGTGACAGGAATGCGCATACCTTAAACGCGAGTGAAGAAAAGAGGTACTGACCGATCATTCCTGTGCATGTTGGAGTAGAACTCCTAGATAAGCAGGAGTGGACAGGTGATCGGGCCATCAGATAGTGACTCCCATCCCCTACTGTGAATGACAAAGGGAAGGTCGATGTCTGCAAAATCTGTCAAGATGACTTGGCGTTCTGAATGAATGCCTTGTTTAGAAAAGTTCTCCGAAAATGCCCTAAAGGCATCATCATCATGGAACCGGATATGAGATAAGGTAGGATCAGATGAAGAAGAAGCATCGGAACGAAGAGGGTTCCGGGCTGGAGTGGATTTATGCTTAGGTGCCATAGACATGACTAATGTAAACAACAGCGAGGGAGAAAAAGAAAGACAATCAGAAAAGTCCCAAACATTTTTAAATATATCAAATATATTGAAAAGAAGTACGTATACATGGGAAATGCATGAACATGTAACATGCAAAAGAAATTGCATCATGGGTTCAGCCCAATCCAAACCTATCAGCACATAACCATATAACACACATCTAAATGCATAGCAAGACCATTATAATGCTAATATGATGCAATTTATGAGGTTCTAAACACATTTAAGTAAAAACCCAACCCAAAATTTCAATGAAATCTCATCAATTTTGAAAAACCCCAAAAATTTCCAAAAACCCCAAATCCTAGGTTTCAAAAACATGAAATGCATGAATGAGAAAGGATTAGAAGCTTACCAAGTGAAGAAAAACTTGAAAAACCTTGGAAAATCCTTGAGAACCAAGATAAGAGTGAGATTGGAGTGTTTTTGGGAGAGAAATAGAGAAGTATCGAGAGAGAGATCGATGGAAATGAGGACCGAATTGCATAAAGGCTTTATATAGGAAAGCCAGTAAATCTCGACAAATGCAGGTATCGACAGGTATTGAGGTATCTATCAAGGAGGTGTCGAGAAAATACACGTCGATAGCTGAGGTGTTGAGGAGGTATTGAGGATCAACACACCAGTTTTTAGAATAGAAGCTCGATCGATCCACCAGGTATTGAAAAGCTATCGAGCATATAGACCCAATCTCGATAGATCCACTAGGTATCGAGGTGCAGGCGAGATTGCAATAAGAAAAAGCTTAAGGAAGCTCGACAGATAGCCAGCTATCGAGGAGGTGTCAAGTCAGCTTTTAAAAGCAGTTTTTCGAGATGTGAAAAACACAAACATGAATGCAATCCAACATGCAACTCAACCAACGATCCAATCAACATATTAAGCTCTTAAAATCATCTCTAAAATGAAAAATTATGCACAAGGATCTCCACAAACACACACACACACACTAAACAAGTCTAACCAATTTTATATTTCAAAAACAAGTCTAGACAGTTTAGTGAGCATATATTAATACATGTAAAACCTCGTGATGGCCAAATCACATTGTACCTGCACACGTATCAAGAGTAACAAAGAATATTGCGTGTTGTGTGTTAAAAACATTGCAAGATTGCATAAGTGTATGCATGTTATGACGATTTGAGATATGAGAAAATCACTTTCATTCACACACAATCATAATTGCTTGATGGGGACTATCACCTTTGAGGTACATCCTATAACTCCCACATCTCCTAGAATACACGCTTGCAAACATATTTAAAGCATTTTTGATCTTTTTGCTTTTAATTTTCTTTGTATATTTTTCTTTTAAACATATCATGCATGAGCTTATTAGAGAGAGAAAATAAATGCCCAATGATATTTGACATTCAAATTTTGTTATGCCTAAGAACACAAATGTCATTGACACTGCACTTTTGCTATGTCGAAGCATACAAGTGTCATATTATGATTGGTGGGCAACAGTGGTGAGATGATTATTTATGCCTTTGTCTCAGGATTTTTTAGTCATTCCCGTCAAAAAGAGTGATATGCATGTTAAGTTCAAGAGACAACTTAATCGTACTCATCATAAACACGAGCCACAAAGCTCACTTGCTTAGTTGTGCATAGAGATGCTCATCTAAGCTACAGATGATACAAAGTTTAGAAGACTTTGTTTAAATGGTCATCCAAGGTACACAAGTACCAATGTACAAAACACATACTGTTTTTGGATTTTTCTGATTTTTCAATTTTTTTTAAAATTTTTATAACAAAAACAAAAACAATGCAAAAACTTAAAAATAACCAAACAAAAACATGTTAAACAAACAAAAACATATTAAACAAACAAAGCATAAAACTAGACTGACTCAAAACATGAAAGCAAAACACATAAGTAATGCACACACAAAAACAAAAAGAGAAAGAGAAAAGTGATAGAATCACTTGGAGCCCTTTTCCTTCCACACCTTGGAAGAATCTTTCTGTCTAGCAAACCCTTGAACCGGCGGTGAAGGGGAAGAATTAAAACCATTCAAGTTCGAAAGGAACATGAGGGCTTTGAGAAGATCACCAAGGGGAGCGAGAGAGGATTGAAGCTAATTCTAGTTCCCAGATGCTATCAAGCCGTTGCTCTATTGAGTGGCAAACCACTTGTAGCAATTTGGTAGAGTATTATTGGCAGCTCCATAATGACGACAGAGATGCTGCTTCTTTTGTTTAGGCTTTTGAGAGTTAGCCTTCTTAGCCTTAGGGTTTTTAACATTTTTCTTCTCAAGCTTAAGGGGTGCTCCTAAGATAGATTTACCCTTGTCTAAGTTTTCACTAGCTAATTCAGTTTTAATCTCATTGTTCTCAATTTTAACATTATTAGAAGAAGGAACAAAAATAGTAGTACTAGAAGAAGTAGTATTAGAGGAAGAAAGATCATACCCTAAGCCTGTTCGATTTGAAGCAGATTTTTGAAGGCTTAGCATCTCATCTAGCTTTGCGCTTAACGTCCTCTCCAGTTGAGCTCTGACTTGAAATAGCTCCGCTTCAAGCTTCTTAGTCTTCTTAGCCAAGTTCTCGAATCTCAGTGCTTCAATAGTCTGATTGGCTTCATCAAACTTTGTGGAAAGCTCCTCACGATCAAGTTCCACATCACTAAGCTTTTTGTTGGTCAACTTGTATAATTTCTCATGCTTCTCAGAAAGCTTATACAACTTCTCATAGGCTGTATGGATGTCATCTTGGTCATCCATCTTCTCAAACTTAGATTCCACCAGTTCCTCTTCTTTAACCACATCTTCAACAATCCCATCAGTAGGATTGACCGTGGCTGTGAAGGCATTTAAGATTCCGTTACCCTCGTTGTTGGAATCATCCTTAGGCTCAGTATCGCTCAAGGTAACAGCAAGTGCCTTGCTCTTCCTAATGCTCTTGAGGTAGTAGGACACTCATGCTTTATGTGACCGAAGCCTTAACACCCAAAGCACTTAGGTCCTGAGGGAATAGTGTACTGATCGCCATTCTTAGCATCCTTCTTCCCTTTGTCTTGACTTTTAAATTGAGAAGAACTGGATTGCTTACGGTCCTTGTCGAAACCCTTTCCATTGACATTCTTCGTAAACTTCTTGAACTGCCTAGTGATGTAGGACTTCATCTTGGAATCTTCATCACCAGAAGATTCATCTGTTTCACTGCGCTTGACCTTCAGTGCCATACTCTTGCTTTTACCCGACTTGCCTATTTTTGTCAACCCTAGTTCGTGGGTCTGCAAGTTTCCAACTAGCTCAGTCAGAGGAATCTTGTCAATATCCTTTGATTCCACTATTGCAGTAATCTTGGCGTGAAATCTCTCGGGCAGAGATCTGAGCACTTTTCTCACAATCTTGGGTTCAAGAATGGTTTCCCCAAGATTGAAGGCTGAGTTCACTATATCCTTTAGCTTGGCATAGAACTCATCGAAAGACACATCCTCCTCCATCTTTATGTCTTCAAAGCTTGTAGTGAGCCTCTAAAGTTTTGAGTCTTTGAAAGCCTTAATACCCTCATAGGTTGTCTGGAGAATGGTCCAAGCCTCCTTGGCAGTTTTAGTGGAGGATATCTTCTTGAACTCCTCATTGGTGACAACACTAAACAATGCATTCAAAGCTCTACTGTTGAAGTTTGCCACCTTAATGTTGGCATCATCCCAGTTGGTTGACGCTTCTGTAGGCTTAGTCCAGCCTAACTCTATAGCTTGCCATACTTTCTCATCTAAAGACTACAAGAAAACTCTTATGCGTACTTTCCAGTATGCATAGTTAGTGCCATCAAATAAAGGAGGTATGATTAATGACTGTCCTTTATCCATGACAAACAGGGGTCAATGGATTAACACAGCAAAGATTAAACCCTAATCAGAGTGTGCCCACTTTGATACCACTTGATAGGCCACAAATTGAACGACCACTTGTGATAGAAATTAATTAATTAATTAGTCAAGTTATTAATTAATCAATTTATCATGCAAATGCGTGGTAGCACAAACAAATCACCAATAAACTAATTTATGCAGCTAAAAATAAATAACACGGTGATTTGTTTACGAATGGGAAAACCTAACGGCAAAAACCCCATCGGGTGATTTTCAGGTCACCACTCTCAAAACTCCACTATTATCACAACAAGCGGTTACAAGTAAAAGAATCCAAGTACCTTACCAACCTACAATTGAACCCTTATCCCAATACCCAATTGGACTTGTTCTGTAGTGACAGTTCCCCTTTCAGATACACGACTCCCAATACATGACTAACCAATTGCCCGGATCCCAGTATACGACTTCAATTACCAACTAAGAAAGTTGTTGGTTGCAAAGTTCTTCAGTTCATCCAAACGATGAAGATCAAGAAGATACTTGATCACAAAACCCTACGGTGCACATACACAGGAACTTCTTCAAGAGAAAGAGATGAACTAGGGCAAGAACTTCGTCTTCGGTCACAATTTGCTTGAACAGAGTTTGCTCAAAACTTGTGAACACTTTGACGGCCCTTAAATTGATCATTTTATATGTCTAGGTTTAGGAGAAAAGAAGGCCCAAAGACATATTCACGGATCTCAAGAAAATCATATTGAAATTTTGAAAATCTTAAACCTCGACAGATAGCAGGTGTCGAGCAGTTGTCGAGTAGGTGTTGAGAACATCGAATGAGGAACAGCTTCCTTAAGCTCGATAGATGCAGTTGTCAACCAGCTGTCGAGCTTTAATGATTTTGCACTCTGAACTTGTTTTCTTGAACAGACTTGAAAGCTTCAATACTTGATATTGAAACAAGGTTTCTTGAAGTATTTAAAACATCCTAAATCTACCCAAATATAAGTAAAGTTCATTTTGTCAAAGGATAAGCCTATTACATAAAATCATGACATATGTTCTTACATGTGAAACACATATGTCTTAACATTGATGGAGCCTGTTTTGATAATGGTGCGGCTCCGGGCTATGGTGCTGTTATTCGTAATGGGAATGGTGAAGTTATGGTTGAATCTGCCAAGGGTGGTGTTGTGAGGGATAGTGAAGAGTTAGAGGCAAGGTCTTGTCGCAAAGCTCTGGAATTTGCTATAGACGCTGGTTTTATGGAGGTGATACTAGAAGGTGATAATGCTTTGGTGATGAAGACAGTTTCACAGGCTCAACCAAACTTCTCCCGGCTTGGATTAATCTATGAAGATATTTGGTGCTTGGTTGTAGGTTTTAGATTCATCTTAGTTAGCTGTGTTAGGTGTAGTGCCAATGGGGTTGCTCATGCTTTGGCAAAATTTGCTAGGTTATCTGCTAATGAAATTATATGGATGGAGGAGGATCCTCCCCCTGTAGTGGATGCTTTGTATTTGGATTCTAGTTTTTTGAATTAATGAAAATCATTTGGTTCTGGTCTAAAAAAAATAAGGATTACATGGATAAGATAAAGAATTTGAATTGTAATCAAATTAATATTTTTATCAACTTAAAAATTATATATATTTTTAAAAATCTAAAAATCTTAATAAATTTCTACAATATGGTAAAGTCACTTAGCGCAATCACGACGTCTAAACCCAAATTTTATTATATAGTATATGATATATATATATATATATATATATATATATATGTAAGGACCTAAAAGTTTGTAGCCCAAGCCCACTTAGAGTAATGGGTTGTGCCTTTCAAACCTGGCCCAAATCAATAAAATTTGTAAGAGGAGGGAAAGAACAACAACAATGGGTTCTGCCTGAGGACAACTACAAGGAAGAATTAGGTTTGTATTCAAAAGCAAATGAGTATCAGGCTCTACACAAGTGCTTTCATGGAGACTGAGTTTGTATAAAAAGTAGTACTATTCACTTTTCTCTCAATGTTCTTCCTTCTATTCCTTTTCTCTTTCTGATCCCCCTTTTCCAATGCTCTCTCTTTTCCTTACATACCTCTATCTCCATCACATCTTCACCATCCATTTCTACCTAACCTCCCTCCTTTTTTGACACTTGTTACATTTCACATTTGAAGAAAATGGTGGAAGGAATCTGCTTAGCTGTGGCTTACATTATTTAGGTCACTTCCTCATCAATGCGGCTGATAAAGCTGTTGTCTATCATTTAATACAAATCCAACAGGGTACACCAGGCCAAAAGCTTCCCTACTACTCGCTGACTTCCATTCTCTTCTGATCCTAGCTCTCGCTTAGAATATCACAGAGTACTATGATTTATTTCTTCTCCTCCTCGGGTGGCTTCCTCCCTTGGGCCTGTGGCTTGCAACATTACCATGTCAATGCTACGACCTTTCGACTTCATCCTCAGTCCTCGGGCCAATGTTGTGACCTTTCAACTTCATCCTCGGTCCTCGGGCACCTACTATATATATATATAATATTTTTTTTGATGTGCCAGAAATAGAATATAGAGCCGTAGTTTCTGCACTTGTAAATTATGAAATATGGTTTTATGGTGTATTTAGGATTTGTAAGCACCACTATTAATTGAATCATCCTTATGCTATTGTGGAACTTTATCCTTGTCATTAAAGCTTTGTTTGGTTGTGGTGATTTTAGGGAGATGGAAAAGGGGAGAAGAAAAGTAGAGAGAATGATTTTTTTGGGTGTTTGATTGGAATAATTTTAGGAGATAAAACTGGTAGAGCTTGAGTTTTTTCTCCTCAACCTCACCATTTTTTTTTCCAAATCAAAGAAAATATTGGATTGTAAATACAAAACTCTTATTCCTATATGCATAAACCAAAAAGCACATGTTTGGGTTTTGTCATTTTCTTCTCTTTCTTCTCTATGTCTCCCTTTTTTCTTTGTCCTTCTCTAATACCCATTTGTTTCATTTTTTTTTCTTTAGTTTTCTTCTATGGATTTTGTCTTTTTCTGGTACTCTTCATCCAAATTTTTTAATTTTTTATGTTCATTTTTTTTTTTGGTTTTTTTTGGTTCATCATTTTTTTTGCTAATTTGTTTATTTGTTTATTTATTTATTAAGATCATGAGAGTAAATTTAAACAAACTATATTTTTCAGAGTCTCATTTCTCTTCTCAACCAAACAAAAAAGTTTTTGATCCCTCCATTTTTCTACTCTTAACCAAACACCATGAGACAAAAACTAACATTTCTTTTATTTCCCACTTTTTCATCTCTTCTCCATTTTCTATACTCAAAAACTAACATTTCTTTTATTTCCCACTTTTTCATCTCTTCTCCATTTTCTATACTCCTACTCTTTAAGATCCTCAACCAAGTGAACCTAATTGTAAGCAGTTTTAGACTATGTTGTCTAATGTAAAGTTTTCAATCATCAAGAGGGAACAATTTTAGAAAATATGTTAAGGTTTGAATTGATGAGGTGATAGTAGCTAAATTTGAGGTTAGCTAGGCCTCCTGGGATGAATGCAAGAATGGGAAGAAGAATAGAATAACAGAAAAGAATACTAAGCTTTACTGAATTGATACCTCTCATGGTTACATGCCTCTCATCCTTATACCCCAATTCCCTTTGGTAAATAACTGCACATAGTTGTGCTTACAGCTGTGTAACTAACTCACACCCCAGCTGTCCTAGCTGTTACAACTAACTCCACTAACCCTTACACCTGATTCGGGTACAAGCATCCCTATAGTCTTATTGTAGTTCCTACATACTTACCTTTGCTATTTTAGCTAATTAGGTACCTCAGCAGACAGCTAAGCACTTAACCAATTAAAATAGCAATGGTCATTACATTTAAAAATTCTCCTAATTAAAACTCCTAACAAAATACCTTTAGCTTCATCTTAAATAAAATATTTTTCCATTCAAAGTATTATCTTGGAAGTAAATCCACAAAGCTCATAGTTTCTTATCATTAGACTTGCACAGTGCTTGTCATATAAGGTGGAGGCTTAGTTGCTTATATATATATATATATATATATATATATATATATTACCTAGAGTCAAGATTAATGGAATAGAGATCCTAGGTTGATGTAGAAGAAGAGCTATTCCATGTTGCATTTGATAACTGAATTAGGCTATGAGTTTTCATTGAGCTTGGTCGTGGGTTTTGACCAAATTGGTCTCTAAAGGCTCCAAAACTCCATTCATGACCATAAATACTTGGATCCCAAGCCAATTCATCAACAACTATTTTGCCTTCAAGTATGCTCACTACAGAAGTTGTTAGGTTCTAAAGACTTAGGATCTTATGTATTTAGAACTCTAATGTGTATTATTGGCAACCATGATCAAAACAAGATGTTTAGTCGTGTTTAGACTTGCTCAAAGTTGGTTCTTTTATGTAAAGTTGGATTTAAGTTTTTGTAGAATTAAAAGTGCAATTTAGCCTGGTTCGATCGATCGAAGCTTAGGCTCGATCAATCGAAATTTGGGTAGAATGCCTTTTTTGTAGAATTCCAACGAAGCCCTAGTTTATTTAAAACATTTAGGGTTTTGTGTTTTTGCCCTAGGTATATAAGGCAAACCCTATCCATATTTTAGTGTTGCTCATATTGCGGTTTGTGTAAATCTCTTGTGAGATCTATGAGGAGGTTTCCTTTACACAAGTTTAGGATTATCAAGAAGGAGATTCGTTCAAGAACTTGATGATCATTCAGTTGCTGCCATAGAAGCTTAAAGAAACACAAGCAGGTGTGCTTGTACTTGCTAGAGAATCCAAGAAAGAAGGAGTCCGTGGTCTTGGAGCTTGCACGTGGTTGTGTTAGTAAGTTTCTACTGGTGGGTAGCAATAGGATGTTAGCAGTCTAGGTCCTATTGTAAAACTTTGATTCTTTCATAGTGGATTTAGATTTACCTTGAGGATAGCTAGGTTAAATCCTTCCTAGGTTTTTACCGGTTTGGTTTCCTGGGTGATTATATCATTGTGTTATTTATCTTTCTGCTGCTTTGCATGATATGATTGTTTGATTATGATAACTTAGATTTGGAATTTGGACTAAGTAAAAACTTTACTAATTACCTAGGTTAATTCAATTGTGTTTTTAAGGGGTCTAAAAACTATCAAAAGTCATAGTTGGCCTAAGCGCTGGTGATGGATTAGTGCATGATAAAGCTACTTTAATCATTTTAAGTACCTCTTCCTTATTGAACTCTAAACCCAACTCTGGATCTACCAACTCCATCAAATTTCCTTTTTGTGGTAAATCGATGGCCTAAAGTGAAAAGAAGAGAGAATTAGGAAGGGAAAAGGTGTAAAGAAAAAAAGGTAATTCATATAAAAAAAAAACGTAAGCAAACAATAGAATACCAATTTAAATGATGAAAATAAATAGTTAGTAAATTAATAGAAGAGTTTTTTTAATCGGCCAAAATGGCCATATACTATTGTTTGGAAAAATATGCATGGATTTGCCACTATTTGTGAAATATTTAGCAATTTACCATCTTTTTGAAACTTGATTTTGTGGAAATCGAGTTTTCCACAAAATCAAGTTTCAAAAAGGTGGTAGATCCCTATTGTGGATCACGTAGTCATGCTTAACAAATTTGGATCTTCTTCAGTAAGAGAGAGAGAGAGTAGAATAAAGGAGAAACTAAAGACTTGAGAGGGAACTGAGATAAGTTACTGTAAGTAAAAAAATAAAAAGAAAGTGAAAAGTTAAGATTTTGTGTCAGCTAATGTGTACATAAAGATGTGATGAAATGCAAAAGGGGGAAGACGTGTGTGGATGGGAAAAAACAAGAGAAAAAAAGAAAATAAGAAGAAAGTGAAATATGGCTTGTGAGGAAAATAGTATAATAAAAAATAATAAAATGTTGTAAAAAGAGTTGGCTTGGGCAGTGTGCTTTAGCCAAATTATGAAGCCATGGTCTAGCCTTATTTTTGAATTTGCCTTTGTTGGACTAAAAAAATTAATTAGTATTTTAATTAAGGTAACAGTAGTTTAAGTGAATTCGTAAGATTAGTTTTAAAACAACAATTTTTATATAAATTTTATGTTTTGTTTAATAAAAAAGTAATAGGATATGAAATTATATATATGTTATTTTTTTGGGAACTCTGAAACACCCTGAAACGTTACACCAAAATTGGCCGGTACCGAAATATTCCGTTTCACTAGACAAACCAAAACAGTATTCATAACATTGATATATATGCTTTGTCCTTGCCGTAACATGTAGTCTATAGCTGGTCAAGCTTGAAGTCCTTAAATTGCTTTCTTTTATAATTTTAAGGATTCTTTTCTTCAAAAACAATAAAATATAAAATACCCCAAAAATATTCTATTTTTCAACCTTTTTCTCATAAACAAAACAGGAAAATAAATTAATAAATGTCAATACAATTAAATTCCAAATAAGTATCAAACACAAGACTAAAAGTTATTTCTTTTCCTCCACTTACCAACCAACAAATATGTATGAGATTTATATATGTTGTTAATGTGTTATATAAGCTTCTGATGATAGCTATTTCTATTTCTACTACCAGTTTTTATTGGAAAACATAGTATTCTCGAATTTGTAACCTACATACTTTTCTTTGTATTGCTGTGGTCAGTGACAGTGGGGTAACAACTATATTTCATATTAATTATATTATGTTTTATATCAATAAATACATGATAGTCACACTATTCCATATATATATATATATTTTTTTTTTTTTCATAAATTTGATAACATTTAAACATTACTACTATTTTTAAATCTACTTAAGTATTTTTAAATCTCTTTAAGTATTTTTTTGTGCATCGGACGAGTTCACGACTAGTTATAAATATAATACAATCAATAAAAGCCTTTTTCAATATTTTTTAAAAAGTTAACGCGATTTTTTCTTTTTGTGCTTAAAAAAAATGGAGAATGGAAGATTCGAACCCAAGTTTTTCTCATAAAGAGAATTGGACAATGTTACTCAACCACAAAATGTTAAGATTTCATTAACACATCATTTTGATTCCAATGGTGAAAAATTACTTATGCAACTTGAACCATGAAGATGCAAGAAAAAGAAAACTGCATAGTTGGCCAAACTCTATCTCAACTACATGTTTATTTTCCAACTTGAGCCAAGTGAAACATAAAACTGACAGCCAAATGGAGTAGTTCCAAAGATGCTACTTAGGTACATACTGTTTACTAAAAAAAAAAAAAAAAACATATGTTCATATAAAATTTTTAGTTGTAACTTTCAAAACAAAATGAGAAGGAAGTTTCTTACCCAATCTGGAAGGGATACAAAGTTCTCATTTGGTCAATATTTCATGTTGTTCTTCCTTGCAACAATTTCCAATGCAACAACTCCAAAACTATAAATATCAGCTTTGTAGGTTAAATAGCCCCATAATGCATATTCTGGTGCCATGTAGCCTCTGTAAGACATACATTCACTAGTATGATCTTATGAACTTTTAAATCCAACAAGGTCAACATCAGTCCATTTCAAACTACCAAATTGTCCAATCAACTGTTACACATTTAATAATGTAATTAATACAGCCGCCATATAAGTGAGTTTAGTCTTATTGAACTAGAAGCAATTATGTTTTCTAAGTGGCAAAGTGAATCATTTCTTGAGTACTAGAGAGATAACATATTTTAATGGGAGTTTTTCTATCTCGGGAAATTCTTTTGACCCGTTTTTAGCCCATTGTGAATCCATTATGTGGGATATAAATACCATTCTTCATATTAGGGTTTGTTATGTTGTTTAGAGAGAAAAACTATACTGTAGCATCTTGTATATTTTCCTTGAATATAGTGAAATCACTACAATTCTGTGGAAGTAGACAAATTGTCGAATCACATAATTTCTTATGTGTTCAATTGTCTTTGTGTTTGATATTTTTCTTTCTTTTTTCCGCCTCTCGTAGATTTGAAAATTCATTTATATTCCCAACATTCTATTCTTGTTTTAGAGCAAATATTTTATTGCTGCCATATTCAAGAATACTTTTAGGAAAGCAAATCTTATGATATCAAAATCTATTCACAATACCTCATAATCAAGATCAGCAGATGCGATGAAATAGAAAAGGAGGAAAAATAAACTGCAAAAGGAAATATAAAAGGAGCAAAATAAAGGAAGGTAGCTCACATTGTTCAAGCAATTCTGGTGCTAATGTGGGTGTCCTCCTCTTTGTCTAGCTTGGCAAAACCAAAGTCAGAGATCTTAGGGTTGAGGTCTTTGTCAAGCAACACATTTGTAGATTTAATGTCTCTATGAACAATTTTAATTGTTGATTCCTCATGCAAGAAACCTAGACCTCTCGCTATGCCAACACCTATTTTCTGCCTTGCAGGCCAATCCAATTTTAACTGGCCATCCACATGACCTAAAATTGATGTTTAGAAACCATTAGTGTTTCGCCCTCATTCTTCTATTATCAACATAAAATGTATGAACCAGCATGGTAAGGTATGAAAAACTAGCTTACCAAACAAAGCATGTGCAAGGCTATTATTTTCCATGTACTCATATACCAACAATAGTTGTTTTCCTTCAATACACCATCCATACAATCTAACAAGATTAGGATGTTGTAAACCAGATATTATGCCTATTTCATTCACAAATTCACGGCTTCCTTGCTTTGATTTTGATGAAAGTTGCTTAACTGCAATTACAGTACCATCAAATAGAATACCCTACATCAAGAATAGGAAAAAAAAAAAATGCATTCTTTAGCTATTTATTTCATCTTTGCTCTCTCCCCTAATGCTAGGGATCAATAAGGAGAATAAAAAGAAAGGATGGAAAAATAAATTCATTCTAGAATAGAAAAAGAGCTATCGAATACCTTGTAAATTGATCCAAAACCACCTTCCCCAATCTTGTTGTCAGCATTGAAGTTATTAGTGGCAGCTTTTATTTGTCTATATGTAAAAAAACTGGTTTGTAAATCTAATCCTTTTTAACTTTGTCAAAGGCATCAGGCTAAGATGTCAAATTGCATCTTATAGTATAACAAGACCAATTTTTTGCCAATTAAAAATGCATACCTATTGACTAGTTAGATGACTCTTAAAGAGGAGAAGAAAATTAAATGCCTTTGGAAAGCACAATATTGTAGTTGAACACACAAGCTATAAGGGGGAAGAAAAAAGAAAAAAGAATATATGGACGAGTACAAAAAAGCCCCCAAGTTTTTAGATTTTGTCTTTTGCTTCTTTCTCAATCACAAATACTTTATTGGGAATTAAAAAAACTAGATGAATAAGCGAAATATTCCATTCGTTTATCATAGAATGGGAATAAAAAAACAGAAGCAATGATAAAAAATTTTTTTCCCATGATTCCATAGGCTCTTTATCATCAAAATTGGAACTCAATGACTCGAATCATCATGCATCATCCCAAATAAAAGTTCCTGTGCTATGAGCCTTGAAATCATGCAGTTTCTTTTTAAGGTGTAATTTGGAATGCTGATCATCTAGGGACATATAAAGAAAAAAAAAATCATTTTCTATACAATGTTCCAACTTCCTACTACATTTGGAGATAATGAATACTGCCCTTACGAATATCCACATAAAATTTGCATAGATTCCCATTTTCCTGTGATCTCCTCCCTCCCAAATGGGCTTTCCAACAAAAAATTTTCAAAATCATAAAAATGAGGAGTAGCACCACAACTACAGCTCAAACCATAATGGATATCTTCATCTTGCCATCATTAGGGAGACTGAAATCTACAGAAAATAAAAATAACTAAGGACAATAATTTTAAGATTGCATTCTGAAATATATTTAGCACCATACAGAAAATCCAAAGCAGGATAGAAACAAATGGCTCAAAGACAAATTGGCATAGCATGGTTATAAAATGATGAAGATGATGATAAAGGTTTTTTGTTGTCACCATCTAAATGCACTTAAAAATGGTCTTCAGTCTTTTATCTAAATGCAGATACATATGGAGTTTGTTATGTAAATTCCTATGATTCCATAGTTCATCAATCTAATCTAAATGTGGAAGAAATTGGATAGCATCAAGATTCTCAATCTCTAATACAATTACCAGCTTCCACAGAGATAGCTGATATGAGGGGACCATATATTCCTCTCTTTGGGGTAGCTGTTGTTCCTTTCCCAGCCCAATAAAAGTGAATCATCAAAATTTTGTTCATTAGATTTGCTTCAAATTCCTCAACAACTTCTTTATCAACCCCTTGTGCAGAATTTTTAATATCAAAATTTTTCAACACCAAGTTTTCTTGCAACAAATTAAATCATTTAACTCCTCTACTGTAATATAGAGATAAAAATAAATTTGATAGAATAACTGAACATAAATATCAAATATCCACCTTGCAGCACTAGAAAAAGATCTATTGTCTCTAATTACTATCTTCGCAAAGTGAACTTTCACTTTATAAGGTTTGTTTGCAAGGCAGCGGGCATAGTATGTGATTTAAAGAGGAGAAAGCCGTGCACTTGTGTATAGTGCAGACTCATTCATTCTGAGTATGGATACATTATTTGCTATATAGTCATTTGCGCTAGTGTTAATACCCCAAAATCTTCCAGAGCTACTAAATCCCCAATTCTCCCTCACACGAACATATTTCGCTGCACCAGTTGGGTCAACATCTGCTTCATACTTAATGTTTCCAATTGTGGTTGCTTTCCCACCAAAATTTATATGCACTGAATACCAATCTACAAAGAAGCAGTACCAAATCAAATACAAGCAGACATAATGGAACAGCAATGAAATTTCCATTTTATTGTTAATTAATTTATTTATTTGTCTTGTACAAGATGAAATATTTAATTAAACTCTTTTCTTTATTTTGGATGGAAATTACAAAAGAGGAATGCCTGACTAGACAATTGAAGCATATCCCTCATCATAATTTGATTTGAATAGATATATTCATATATGATTACCTTTTGAACATGGAGATTCATCCAGGCACTCACGAACTGTTCTTAATTAGTGAAGTAGATAAAGAATGTTAGTTATCCCAAATAAGTTGAAAAAAAGAAAAAGAAAAAAAGTAGCGGTGGGAAAAAATACGTTAGCTTATTACCAAAAAGAAAAAAAGTTTATTTGGTAAAAGATGGGACAAGAATTGAATTAAGAAAATATTTTGGCTAAACTAAAAGGATGCCAAACAGACACATAGTGTATATAAGCTCATAATTGCACTAACCAATAAAGAAAAAAACATGTTATGTTTTCTAGGATGCCAAACAATATGGCTATGTGTTTTACCCTAATATAGTGTACCTTTTAACCCATTCTAAAAGAAATGGAGAGTGTTCTAGTTTGAGGTGTATATAGAGTGAAGTTAATTGCAGATTCACCCATATGTTGGCCAAAATCCAAACTTTGCTACATATATGGTTATACGATTTAGTTGCGAAGATTGAACTAGGTTAAGGGTTTTGTTGTGAAGATTACAAGTATTTCAATTGTGTTAGACCACCAAAGTATGGAATAATTCCATCCAATCTATTGAAGCTGAGATCTCTGCAAGAAAAACAAAAGGGGGTTTATAACTATAAATTTGAACTGAATATAGAACAAGTTATGACACAAAATGTCTACTACTAAAAAGAATGCAAGTTAAAATTAAGAACACAATATATTATAACAACTAATTGATGTAGAAACTTATTAATCAATCGAGATAATTATGAGCTTTGATACCACCATCTCCCTCAAATAGTACTCATTTTAGCTCAAGTTTCTATTCTAATTTTTATTGAAATATATATGTGCTCTAAGTTCTAGAAAGTAAAGTATGACCCAAAGTTTAAGTCCAAAAATTTCTATATGTTAATATCTAGTAATTATATTTTAAGAGTGTTGTAATTTAACTAAAACCTCTTTAGGTTTCCATACGAAGCCCATCCAGAATTTAATTTCCCACTCTTCTATTATAATTATCAAATTGTTAAAAACAAAATCTCTTTTTTAGGAAAAAAAATCTAGTTATATGCAAAAAAAAAAAAAAAAAAAAAAAAAAAAAATCCTTCATATATGTACATATCTATAATATATATGGAAATTCTTCTCTCACACTCCTTATACACTCATCGTAGACACTCTCTAGGTTAAGGGTTTATCTTGATTATTAGGTTTTTTTTTGGATTTTATTTCTACTTTTATCATTTTTATATATTGAAAGCTCAAATGTGTGTGAAAACACAAAAGCTATTTAGACCCCCAAATTAAAACTTACGGCTCAGTTGATTTTACTCTAACTTTAACTAAGTGCGGAATAGAGTAAATGTGAGTGAACAAACAAAATAACTACTCTAAGCCATATTTATCAAATATCAACAATAAAATGAAAGCTAAAAGAGTAGGGAAGAAGGATGCAAACACAAGATAACACTGCAATGTATTATCAAAGTGGAAACCAAAGAACTCGGTGAAAAACCTCTCTGCCACCCTTCAAGCGGTAAATCGATTCATTAAAGAATAAGTTGAAGTAGATAGATAACAAAAGACCCTCCAAACCTAATCTACCCCATGTACTTGAGCCCTCCAAGCTCCTGCTACCAACTGACTTGACAAAGCCTTGTCTTCTCTAGCTCTCTAAATCACATAATTCAGCCTGATTGCATCTACCAAAAAAATGGCTTCTTCCAATGCTTCCCAGCAGCACCAAAACCTCACTTTACTCTCAGAATGGATGTGGTAAGTGTTTGGGCTATCAACCTCTCAAGGATTTGGATATGAAGAGCGTTAGAATATAAATATATTATTATTATTAGCAACGCGATGTGTTATACCATGTTGTGTATGCTAGAGTGGATGCGGAAGAGGAAGCATAGAATAGGAATATTGAGAACACGAGGGTTATGTGGTTCAGCCTTGACAGCCTACATCCACGGAGGAATCCCTTAAGGGCTACATTTTTATTGTGTAAGCGTGTAGTACAATAACTTGTGTTACAATGAACCCTAACATGAGTATATATAGGCGACTAAACCCTAGACTACTAGTACAAGTAGGATTGGGTTTAGGCCTATTACATTGGGCTAATATGTCTAATATTTATTTCTAACACCCTCCCTCAAACTCAAGGTGGAAGCTTGATGAAGACTTGAGGTTGGATAAGCATGAGAAGATCACTTGGAGATGCCTTGAAGAATGCATTTGAAGAAACCACAATGAATAATGTGCCAATTGACCAATTTCGGAGCTTCAAATGAAGAAACGGAGGTCGAAATTGGAATCTACTCGAAAAACTGAGCAAGATAGACCTTGTCAGAAATTTTGACTTTTGGTTAAAGGTCAACGTAAAAAGTCAAAGTCAAAGTCAACGGATCCTAGTCAAGTCAACAGTCAGTGCTCACGGGTCAGATCTGGGTGGTCCGGGTCGGGTCAGCCAAGTCAACGGTCAGCTAGGTGATGTGGTGTTGACGAGGCGACATTGCTGACATGGCTAGATGACGTGTCTGATGACGCAGACTATGGCATGCGTGGCATGCTGACGTGGAGCGATGACATCAGCAGCAGTTCTTTGGCGAGTGGAAGGCATACCGGCGCATGGTGGTGAGACAGATACCCGGGCGGCGCGTGTGGGAGCATGTGAGTTCGTATGATCACCAAATTCTCAGGCTAAGTAGATCGGGGGACGATAAGGCCGTCTTGGTGGTGCGTGTGGCTGAGATCAAAGCTGGGAGTCAAGAACCTTCGGCGGCGCGTGTGAGAGTTCCAGGAGCCATCGTTCACGCGTGGTGGTGTGTGTGGCTACTGTTGGAGGTCGGGTGCCTGGGTTTTGTTCACGATATGCCGTGGAGCACTTCTGTCTTGTTGGTTTCATTAGACGAAGGCTTGATGTGCACAGATCTAATAGGGAGAGGCACTGATTGCTTGGGCTTGAGGATTTGGACATAGCAATGAGCCAAGGTGGCTGTGAGATGCCGTGGAGTCTAGATCTAGCAGACAAGCATGTGTGACTTCTGATGGTGGTGTGCACGTGAGAATCTTCTTTGCTTGCTAGAGATGTTTGTTTGATGCCAAGAACGAAATTTGGCTCTGATATCATGTTAAATATATTTATTAATATTATTAGCAACACAATGTGCTATACCATGTTGTGTATGCTAGAGTGGATACGGAAGAGGAAGCATAGGATAGGAACATCGAGAACACGAGGGTTACGTGTTTCAAGCTTGACGGCCTACATCCACGGAGGAATCCCTTAAGAGCTACATCTTTATTGTGTAAGAGTGCAGTATAATAACCTATGTTACAATGAACTCTAACATGAGCAGATATGCCAAAATAGCAAAACAGAATGTTTCGTGGGTATCTCACGGGAAGGCCTTACCCACGAAATACTTGTGAAAACTAGCTGTCATGACTGTTTGCATTCCTATCATGTGCTATGCACATGACTTCACTTTGCGGGAAGTCTTCTCATGAGTTACCAGTGAAAACTCCTTTGATCTTCAATGCTGTCTTGAGTTTTCATACTCTCTCTCACACGCAACCCATACAATGAAATCACACATAAAATATAGGGTACATAAAATTAAACAAAATTACAATCAAATTTGGGATGGAATTAAAGCCAACACAAAATAGGTGTAAGTAACAACTTTACATACATATATATATATATATATATATATATATATTAACCATTGTTATTGATGTATGATTTGTTGGATTTCTCATTTTGGTTTCATTTATGATGGACCGTTGTTTGTCCAATGGCAGCTCTAGGAATATTTTTCAGGGTGGTCATTATTGGCCAAAATTTAATAGAAAGAGAACTTCATATGTTGACCAAAACACACACACATGTATAGTTTGACAATTTTCTTATTTTAAAATTTTTGCATGATGATTTCATTATTAGTGTTGCAATTATATCTCTTTCAAAAATTTAGTTAGATAAAAAATTTATTGGGATTTTTCTTTTTGTTTCTAAGGACCTAGTGTACTATTAAAGGGGCCAAAATTTAAAGATAAAGTTTGGTTACAAACTTATTTGAAGCCTAAGACTACAACTCTCACTAAACAAATTAATGTGGTTATAAATTTTAAAAATTTAATCGTTGAATTGCATGTTTTTTATCTTCTTAAGACACATGTCAAATTTTATGTCAATCAGATGTTATTTATTATTTGATCTATAAACTTAAATTTTATGTAATTATAGACTACAAAAACTCAAAATTTAAATATTTGATTGATGGCATAACTATTGATTTTGGATATTCTTGAAATTTTGCAAGTATGGAGGATATAAGAAGAAAATATAATCTAATGGTGAATTTTTCACAATTCACATCCAATAAAAAAATATTGAGTAAAGTTATAGTTTTAGTCTACAATCAAATTTGTTGCCAAATTTTGTCCAAAAACTAATTATGTTGGGCCTAAAAAGTTTTAGGGTGGTCACAAATATTTTTTAAGGATAATAAAATTATAAATTTTTAAAATTTATATACAATAATTAATTATTTTGCCAGGTCAGGGTGGTCTTGTGACCACCCTGAACTACATGTGGAGCTGCCAATGTGTTTGTCCAATCATCAAGAGGCTACAATACACTCATTTTCCAGTTAAAGAAGAAAAAAATTAAGAGAAAAAACGATATATAAAAAAATAATAAAATAATAAAAACAGGAGCACTACAAAGTTAAAAGTTGTGTCATGTATAATATATACATATATATATATATATATATATATATATATATATATATGTAGGAATCAGTCCAAAGACACTAGCAGCTCCACGTTAGAGCTAGGGTGGTTACAGGACCACCGTGATCTGGAAAAATAAAATTTTTAAAAAATCATTATTATATATAAAATTTAAAAATTTTATAATTATTTTACTCTTAGAAAAATGTGTGACCACTCTAAATTTTTTTAAACCCTATGTAATAAAACTTTAGACAAAGTTTAGCAACAAATTAACTTGGTTGTAGACTAAGACTACAACTCCACTCAATATTTTTTTTACTGGATATAAATTTTGATAAATCCACAATTAGATTGCATTTTTTTTTCTTATATCCTCCATGCTTGCTAAACTTCAAGAAGATAAAAGATCAATAGCTTATGTCATCAATCAAATGTTTAAATTTCGAGTTTTTGTAGTCTAAAATTTACACAAAGAATAAGTTTATGAATCAAATAATAAATAATATTTGATTGATATGTGTTTTAAGAATAAAGAACATACAACTCAACGGTTGGATTTTCAAAATATATAGTCATGTTAATTTGTTTAGTGAAAGTTACAATCTTAGGTTACAACGAAGTTTGTAGTCAAATTTTGTCCTCAAACTTTGTTCCTCTTAACAATATATTGAGCCCTTACACACACACACACACACAAAATCCAATAAAAATTTTATTTAGCTAAAATTTTGAAAAAGATGTAGCTTGCAGCATTAATAATGAGATTATCATGCAACAATTTCAAAATAAAAATATTCGTAGAAGGAAATTATAAAACTTAATGTATTTGGGGGTCTTTTTTTTTTTTTTTTGGTTGTTGTCAATATATGAATTTATCTTTTTTATTAGATTTTGTTTAATTTAAGTTTTTCCATGTCCACCCTAGAAAAATTTTCTGGAGCCATCACTGTCCAGAGATATTATAGCCTTTCAACATCCTGCAATGTAAATAAACTTCTTGTTAGCAAAACTGCTGAAAATTTTGTTAGCATTCCAATCCATAGCAATTTACAACAAAATAATGACTTTCAATCTTTTCATGCTTTTCATGCTACTTAAGTTGTTGAAGATGGTTTTGTGTTGAAATCTGGTTCTAATTCAAAGAAGAAGAAGGAAGATCAAAACTAACAAATCTAATCTATCCGTTACAAATCAGTGGAACACACCGTTTCATTTAATGGTTTTGGACAAAATGCATCGTTTGGATTAACAGTTGGTTATGTGTTGAAGGTCTTGAAACGACGTCGCATTGCTTGGTTCAAGTGTTAGTTCTGGTTGGCACGAAAGACAGTTACAAGATCAACTTCTCTTCCTTGAAATCATGGACTCGATCCGTATAGTTTGGAACAACTAATTATTCTGTTATGACCATAGATTTTTGTACTATAAATAGTGAGCAAGGCTTAGTTGTATTGTTAAGCAAGAAAGCAGTTTTAATTCCAGAAGTTTTTCCTCTCAAAATTTTCTCTCTTCCTCACTCTTTCTTTCTTCTCTCACACATTTCTCTGTTACTCCTATTGATATTGTTGTTAACAATGTAGAGTGAAAGAAAAAGACTGAATAGTCTGTGTATTGATGTGTATATAATAATGTACAATAGAGAGTCTTATATAGGCTAGGTATGTGTGCAGTACAAGTAAAAGGAGTAAATTACAAGTACAGTATATTGGGCTAAGCCCAATGAGCTAAACTAGTCTAAACTACACACTAACATCCCCCCTCAAACTCAAGGTGGCAAAGAGGAAACCAACTGGAGTTTGGATATAAGATCTCGAAGACGACCAGGCGGGTGAGTCTTGGTAAAGATATCAGCAGGCTGGTCAGCAGAAGAGATGGAGAACAACTTGAGATTTCCTTTCTTGAGATGCTGGCGAGTGATGTGGCAGTCGATCTCAATATGCTTGGTGTGTTCGTGGAAGACATCATTATGAGCAATATAGATAGCACTACGATTGTCACAATAAAGAGGAGTGGCAGTGGGCTGTGGAGCATCCATGTCAGCCAAGAGCCAACGAAGCCAAACAAGCTCGCAAGTGGTGTTGGCAAGGGCACAATACTCAGCCTTAGTACTGGAACAGGAAACCACATCCTGCTTCTTGCTACGTCACGAGACAAAAGAAGTACCTAGCAGGAAACAGAAACCTATGATAGAGCATCGATCAGTTGGATCACCTGCACAGTCAGCATCTGAATAAGTATGAAGCTCGAAAGAAGATCAAGAGGAGTAATGTAGACCATGATAAAGTGTGTCTTTGACATATCGTAGAATCCGAAGAACAACAGCATAGTGGACAGAACGAGGTGCATCCATGAACTTACTAACCATACCCACGGCATGTGAAATATCCGGACGAGTAACAGTGAGATAGATCAAACTGCCAACCAACTGACGATAGCGAGTAGCATCGAATATAGGTTCACCATCCAAAGGTGTGAGGTTTAGCTCAGTTGGTCGCATGTTTGAGGTTCATGACTTGAAGATTCCTTCACAAGTTGTTTCTACAGCTGCTACCACTGTCACCTCCTCACCTGATCTATGGTATGCTCGTCTTGGTCATCTATCCTTATCTCGTCTTCAGTTGAAAGCTTCTCAAGGTCATTTAGGTTCAGTTCAATTTCAAAAATTTGATTGTACTTCTTGCCATTTTGGCAAACAAACAAAATTGCCCTTTAATAAAAGTGACTCTTTTTCTTCTGCCCCTTTTGATCTTATACATTCTGATATTTGGGGTCCTGCACCTATTCCCACTGAGGGGGGATCTAAATATTTTGTCATATTTGTGGATGATTTTTCTCGATATACTTGGATTTATCTACTTCACCATAGGTCTAAACTTGTGTCTATTTACCAAACATTTCATAAAATGATTGAAACACAGTTCAATTGCACTGCCAAAGTCTTTCGATTGGATAATGCCCAAGAATATAATGATAAATCTTTCTTATCCTTTTTAGACAGTCATGGTACTCTTCCTCAACGGTCTTGTCCTTACACCTCTCAACAAAATGGTCGTACAGAATGAAAACATCGTCACATTCTTGATGTTGTTTGCACCCTTCTCATTTCTGCTTCTCTTCCTAAGCGCTTTTGGGGTGAGGCTGCACTTACTGCTGTGTACACCATTAATCGTATTCCTTCACCAACTACACACAACAAATCACCATTTGAGCTTCTCTATGGTTAAACTCCTGACTACTCCTTTCTTTGGGTTTTTGGTCGTGCTTGCTTTGTCTCTCTTCCTCCTCATGAACGAACAAAGCTCTAGCCTCGTACTCGTCTCTGTTATGGTGTGTCTCAAAAGGGGTTTCACTGCTATGATCCCATTTCTCGTTGCCTTCGTGTCTCCCGTCATGTTGAGTTTTGGGAACATCGTCCTTTCACGAGTCTTTAGCAGTTTCCTACATCTTCTTCCTCAGAGTCTCCCATTTTTACTGATCTTTTCCTCCCTCTCAATCCTGAACTTGTGGAGGATTCTTCAACATCGGCTGCCTCTCCAGACGACTCATCTCTGGTTCTGTCTCTGGCATATGACCCGCCTGTCTTGGATCCTGTGGCACCACCCCCTCCTGAGTCTCCTGTTGGTCCTGAACTTCGTCGTTCCACTCAGGTAAGCATTCCTCCCCCTTATCTCACTGATTATCACTGCTCTTTTACTCTTACCACCCTCTATGTACCTCACACCTATCATGAGGCTCATACTGACCCTCTTTGGTAGTAAGCTATGAACGAAGAACTAGATGCCCTTCATAAGAATCACACTTGGGATATAGTTGATTTTTCTCTTGGTCAGTCTGTAGTAGGTTGTAGGTGGGTTTACAAGATCAAGACTAAGGCTGATGGATCTGTTGAACGATACAAGGCTCGCCTAGTTGCCAAGGGCTTTACTCAGGAGTATAGTATTGATTATGAGGAAACATTTGCTCCTGTTGCTTACCTTACATCTGTCAAATGTCTCATTGTTGTGGCTGCTGTTCGCTGTTGGCCTCTTTATCAAATGGATGTAAAGAATGCTTTCCTCAATGGTGACCTCCATGAAGAAGTGTACATGCAACCACCCCTTGGCTATCCACACTCAGGCAGTCAAGTTTGCCGCCTTCGCCGTGCTCTTTATGGCCTCAAGCAGGTTTCTCGAGCTTGATTTGAAAAGTTTAGCTCAGTTGTTGCTGAGCAGGGTTTCACTTCGAGTCCTCATGACACTACTCTGATACCATGTTAACAATGTAGAGTGAAAGAGAAAGATTGCATAGTCTGTGTATTGATGTGTATATAATAATGTACAATAGAGAGCCTTATATAGGCTAGGTACGTGTGTAGTACAAATAAAAGGAGTAAACTACAAGTACAGTATATTGGGCTAAGCCCAATGGGCTAAACTAGTCTAAGTTAGTTCACTTCGAGTCCTTATGACACTGCTCTGATACTATGTTAACAATGTAGAGTGAAAGAGAAAGACTGAATAGTTTGTGTATTGATGTGTATGTAATAATGTACAATAGAGAGCCTCATATAGGCTAGGTATGTGTGCAGTACAAGTAAAAGGAGTAAATTACAAGTACAGTATATTGGGTTAAGCCTAATGGGCTAAACTAGTCTAAGCTATACACTAACAATTGTAACACTCAATTCTGTTCTTAGACTCTTAATCCCTTCAACAAGGAAATTGTCACTATAAGGAATTTCTTCATAAGTTTGGAAATTTTGAACCCTCTACATAGAATTGCACCATCAATTAGTGTTAGTTCTTCAGCAAAACTTAAAAAAGAGAAAAAAAAAAAAAAAAACTAATTTAAAAATCACATAACATGAACGTATCCTAGAGATTATGCAGTTCATGAACTGTTGACTCTTTTTTCAGGAACTGTACATTAACTTAAATGGCAGATCTCATAGCTATGTTAAATTACTCAGGATAGAAATGCTAGAAGGAATTTGCCCCTCAAAACCAATATATAGCTTGGATCTCTCTATTAACAGCATAATTCAAATGGATTTAGATCACACTTGAAAGCTATACTTTAAAGAGATTTAGATAATTAATAAAAAATAAACAAAAACAAAAAATGAAAGGGAAAGCACATACAATCTCTGAAGCTATTTCCAACTTTGGAAAAAGTCGGGCATTATTCCAATGAAGTTGTTACTGCTAATTCTATTGCATATGTGTCCCAAAATGGAAACAACATTGAAAAAAATACAAAATAGTATTAAGAATGCTACAATCACCAGGACTATAATTATTTTTCAAGTAAAACCTGAAAATGCAAAATTTTTTTTTTATCCTAATATTTAGGGTATATTTTCAATTTGGTCCTCATATATATAAAATAGAGGATTCTCCTCTTTCAATTGGAATTTTATGTGGTTCAAAAATATCCTCATTAATGAAAGGTAACTTCAGTTAGAAATAGGGTCATAAATGTTAAATAACAAATTTCATTTTGAATTCAAAAAGTGAATTACTAAAATTTATGATTTTTTTTTTTCCCTTCAGGTTCAAAAAAGAAATTACAGTTACTGCTTATCTCTAAAGTTTATCCTTTTTATTTGTTTGAAAAAAAAATATATATATTTCTAAATTATAATAGATACAAATTATTAATCTTTACCCAAAAAAATAAAAAAGCTTTTGAACACGTGTGTGAGCGCGTGTGTGTGTGTATATATATATATAACAGTCATTTTGGTCTTTTAGATTTGAAACTCTTGAAGTTTAAAGCTCCAACCAAGTACACATGTCAGTTTTTTAGAGTAGTTTGAAGATTAAAACTTCAACCAAGTTTGTAGTCAAATTTTGTCCAGGACAATATACTTTCTAACATTGTATTACTACACGTAAACAAGAAACAATGAAGCGGTGGTACTTTCTAGCAATTCAATAAGTTCTGTAGCGGCTTATCAATTTCTTTGGTTAGCAAGAAAGAAAGTGAAAGGAGAGAAAAAAAAAAACTTTAGTGTTTTTTTTAAATCATTTTATGTTATTTTTTTCTTCAAAAATAATCATTTCATTTTTTTTTTCACTGATCTAGATTTTTTATTTATTGAGATGCTGACACGATTTTTTTAATATTAATTAAGTAATTTTTATTATTTTTTATTAGTCACAAGTGTGTTCAGTTAGGAATACAAAAATCTTATGTTCCAATTTATGTTCCACTATGACCCAATCCTGGTTTGTTAATTTTGATAAAAATTTTAGTTTTCAACTCCCACTTTGGTTCATCCATTGGTGGACGCAATTTGGCTCTGTTACTAATATTTTCCTAGGACCTCTGATTGGCTCCTATAAGTATTTTACAACTGCTTATAAGACAAATCCACATGGTGCTAAATTTCCTGCGACCCTATACTTTTTTTTAAAAAAACAAGGTCTCCTAGATCTTAAATGGCAATATGTCAAGGAAGGCGATGTTCTTACTAGGCAATGGTTTGTTAAATGGTGGAACAAGTTCTCGCACACCCAAGATGTTATTGATAATGTTGTCCTAAAATTTCTTGCTACTATTCAAAGCACTGTTAAGACCATTGCTCATGTCAAAGCTCTGTTAACACCGTTGCTCATGTCAAAGCTCAAGCTTTGGCTTATCCCTCCTGTTCAAGCAGCCATGCCTCAAGTCACTACACTTCCTACCACATCTGCAACTAAACCTGCAAAGACTTCTACTTAGACCAAAAAGAAAAAGTCTACCTTTAATGGTTTTAGCATATCTGACATAATTGCTCTGTTAAAACAAAAATTGAAGCAAGAGGAAGAGGCTACAAATTCTAACTCAGGAGATGAGGAAGATGATCAAGAACCCGAGGCATCCTTTGAAGCCTCTGTTGCTAATGATAATTCTTATTACCCCTATAATTAGGAATTATTTGGTCATGATGAAGCTTCCACACCAGATTTGTGTGCTAACTCTATTGGCACAAGAAGCCAAAAGGGCTAAACCCAAAGCTGCATTGATTCCCTCATTAAGTTGCACCAACTCAACTCATTCTATTAATGTTGTTTTGATTCCCTAATAAAAGATTGGCTCTTGCTCTGGCTGTTCCCCATGAGGAATGATTCCCTCTCCAGATAGCACATGCATTTCTAACCTAACATTTACTGTTCACTATTCAGTGTTTAAATGGTGTTTTATTTTGCCTATAAAGGGATGTCCCTTTCAGGTTAGAGGCATCACCCAAGTTCGTAGTTTCAAATTCCCTATAGTTTCTAAGCTACCTCTAGAAGGTCCCAAGCTTGTAACCCTTTTCCAATTATAGCTCAAATCTTCGTATCTACTATTACCTCCTGTAAGTGTTTTAATCTATTATTGAAATTGTGTTAAAATATCTACTGTTATTATTTTAAACTCTTCTGCAAGCTTTTTATTTTAAGTTAAGCTTTTTACTGTTATTATTTTAAGTTTTTTCATGCCTTTATGGTGTGTGTATATATATAACCCATTTGGCCACATTTGATTAAACATCTCTAACGCTCTTGAGTCTAATAGCTCAAAATTATACTTAAGAGTCCATTCGGGAATGACTTATTAGCTAAAACTGAAAAGTTTTTGCTGAAAGTATTGTAAACAAAGATAAAAGTTAGCTGAATGGTGCAGTGGAACCCATGCAATAGGACCCATAAATAGTAACAAAATAAGCTAAAATTGTCAATAAGCTGAAACTTTTAGTTTGTCCCACAAGCACACACCTCAACTAAGAGAAGTAAAGATTATTTGGTGTGTGGTCATGACAAAGATTATGTGACTAATGTTTAAAGTCTCAATCTGTTAGTTAGGGAAAAATAATATTAACATTTGATGATTGGAAATATATATTTGTAATATTATATTTCCAAGCAGTAGTGGGAAAACAGCACACCAATTTCTAATTCTTATATATTCTTTTTAAGAAGAAGTCAGTTATCATTAAAAATATTTGGGTCTTTTTATAATGAAGCTGGGGCCTTGGGCCAGCCTGGGGCAATTTTAGTATAAACCTACAGATTGTACTGATAAAGATGCATAAAATGGCATATGGCTGACTTAAATTGCACTAGGGAGAATGTGGAATGAACCAACCAATGCAAGGCTTCGATCTGTGTACTATTTACTACCCCCTTAGTTTATTAGATTTTGAGCCTTCCTCGACCATTCTTGGCTATTATGGATGGGAGATAGGCTTAATTATATCAATGCCAAATGGCTCTCTGGTGAATACATTGTTAAAAGTAGATGTAGCTACAACAACGTATAGATAGGAGAATCTAAGCCAGTGGTCATTGAAAGTTCAAATAGTGTATAAAACACTATGAACGTTTAGACCCCCAATAACAAAATTACCAATTCAAACTTTATGACAAACAATAAGTGTGCGGAACATGAATATGCTCAATACAGAATTGATAAACAATCTAAACCAAATAAAATCACATCCACAGCAGAAATTAAATGGCAAAGATTAAGGGAAGAGAGATGCAAATACAAGGATAACACACGATGTGTTATCAAAAAGGAAACCGAAGCCCTTGGCGTAAAACCTCTCCACGCCCTCTAGGTGCTAAGTAATCCACTAGAAAATATAGTTGGGATATATGAACAACAATAGACCCTCCAAGCCTAATCTACCCAGTGTACCTAAGCTTTCCAAACTTCTTACTCCAATGAGGTTGCGTTGAACCTATTTCTTTTCTAGCTTCTTGGATTCCGCTACTTGACCATGGTATCAACCAATGTGAAATTGGTTCCTTCCTAACTACTTCCCAAAGCACCAAATAGCCCTCTCACAAAAATGGATATGGTGAGAAAAGGTTTTGGTAATAAAACTCTCAAAGATTTAACAATGGAGAGGAAGAGAGTTGAGGAATTTGAAGAGTCTTTTAATGAAGATTGGGGATGCATTAATCTTGTTTTTCTCTAGGGTTTCTCTCTCAAAATTCTCTCTGGAAGCTCTCTTTCTTTCGTGGGTAAAAGGGGTATTTATACTAGGACGAGAATGGAATGTGAAGAGTCAGGTTTTTCAAAATAAGGCTGGCTCACGGCCTGGCCTTGCGGCTTGATTGAGTCGCGAGTTCCAGCCGCGAGGTAACTAAACGGCTAGTTGTCCTATTTTGTCTTGTAGTGCTTTAGCTGGCATGACGCTTCAACTTCTAGCATGCCTGGCACATGTGCAGCTTTTGGCGGCTTGCAGTTGTGAGTCACCCGCGAGATCCAATCGCGAGTCCCTGTTTTTCTTGCACACTCTTGAGCATTTCTTCACACTATCTCACTCACTACCCTTACAAGAATCCCACCTAAATACAGGGTTACTAATTGCTGAAATACAAGTAAATTTGGCACGGAATAAAGCCAACAAGATGGTTGATTAAATTCAACCTTACAATCTCCCCCTTTGGCTATTCTGTGACAAAACCCTAAAACAAACTTTAGACTTAACATGTGAGTTGGGAATAGTTGAGCATAACTCACTCACACCTAACTTTAGAAACTGTGAAGCTCTTGAATCCTATGAACATGAATCTCCTGAAACACAACAATTGATCATTGTATGCAGAAAAGCATAAAATGCATATGAAGTAGGCATGATGTGATCAAGCAAAGATGGAGTTAAGAAACAAATCATGGCTTGATCAAACAAGCAATCACTATAATGTGGTGACCATAATGCTCATTCACACTTGGAATGAACACTTAGACATACAAGCTAATAAGATCAATGCAAATCACTTGCATGCCTAACACTCAACCAATGCATAATACACTAAGTATATGCATCTAGGAACAATCTTACAAGGGCATAAGAGTGACAGTACTTAAAAGAAAAATGCATGACATTTAGTTAGAAGTACTGATTTAACAAAGCGTAAAGGTTGCATAAAGCATGGTACAAACCATAAAGCCTACAAAAATATGAAAACAAACCCTAAAAAGCTTACAAAAGCAACATGGGTAAAAACCACATTATATACTGACAAATATCATCAATATATAAAAAATACCAAAGTTTCAAAACCATCCATGAGTTATGAGTTTAAACCAAACATTAACCATAACCACAGTGTATCAAACCCATAATAATAACAATTATCCAAAACATAATACTATAAACATAAACATAAACAAAGTAAACAAGATAAACACTGTTTTTGGCTGCTCCCCCTCAAATTAGTACTCCTCCTCAAGAGCTGCTTCTCAAAAACTTCTCTCCCTTTTTGACCGGAATGGCCAAAGGGTCATTGATCATGATGTGTGGTGATGCTATCAAATTTTGTTGAGAGAACATCAAACTGGTCCTGCATGGCTGCCATCCTCTCAGACTGCTCGATCTGGACCTCTTTGAGTCCATCAAGTCTTTCCAGGATGACTTGAAATGCATCTAGAGGTATATCTGAAGAAGTTGATGCTCTAGTCCTCTTGCCTCTCCTTCTGGGTGTTGAAGTTGATGTTTGACCTGCTGCCTCTGTCTCAGTCTCCATTGGGTCACCCTCTCCTTCATCACCTTCATCTTCTTCACCTGGAAGACGAACATTTATCCTCTTGAAGGTTTGCTTGTTAATGGTTGAAGATGTAGACATGGGACTAATGTCTTGAGGGATTGCAACACCCTTCTTTCTAAAAATCCTCATGAGTAGGCTAGGGAAGATCAGCTTAGGCCTAGAAGTGGTTCTAGTCTCATCCACAATAGTATCAAATATGTGGGAGCTGATATCAATGAATATCTTTTCCTTGAGTTCCATTAGAAAAATTGCTCTGGCATTGTTAATTGTAGTTAACTTCTTTATAGGATACAGGCTAAACATCATGATAATAATGAGACACCTTATGTCCACTGGAAAGGTGGTGGTATTTAGGCATCTCCCCTTTCTCTGTCCACCAATCCTTTGCTGTACAGTTTCTATAGAAAGCATCCTATCCTTATAGTTGATGAAATCATGATCTTCTAACCCCTCAAGACCTAATGTCATGTGCATCTAAGGTGAATTCTGTTCCTCTAACCTAGTAGCTCAACTCATCTTCCCTTATCACAGCATTGGAGTAAAACTCCCTAATCAAAGGTTCACACACAGCTGGTAAATCACTTAACAGCTTTTCCCCATCCTTTCCCCTCAAAACAATTTGGGATAAAGGTGTCTCTCAAATCCTTCAAATCCATATACCTTTCTTGTATGATGCCTGCCCTTAAGGAAAAATTCTTGTATCTCTCAAAATGGGGAACAGACCTAAACAGATTATGGTCCATTTTCATTCTCTTATTTGCTTTCTTGGCAGGTGTTTTCTTCTTTGGGGATGAAGGAGTCATCTATAGACAAGCAGAAAAGGCCACAACAACAAAGCACAATACATGTATACTCAAAAAAATCAGTACTTTGTTAGTGTCATAAAGAAATAAGTGTAGAGCAACAAGACCAAAGATGGCTTAAAGTCAGGTATAGAGGAAATGGCTCAAATCATAAACCAACAACTCAAATGAGTGTACCCATTGGTAGAAACTCAAGAACAGACAACATTTTGCAGAAAAGTTCTAATGTTGCATAGTATAACATCACCCAAAGGGCAAACATATGTCAATGAGACATATTTTGATGAGTATGAAATGACTCAAAATACTCAAGATAGAAGCACACACAACATATACTAACACAGAATCAAATCAATATATCCCAACAAACAAAACTCAATCATTTTGAATCAACTAAACAGAGTGAGTTCAAACAAAATGGGAATAAGTCAGTTAACAGACCCTAAGCATAGAGTAAGACAAATGATAATGAACAAATCTAGCAACCTAAACAAGTTCACATAAACCAAGAGCCACAACAAGCCATACATGGACAAAATTCAACACCGAATCACCAACCCATCACAAATCAAAATATCAACTCATAGAATCAAGAGGGAAATGCTCAAAACAAGAAACATTGAGTGAGAAAGTGAGAACCCATACCTTTTTCTTAAGGATTTTGAGTTGAGATGATGCAAAAATGGAGTTTGTAGAGAGTGACATGAAGTGTTTGGGTTAGTTTCAGTTGCGAGAGAAAGTGAATAGTCATAAAAGGTTCGAGGAAAAACTGAACACCTTTTAAAAACAAACCAACTTTTTCCAAACACATGTTTTTCACGACTGAGTTAAGTTGCCAGAAAGTTGCCAGTTTCACCCGCCAAAACACTTCAAGCCAAAAGTTTCGAAAAAATTTGCTAAGTGTTTTTCACGATTGGAAGTCTCACTCGCGAGGGAGTCGCAAGCTGAGCCGCGAAAATCTCTGTGTACCCTTCACGACTAGACCTTCCACTCACAAACAAGTCGCCAAAACTGACCCACGAGAACGCGACTGTGACATGTGACTTGTCTGACCCACAATTGAGTTGCCAAAATAGGGCAACACTATTTTTGAAATTTTCAGTTTTTGTAAAAACAAAATACTTTCCAAAAATAACTAAAACACTCAAAAATCTTTTTGTGTTTGAATCAACAAAGATTGAGCATGTGAAAACACATTTTATCAAGTACAATCACACAAATGAATTTGGCATTCATTGAACATAAACTTGTGTGTTGTGTGTGTATATCAACAATGAGATAGTCCTTAGTCTAATGTGAAACTTCAATGATCAATTCAACCAAGGCATACACAATTAGCACTAGATCATGTGAACCATCTCAATTATAGAAGTATGCATATATGACCTCCCACAAACTTGATTACATAACTTGGAGCTTTACATTTGGCTCCAATTTCAATCATAACATTTGATCTTTTTGATCCTTTTGAAACAATCACATCTCATTGTGAGAATGATGTTTGATATTTCACCTTGATGGGATAGCCTTTGGCTTTTTTGAAAAATCATATACTTTATTTTTGGTCGCTTTCCATTTTTCCTAGTCGAATACTAGTATGTGCGACATGCTTTTACAGCTCAATATCTCTTTACATTTGGAGATTTACATTTGGTGAGCTCTTTTTAGCAAAAACGAATAAAAAATAAAGAGTGGGAAGATATATAGGCACAAGTCTATGCATGTTTCAAGACCAACATAACCATTCACTAATCATTCCTGACAAGTTTGAATATTTATTTACAAAAGTCACATAGATTTCAAGATTTATTCCACAATGATAATAGTGCAAAGTGAAAGTTCAAATAGTGTAAAAACACCCTTAAACGTTTAGACCCCCAATTTACAAATTAACTAATTCAAGTTTTATGTCAAACAACTAGTGTGCGGAAAATAAACAAAAGCTATAGAACATAATTGGTAAACAATCTAAACCAAATTAAAATCACAATCCACAGCAGATAATAAAAGGCAAAGATAAAAGGGAAGGAAGATGCAAACACAAAGACAACACGCGATGTGTTATCAAAGAGGAAACCAAAGCCCTTGGCGTAAAACCTCTCTGCAGCCCTCCAAGAAGTAAACAATCCACTAGAAAATGTAGTTAGGATACATGGACAGCAATAGACCCTCCAAGCCTAATCTACCCAGTGCACCTAAGCCTTCCAAGCTTCTTGCTCCAAAGAGGTTGTGCCGAACCTTTTTCTTTTCTAGCTTCCCGGATTCCACTGCTGGACCATAGCATCAACCAATATAAATTGGTTCCTTCCTAACTGCTTCCTAGAACACCAAACAGTCCTCTCATAATAATGGAAATGGTGAGAACAAGGTTTTAGTAAAATGCCTCTCAAGGATTTGACAATGGAGAGGAAGAGAGTTGAGGAATTTGAAGAGACTCTTATGTATAGATTGTAGATGAATCAATCTTGTTTTACTCTAGGGTTTCTCTCTCAAAATTCTCTCTGGAAGCTCTCTTTCATTTGTAGGTATAAGGGATATTTATACTGGGGTGAGAAGAGAATGTGAAACGTCAGATTTTCAAAACAGGGGTGGCTTGCGACTTGGCCTCATGACTTGACTGAGTCGCGAGATCTAGTCACGAGATAACCGTATGGCCAGTTGTCCTGTTTTGTCCTGTAGTGCTCCAAGTAGCATGATTGTTCACCTTCTGGCCTGCTTGGCACATGTGCTGTATCTGGCGGCTTGCAGCCGCGAGTCACCCGCGAGATCAAGCCGCGAGTCTCTGTTTTCTTGCACACTTTTAAGCATTCAACACTCTATCTCACTCACTACCCTTACAACAAAACCCACCTAAATACAGGGTCACTAAAAGCTAAAATACAAGCAAATTTGGCACGGAATAAAGCCAATAAGATGGTTGATTCAACCTTATAATCTCCCCCTTTGGCTATTCTGTGACAAAACCCTAAAACAGACTCTAGACTTAACATGTGAGTTGGGAACAGTTGAGCAAAACTCACTCACACCTAACTCTAGAAACTGTGAAGCTCTTAAATCATAAGAACATGAAACTTCTGAAACACAACAATACACCAAGATCATTGTATGCAGAAAAGTATGAAATGCATATGAAACAAGCTTAAAGTAATCAAGCAAAGATGAAGTGAAGAACCAAATCATGGCTTGATCAAACAAGTAATCACTACTGGGTAGTGATCACAGTGCTCATTCACACTTGGAATGAATACTTGAACATATAAGTTACCAAGAACAAAGCAAGTTACTTGTATGCCCAACACTCAACCAATGCATAATACACTAAGTATATGCATCTAAGAACAATCTTACAAGGGCATAAGAGTGACAGTACTTAAAAGAAAATGCAAGACATTTGGATAGAAGTACTGATTTGAACAAAGCATGAAAGGCTGCATAAAGTATGGTACAAACCATAAAGCCTACAAACATGCATAAAAACATAACCCTAAAAGCATACATAAGCAACATGGGTGCAAAATACAATCTAAACAGAATAACTACTTAAACTGAAAAACAACTTAAAGTTAAAGTGTTGAATTGCAGGAACACTCCCCCTTAGGAAATTTCCTCCCCCTCTGATCAAGCTATCACTCCCCCTTTTTGTCATGGAATACCTACACATTCTCTTCTAATTTCCTCTGAATCTGATCCAATTGAGTTTGGAGAGAGGTAAACTTCATATCCCATCGAGTGCTGTGATGGTGTAGAGTAGATGTGAGTCCAGACATCTTGGTATTCAACTCGTGGATAGACGAGACAATGTGATCAAGTTTTTCGTCAAGGGAGAGGGTGCTGAAATGCGAACCATTGTGAGGTGTGGAAGTTTCCGGTTTGGCTCTCTTCCGACTATGACCAATGCTTTTATTGAATGTACGCATGTTGATTGGAGTCGGTTTTGGGAAAGGAGATTCATCAGCCATTGGATAGATTCTTTTGAGCTTCAAGATCCTTGAAATGAGACAGCAAAAAGGAACACATATTCGGGACTCAGTTCGTAGAATCGTTTTGTGCAGAACATGAAAGATATGAGCACAGACGTCAATCTCTACATCAAAGATTAGATCATGAAGAAACAAGGCACGTCCGAGGTTCATGTACCCAGTGCTTGATAGGGGGTACAAATTGTGAAACATCACAATTGTAAGCACTCTCAGCTTTGGAGGAAGAGAAGAAACACTGACTGCGTTTCCATTGGATGAGAATTCTAAGTCTTGTCCAAGACTTTCCTTAAGAAGTTCCTCATCAGGACAAAGGTCATCATAAACCGGTGAGTGTCGAAGCATTGGTCGGTTGATGTGAAGGATCTCTGCCAAATATGCAGGAGAGACTGAAAAACTCTTTTTCCTAACCCAGTACTTAAGTTCATCTTCTTCCACAATCGCGTTGGCATAAAATTCCTTTACCAAATTTTCATACGCGTCATCCAGATCAAAGAGAAGATAATTCCAATCCTTGTGAGTAAACCATTTTGGAATGTCAGTGTCATGAAGTGATGATTGGTCAACAGGTCTTTCTAGTAATGGTGTAGCATTTCGAAAATAATTCTCATGAGATTGAAAGGCAGCATAGGATCTGAACTTGTTGGGATCGAACCCTTTTGATGAAGAACGAGTCCCTTTTGTTTGAGGTGAGTAGTCCTCAACATCAATGACAGGTTCCTTTCCTTTGGAACTACCTCCTTTCACAACTGTTTTCTTGAATGGAGACATTTCCAGTCTGTATCATGAATAGAGGAAAAGAAAGAACACAATCCAACAGGCATTATTAGCAGTGGGTTAGTGTCAAATTAGGGATAATGAAGAAATCCTAAAATCTAGATGGAAATGTCTAGAAAATAATAATGAGGGACAATAATGACCCAAATATAGCTACACAATAGAGTGGATTAGATTAAAACCACACAAAAATGAGAGCATCACACACTCAAGTGACCAAACATGGGTAAGAGAAATGTGAATACCAAGAAGAACACAAAACCATGAGGAAAAGGCAAAACACAGAGTAGAGGACAAAATCCATACCTTTCCTTGAAGATAGATTGAATGGTAACACGTTGGTGAAAGAATTTGAAGATTACCTCAGTGAAGATGAATAAGTGAAAGTAACACCAGAAAATGAACAAACACAGAGTGCAAGACAAGCAAATGAGAACCCCTTTTTGAGAAAAATGTTGAAAATGAGCACATTTTGTAGAACACGTGATTTTCGTGACTTAAATGAGTCGCCAACAAGACGCTAGATCAAGCCGCCAAAACACTCAAAGACAAAATTTTGAAAAATTTTCTTAGTGTTTTTTGCGACTGGAAGGTCTACCCGCGAGGGAGTCACGAGCTGAGCTGCGAAAATTTCTGTGTAACCATCGCGACTAGACCTTCTACTCGCGAACAAGTCGCCAAAATTGACCCGCAAGCTTGCAACTGTGGCAAGCGACTAGATACCCGTGACTGAGTCGCCAAAATAGGGCAAAAGTGATTTTTGAAATTTTTTAGTTTTTTAAGAACAAAATACTTTCCAAAAACACTTAAAACACTCAAAAATCTTTTTGTTCTTGAATCAACAAAGATTGAGCATGTGAAAACACATTTCATCAAGTACAACTACACAAATGAATATGGCATTTATTGAGCATAGACTTGTGTGTTGTGTGTGGATATCAACAATGAGATAGTCCTTAGTCTAATGTGAAGCTTCAATGATCAATTCAACCAAGGTATACACAATTAGCACTAGATCATGTGACCCATCTCAATTATAGAAATATGCATATATGACCTCCCACAAAACTTTTTAACATAACTTGGAGCTTTACATTTGACTCCACTTTCAATCATAACATTTGATCTTTTTGATCCTTTTGAAACAATCACCTCTCATTGTGAGAGTGATAATTGATATTTCACTTTGATGAGCTAGCCTTTGGCTTTTTGAATAAACATTCACTTTAATTTTTGGTCGCTTTCCCTTTTTCCTAGTCGAATACTAGTATGTGCAACAGGCTTTTGTAACTCAATATCTCTTTTCATTTGGAGATTTACATTTGGTGAGCTCTTTTTAGCAAAAACAAAAATAAAGAGTGGAAAGATATATAGACACAAGTCTATGCATGTCTCAAGATCATCATAACCATTCACTAATCATTCATGACAAGTTTGAAGATCTATTTACAACAATCACATAGATTTCAAGATTTCTCCCACAGTGATAAGAGTGCAAAGAAACAAGCTATGCTCGAAAATGCACAAAGCCATTAGCACAAAAGTACAAGGCAAAACAAGTTTTGAGACAAAACTCAACAATGTCAATCAAACTTTTTGATTTTCTAATTTTTATGTGATTTTTTTATTTTTGACACAAAAAAAATTGATTAAAGACAACAATGTAGAAACAACAAAAGCAAACAAACAGTATCAAGCTATATAAAAAGCCAACAAAGTAGTGTGTGTCCCAACACAAACAAAATTAACACATTGTAAATATGTGAAGCACATATCAGACAAGAGAGTCAAGGAATTGTACCAACACCAATAGTCTTAAGGAGTGATTCAAACCATGGACCATCGAGAGGCTTGGTGAAGATGTCCGCCTTTTGATTGTCGGTATGTATGAACTCAAGACACACAACTCTTTCCTCTACTAGATCTCGAATGAAATGGTAACCTATGTCTATGTGTTTAGATTTTGAGTGCTGGACAAGATTCTTGCAAATATTGATGGCACTAGTGTTGTCACAGAAGACACACATCGTCTCTTGAGGAATTGCATAATCATGAAGTAATTTCTTCATCCAAAGAAGCTAAGTGCAGCAACTTCCAATGGTGATGTATTCTGCTTCAGCAGTAGATAGAGACACGGAACTTTGTTTCTTGCTTATCCACGAGACAAGATTGTTACCAAGGTAGAAGCAGCCTCCTGAAGTGCTCTTCCGATCGTCCACACTACCAGCCCAGTCAGCATCTGAATACCCGGCAAGACAAGCATTTGAGTCTTTTGAATACCACAGACCATAGTCTGAAGTTCCATTAACATATCGAATGATCCGCTTAACTGCAGTCAGGTGAGATTCCTTTGGATTAGCTTGATATCTGGCACAAAGACCAACACTGAATGCAATGTGCGGTCTACTACCTATAAGATAAAGTAAACTCCCATTGATACTCCTATATAAGGTAGGACTTACTTCTACTTCAGAAGAATCAACATTCAGTTTAGTAGATGAGCTCATGGGAGTGGAGGCATGTTTTTTGGAGTCTAGTCCAAACTTCTTGACAATGTTTCTAGCATACTTCTCTTGTGAAACAAATATACCTTCCTTCTATTGTTTGACTTGAAGACCCAAGAAAAATGTGAGTTTCCCCACCATACTCATCTCAAATTCTTTCTTCATCTCCTCAGAAAATTCAATAGCACGATCTTCAATGATAGCCCCAAACACAATGTCATCAACATAAACTTGTGCCACAAGGAGATAATCTTCATCATTTTTGACGAACAAAGTCCGGTCGGCATATCCCCTTTTGAATCCTCCATCTAGGAGGTAATGTGTAAGCCGATCATACCAAGCTCTAGGTGCTTGTTTTAAGCCATAAAGGGCCTTCTTTAATCTTAACACATGATCAGGAAAATGAGGATCCTCAAATCCTTTTGATTGCTCAACAAACACTTCTTCATTCAGGTATCCATTTAGAAATGCACATTTTACATCAATTTGATAGAGTTTGAAGTTCATAGTGCATGCAATGGACATGAGAATTCGAATAGACTCAAGTCTTGCCACAGGAGCGAAGGATTCATCAAAGTCTACTCCTTCTACTTGAGTGTATCCTTGAGCTACTAATCGAGATTTATTCTGAATTATCTCTCCATCTTCATTGGTTTTTTTTTTTTTTGAAAATCCATTTCGTGCCTATGACATGAACATTTTCAGGCCTTGGAGCAAGTTCCCACACATTATTCCTCACAAACTGATTCAGCTCTTCATGCATTGACTTAACCCAATTCTCATCTTGAAGAGCCTCTTCTACCCTTTTTGGCTCAAATTGAGCAAGGTAGCAATGATATGTTACATGATTGGCCAAAAGGACATTTCCTTTTCTGAGGCGAAGACTTTCATCTAGAGACCCTATGATGTTGCTTTCTGGATGGTTCTTAATTACTCTTGAAGATGGCTTCTTTGATGTGGAGACTTCATCACTTCATGAGATGGGAGGATGGACTTCCGGAGGAGTAAGAGGACTTGATGTTCTAAACATCGATCTCATTTCCATTCTTGGGTTCATGGGAGTTGATTCTTCTTCTAGTGTAGATTCTTCAACTTCTAAATCAAGAGCTTCGACCTCAACATCGAGTTCTTTAGTGCTCGACCCTTCTCCATCATCAATCATCTCCACCTTAGATAAGTCATCATCAATCTTGACATTGATGGACTCCATCACTGTCTTAGTTCTCTTGTTAAAAACTCTATACGCTCGACTCGTAGTAGTACCTTCATCATTTCTCGCATCAAACTTCCCAAGATTCTCCTGATCATTTAGGATATAACACTTGCTTCCAAACACTCGGAAATACTTCACTCTAGGCTTCTTTCCATTCCAAATCTCATAAGTGGTCTTCTTTGTTCCTACTTTGAAAAATATTCTATTGCCAATGTGACACGAGGTGTTGATAGCTTCTCCCCAAAACTTTTAAGGTATTTTCTTGTTAAGTAACATGACTCTCGCCATTTCCTGAATCACCTGATTCTTTCTCTCGACCACTCCATTTTGTTGTGGAGTTTTGGGGGCTGAAAATTCCCTTTTGATTCCATTCTTTTCACAGAAAGACTCGAATCTTGCATTCTCAAATTCCCTCCCATGATTACTTCTTATTTTGGCAATAGGGACCCCTTTCTCGTTTTGTAGTTTCTTGCACAAAATTTCCAACCTTTCACATGCTTCTGATTTTTCTCTAAGAAATTCAACCCAAGTGTATCTTGAGTAATTATCCAAAATGACCATAATGTATCTCTTTCCTCCTAGACTTTCAGTGTTGGTAAGCCCCATTAGATTAACATGAAGCAACTCTAAACACCGAGAAGTAGCAATCACATTCACCTTGTGATGACTTGCCTTTGTTTGCTTTCCCATTTGACATGCACCACAAATAGTCTTCTTCACCTTTCCAAACTTCGGAAGTCCCTCAACTACTTTAAGTTTGGACACTTTAGCTACTTGTTTGAAATTCGCATGCCCAAATTTGTGATGCCAAAGTTCCAACATATCAACACGAGCACTTCTACACGAAATGGGTGCCATGGGAACTACTCCATAGTAGTTGTTTGTAGTCCGATTTCCCTCCAAGACCTGAATCCCTTCTTCACTAATGATTAAGCATCCCTTCTTAGAGAATTGTACGAGGAAATCATCATCACAAATTTAAGTGATGCTCAGAAGATTTGCCTTTAGCCCTTTTATGTAAAACACATCTTTCAACAGAGGTAATCCAGGTATCTCGATACTCCCTTTGCTGAGAACTTGAGCATGACTTCCATCACCAAAAGTCACATAGTCACAAACCTTTTCTTTGATTGTCTTAAACAATGACTTATCCCCTATCATATGATGAGAACAACCACTGTCAAGATACCATAAACATGAATTAAATACCTTCAATAAAGTATGCACAAATAAGCTCACATGAGACAAACATTCTTGACCTTCAAACAGAGACTTATCACCAGTTTTCATGCTTCTGTTAGATTGACCTTTCATTTTCAGACTCTAAATCATCTCACACAACATTCTATTCTTTCTTTTGTATTTCTTAATCAGCAATTTAGATTCAGATATGCTACTGTGTAAGATGTGATTCTAATTTTCAAAATATTCCAGCATGTGAACAAATATCCTAGCATGCTTCTTAGTTTTTAACAACTCTACAAGTTCATTGTTAAGACACCCTTCAAACATACTCATAGAATCATTTTCACAAACACTTAAACTACAATTCAGCATCGTATTTTCCATAGCAGCAACCAAAACAAAGGGGTCTAGGATCGCACTTAGGTAATTAAACCACAACAAGTGCACCCGATCTGATACCAAATGAAAGTTCAAATAGTGTAAAAATACCCTTGAACGTTTAGACCCCCAATTTACAAATTAACCAATTCAAGCTTTATGTCAAACAACTAGTGTGCGGAAAATGAACAAAAGCTATAGAAAAAAATTGGTAAACAATCTAAACCAAATTAAAATCACAATCCACAGCAGATAATAAAAGGCAAAGATAAAAGGGAAGGAAGATGCAAACACAAAAACAGCACGCGATGTGTTATCGAAGAGGAAACCGAAGCCCTTAGCGTAAAATCTCTCCGCCGCCCTCCAAGCGGTAAACAATCCACTAGAAAATGTAGTTGGGATACATGGACAGCAATAGACCCTCCAAGCCTAATCTACCCAATGCACCTAAGCCCTCCAAGCTTCTTGCTCCAACGAGGTTACGCCGAACCTTTTTCTTTTCTAACTTCTCAGATTCCGCTATTAGACCATAGCATCAACCAATGTAAATTGGTTCCTTCCTAACTGTTTCCCAGAACACCAAACAGCTCTCTCACAGTAATGGAAATGGTAAGAACAAGGTTTTGGTAAAATGCCTCTCAAGGATTTGACAATGGAGAGAAAGAGAGTTGAGGAATTTGAAGAGACTCTTATGTATAGATTGTAGATAAATCAATCTTGTTTTACTCTAGGGTTTCTCTCTCAAAATTCTCTCTAGAAGCTCTCTTTCATTTGTGGGTATAAGGGATATTTATACTGGGGTGAGAAGAGAATGTAAAACGTCAGGTTTTTCAAAACAGGAGTGGCTCGCGGCTTGGCCTCGCGACTTGACTAAGTCGCGAGATCTAGTCGCGAGATAACCGTATGGCCAGTTGTCCTGTTTTGTCCTATAGTGCTCCAGATAGCATAATTGTTCACCTTCTAGCATGCTTGGCACGTGTGCTGCATCTGGCGGCTTGCAGCCGCGAGTCACCCACGAGATCAAGCCGTGAGTCTCTGTTTTCTTGCACACTCTTGAGCATTCAACACTCTATCTCACTCACTACCCTTACAACAAAACCCACCTAAATACAGGGTTACTAAAAGCTGAAATACAAGAAAATTTGGCACGGAATAAAGCCAATAAGATGGTTGATTAAATTCAACCTTACATAAAGGAATAAGCTACGCTCATAAATGCACAAAGCCACTAGCACAAAGGTACAAGGCAAAATAAGTTTTGAAACAAAACTCTACAATATCAATCAAACATTTTGATTTTCTACTTTTTATGTGGTTTTTGGATTTTTGACACATAAGAAGAAAAGATTGATCAAAAGCAACATTAAAAAAATATGAATGAAAGTATACAAAAATAGACAAACAAATTTCAACCCACATAATCAATAATCAAACAACCAAACAAAGTCACAAAGCATAGGAAGTATTGATGCATGGACATGTTGTGACGCTTATGTATGAGTATCCTTTTTCACCCACATGTCACTTGCGTTTGGGGTGATTTCTTTATAGGATTGGATACGGGAGTTAGGGCTTTCAAACCTTCATGTGAAGCTTTCCAAGTAGTTGGTGAATGCACCAATCATCTTCATCATGTCCATCATTTCGGGATCACCATTTCGATCTCTTGATGGTTCACCAGCCCAATTTCCCCTGTCATTTCTAGGTCCTCGTGACCTTGGAGCAGTTGCACTATTCTTTGCTCTCAGATTTTGATAATTTGGTTGAGTATGCCCTTGAAGTCCATAATGATGACACATATAGTTCGATCTAGGACCATTTTGTGGTCATGGACGAGACTTGGCTCGGGATTCAGACCTACCTACAGATTGATTACGGGGGTTGTTCAACATCTGTTGGTCCTCCACATTCCTCTTCTCCTCTATCTTGGGCTTCTCAATAGTAGGGCCAGCTTCACATGGCTCTTTGGCCTTTATAAACTTTACTTCTTTGGTGATATTGCTCGATAAGCTACTCCCTCCAGTATATCCCAACTCGGATTTGTCTGAAAAATGCTTTTGAGATGAAATAACATCATCTAGCTTCTTGGTGGAGACCTTCTCTTTCTTGGTATTTGCTTACACAACCTCTTGCTCAAGAAATCTCACTTTTGTTTAGGCTTCTGATAGCTCACCATTTAGTGTCTCTATCTCACATTTGGCCTCCTTATAACGAATTAGGAGACTTTTATAGTCCTCCTCTACCTTCTTCATCTTTTTCACAGCTGCCTTGGCCACCCTTGTATACTCACCTGACTTCTCCAGGAGTGAGTTATAATTCTCTTGAAGATAGGCTGTGCTTTTATCTTCTTCTGCATCTGATTCTTCAACAACTCTCAATGATTCTTCATCACTATGCTCTCCAAGCTGTTGTACAAGCAAATTCAACTCATCTGAAGACTCAATATGGGCAATAGTCATAAAAGCAGAGTAATTCCCTTCTTCGTCATAGCTTTCCTCAGAATCAGAGTTGGATGAATTCGAGTCACTCGGTGTCGTGGCATACACCTTGCCTTTCGATTTCAAATAATTTGGACATTCTTTCTTAAAGTGTCCATGCCCGTTGCATTCAAAACAAGTGACATCTTGTGTAGATTGGGATTCTTTTTCATCTTTCTTTTTGAATTCTCTTTTCTCCCTTCCTGAACTTTGGAATTTCCCTTTATCACCAAATTTACCTTTATTCTTGAATTTCAAGAATTTCCAAACATTTTTCACAAGATATGCAACATCTTTGTAAACCACATCTTTATCTGATGAGTCATGGACTTCCAACCTTTCATTAATGGTCTTAAGAGCAAGAGATTTGCTCTTCCGTTGAGTGAGCAGTGACAATTCATAAGTCTGAAGAGAACTAATCAGCTCTTGGACTTTGATGTCATCAAGGTCCTTACTCTCTTCAATCGCTGTCACTTTGGCATGAAAACTTTCCGGCAATGACCGAAGGATCTTCCTTACTATTTTAGAATCCTCCGTTTTCTCCCCCAAATTGAACTTGCTGATAACCACCTCATTCAACTTGCTATAGAAAGAGTCAAAGGACTCATCCTCACTCATTTTGAGCTCCTAAAACCGAGTGGTTAGCATCTGTAGCTTGGTGTCTTTCACTTTCTTCATGCCTTCGTAGGTGGTCTCCAATATCTCCCATACATTTTTGGCAACGGTAATGTGAGAAATCCTGTGAAACTCATCTGGAGATACACCACAGGAAATCGGGTTAAGTGCTTTACTATTAGCATTAGATGCGGCGAGTGCTGCCTTATCCCATGTGGATTTGGCTGCCTCAAGCCTGGTCCAACCTATATCAACAGCATCCCAAACTGATTCATCAATGGAACATAAAAATGCTCTTATGCAAACCCTCCAAAATGCATAATTACTACTATCAAAATATGGAGGTGCATTTAGGGATTGAGACCGGTCCATCTCAATATGGGGTCAAGGATCACACTATGATAATGAAACTAATAACAGTGTACCCGCTCTGATACCAAATAAAAGTTCAAATAGTGTATAAAACACTATGAATGTTTAGACCCCCAATAACAAAATTACCAATTCAAGCTTTATGACAAAAAATAAGTGTGCAGAACATGAATAAGCTCAATACAGAATTGATAAACAATATAAACCAAATAAAATCACATCCACAACAGAAATTAAATAGCAAAGATTAAAGGAAGAGAGATGCAAATACAAGGACAACACACAATATGTTATCAAAGAGGAAACCGAAACTCTCGGCGTAAAACCTCTTCGCCGCCCTCCAAGCAGTAAGTAATCCACTAGAAAATATAGTTGGGATACATGAACAGCAATAGACCCTCCAAGCCTAATCTACCCAGTGTACCTAAGCCCTCAAAACTTCTTACTCCAACGAGGTTGCGTTAAACCTCTCTCTTTTCTAGCTTCCCGGATTCTGCTACTTGACCATAACATCAACCAATGTGAAATTGGTTCCTTCCTAACTACTTCCCAAAGTATCAAACAGCCCTCTCACAAAAATGGATATGGTGAGAAAAGGTTTTGGTAATAAGCTTCTTAAGGATTTAACAATGGAGAGGAAGAGAGTTGAGGAATTTGAAGAGTCTCTTAATGAAGATTGGGGATGAATAGATCTTGTTTTTCTCTAGGGTTTCTTTCTCAAAATTCTCTCTGGAAGCTCTCTTTCTTTTGTGGGTAAAAGGAGTATTTATACTAGGGTGAGAATGGAATGTGAAGAGTCAGGTTTTTCAAAACAAGGCTGGCTCACGGCTTGATTGAGTCGCGAGTTCTAGCCATGAGGTAACTGAATGGCAAGTTGTCTTATTTTGTCCTGTAATGCTCCAGCTGGCATGACGCTTCAACTTCTGGCATGCTTGGCATGTGTGCGACTTCTGGCAGCTTGCAACCGCGAGTCACCCGCGAGATCCAGTCGTGAGTCCCTGTTTTTCTTGTACACTCTTGAGCATTTCTTCACACTATCTCACTCACTATCCTTATAAGAATCCTACCTAAATACAAGGTTACTAATTGCTGAAATACAAGCAAATTTGGCATAGAATAAAGCCAACAAAATTGTTGATTAAATTCAATCTTACAGTCATCAGCATCAAGTGCTAACTAATAAGCAGCTTGAAATTATGTTTTTTTGCAAACGGGTGGATATGGAGAAGGCATATACAACCAGATGGTAATAGCCCGCTATGTAAAGGTGAGAGGTAAACAATGATACATTGCCTTTGGACTTGCATATATTAGCTGCATATAATGCGTACGTAGTTAATAAGCATGAGAAAGCTGTAGAAAAAAAACATCGCGTGGAGCACTGAGCTGGACTAGGAATTCTTTCAAGCTTTAGATCAAAATCTGGACAGAAATGGGATGGAGTTGTGTGCGGTTACGATGTATTTTCTGTGGCGAAGATCAATTTTTTTTTTTTTCCCTCTATTTGAAGAGTTTTTAAGAGTAGTTTAGTCAAAATTATGTCCACGAATTTGATGAGGATATGTCGAAGATTTTCTTTTTGTCTAAAATTAAATTATTTTTGGAGCCTTAGATTAAACTAGTTCTTAAGTTATAAATTGAGGCTAATTTTTTTTTTTTTTTAAATCACTCTTTTTCTTTACTTTTTTAAATCACTATACTGTGACACTGTCTAATGTAAAATTTGCAATCATCAAGAAGGAATAATTTTGGAAAATACCGTTTAGCTTCATGCCTTCATCTTATTAGAGTAAATACTGCTCCACAAGTTGACAACGGGCTAAATAAATGAGTGCGCTTTTCACAGAGCAATGTCTCTCTGCCAACCAAATCCCATTCAAAGTATTATCTTGGAAATAAATTAAAACCACAAAACTCAGTTTTTAATCATTAAACAAGCACATTGCCTGTCACATAAGCTGGAGGCTTAGTTGCTTTTATTTTATATATATGACACAGGTTCAAGGTATACATTTTTTATTTTTTATTTTTTTGAACCGTAGATTATCATTAGATCTAACAGTGAGCAAAACACTACTAACAATGTTTGTAGAGTTGTCACATACCTATGTTAACTAATTTGACTTAAAATCCCATATTTATTGCCATCCACACTCATTCATTTTGATTAGTGGAATAGATATTGTTGGTAGATGTAGAAGAAGAGCCGATCCATGTTGCATTCGGTGATTGAATAAGGCTCTGACTTTCCATTGAGTTTGGTCGTGAGCCCTCACCATATTGATCTCTTAAGGCTTCAAACCCCCATTCATCACCATAAATACTTGGACCTCTAGTCAATTCGTCAATGACTATTCGGCCTTCAAGCATGCTCACTACTGCAGTCATGACAGGCCTAAGCACTGGTGATGGATTAGTGCATAATAAAGCTACTTTAATCATTCTAAGTGCCTCTTCCTTGCTGAAATCAGACCCCAATTCTGGATCCACCAATTCCATCAAATCCCCTCTCTGTTGTAACACGATGGCCTAAAATGACGAATAAAAAGAGTATGTAAGTTACTAAAAGAAAAAACAAACAATTCAATTCTGCCTTTTTCTATCAATGATGTTCCCCAAGTTAGCAAACAATAGGCTACCATGTTAATTAAATGGGAAAAATACTATCACACACATAGTACACACTCACAAAAAATAAGGAAAAAATTATTTGAAGTCACAATTTGGAAGTTGAATGAAATTGAGACTTTAAGTCATGTTTTCCCTTGTTTTGTGTGAGTGGATGTACTATGTGTGTAATAGTGCGTGAAATAAACATCACTCTAATTAAAATATGAAAAGAAAATTAACAGTTAATAATGAAAAAAAAAATGGTATTTTCATTAAAATACAAAAGCAATTAATATCTACATTTGCTTTGTAAATTCATCCTTTTTCATTTATTAGCCAAACATAATTTAATTTTCCTGTATTTTAAAGATATCTAAGGATTTTTTTTTTTTTGGTGTGTGTCTGTTTTTGTTCATAAAAGAAGTAGAAGTTTGGAGATCAAATCCAAGTTTTTCATTGAAAGAACTTACGAACATTTTTTTCCATCCGATAATTAGAACCCATGGACAGTGTTATTAATTGAATTATATGATGTTAAGACAACATCACTAATCAGCACATCACTTTAATTCCAATAAATAAAAATTAGTTATGCTTGTAAGTGAACAAAAACTGTTTATGAACAATTCAAGCTCGTCTTGAAAAAAGTTTTTTTATGGTTTTTTTTTGGTTTGTTGCTGAATGAAATATTATTAACCAAAACTAAGAAAAACATTATGGAGAATCCTGGGCAGCCTTACCCAAGACAACTTTAACAAAACTTGCCGGGAAGGGGGGCTAAATCCCATATAAAACAACTACAAATAGAGCTATGTAGAGACCACTTAGCTAACATATTAGTAGCAAGATTTGCATCCCTATAAACCCACCTTGATTTAATGGCTTCAAAACTTTTATGTTTGATTTTTAGCAAACAAGTCAACTCAAGCCCAAGTTTGGGTTTGAATATTAAACTAGACAAATTAAAACATATTAATGTGTTCATGAATAAGCTTATGAACATGAAAGTTTGATTTGACAATATATAGTGTTATAGTTTTATACGTATACTTGTCTAAAATTATGTTAATATAGAATGGATTACGTAAGTTTGAAAATAGGTACATATAATATCAAATTAGTTATTATATGTTATTGATAATATAGAGTGCATTAGTGAAAATTCATAGATTTGTGAAGGGATAAAAAATTTAGTCATGATTTTATTATATATGGGAAAATAATAAGCTCGTGCTTGTTCGACAAAAAATCATGTTTGAAATAAAATCAAATGAACAATCCCTAAAATTTTAATACTTGGCTCAGCACGGCTCAACTCATTTACAGCCCCTTATGCAACTTAAACCTTGAAGATACAAATAAAAAAATTAAAAAAAAAAAAAAAAAAAAAACTGCATAATTTGCCTAACTCTCTCACATGTATGTTTTCAACTAAATGATGTTTATTTTCCAACTTGAACCCAATGAAACATAAAGCAGGTTGACCTAGTCAAATTAGAGTGGTTCCAAAAGAAGATACTTGGGGTTCATATTTCTACCAAAAAAAAACTTTGGTTCATTATATTTTTTTTAGTTGTACGTTTAAACAACATGTGAATGATGTATCTTACCCAATCTAAAAGGCATATGAAGTTCTGATCTGGTCTATATTTCATGTTGTTCTTCCCAGCAATAATTTCCAATGCAACAACTCCAAAATTATAAACATCTGCTTTGTAGGTTAGATGACCCCATAATGCATATTCTGGTGCCATATAGCCACTGCAACAAATAAATTTATCATGATATTTGGTTCACTAATATGATCTTATAAACTTCTGAATCAAAAAAGGCCAACATTAGACAATTACCAACCATCAGATTATCAATCAATTGTTATGTATGCAATTTGCAATTAATAAGGCCACCACAAGTGAGTTTAGCTTCATTGAGCTAGAAGCAATAATAAAACAACTAAAGCAAGAGTAATAAGTAGATTAAAATAGAGATATTGTGTTTTCTAAAAGTGGCAAAATAGATCAAATTTAATGAGTAGTTGCACTAAAAGATTTTTTTTGGGATGTGGGGGGGGGGGGGGGGGGGGGGGGAATTATTCCATACATCCAGTCTGCTATATCTCCCTGTTTATGTGAGAAGGTGGGGACATTATGGTTTGGCAATAGAATTTGACCTATAATGATAATTGATTTTGTTGGATTTGATTCATCGTGATTGGTGCTAATGGCAGTTTCAAGAATGTCTAGTGTTACTTTGAATGGTGAATAGCACTGAAAACCACCTAGAAGTGAAGCTATTAGTGTTGTATAGTTAGAATGCTTGTTGGATCAATTGCATGATGAAGATAAGGTGAGGTGGACTCTTGCAACAAGTGGTGGTTTTCTTGCCATTCTACTTAGGATGCCATAAGAGTTTGGAGTGGTGAGGTGGGTTGGTGGAAATTGGTGTGGAATACTATTGTGGTGAGGTGGATTGCCATTCTAGTCCCTTCTCTTAAACTGTTTGTAAGTGAGTTGGTGGCGTCCTGGCAAGAGTGTCCCCTATGACTGTTTGGAGTTTGATGCAATCGGGGTGCTCTCAGGTGGCTAGTAAAGTTGTTATGGCAGCAACAATATATCACATTTTGAGGTTGAGAAATCAGATACTGCATTAGGGCCCATTGATTTCCAAGAATCACATGGCGAAGAATATCTTGAATGATGTGAGATGGAGGCCTGAGGCTTTTCTTCCTTCCATACCCTTAATCGGTGGTCAGGCTCTCTGCTCTAAGCTGAGAATTTAGCTGCAAATGGGCTTTGTTTCATGCTGCCAGATTTGTTGTCCAGCTTCTTGCTGTTTGTGGCTAGCTATTGGCAGGGTTTGACAATGTGTCTGGGGTTTTGGAGGTTCATCTGTTGTACCAGGTGCTTATATAGCTGCTGGTTTTAGTAATTGCAGATAAGTTGCTATGTGTTAAGGTGAATTGTGTTGTTGCCAAGTAGATATAAGATCCAGTCAAATACTTTGGTCAACACTCTTTTGACAGTATTTTCTATACTTGTCTTAGTGCAGAGATTTCATTCCGAACATATTTTGGTGTACTTTTAGGGCACAACTCAAATTACCAATGTATAAGATCAACTCAATTCACTATACCTTATAATCAAGATCTGTAGAGGTAATGAAATAGAAGAGAGGGAAAAAATAGACTCCAAAAGGAAGTATAGAGGGGGCAAAAGAAAGAAGGTCAGCTCACATTGTTCCAGCAATTCTGGTGCTAATGTGTGTGTTCTCCTCTTCATCGAGCTTGGCCAAACCAAAGTCAGAGATCTTAGGGTTAAGGTCTCTGTCAAGCAACACATTAGTAGATTTGATGTCTCTATGAACAATTTTTAGAGTTGATTCCTCCTGCAAGAAAGCCAGGCCTTTTGCTATACCAACACATATTTTCTGTCTTGTAGGCCAGTCCAATTTTAATCGGTTATCTGTAGGACCTGAAATTGATGTCCAAGACCCAATCAATGAAATTCATGATTAGTGTCTGTCCTCATTATTCTATTATCAACATAAAATGCATGGTAAGGTATAAAATATTAGCTTACCAAACAAAGCACGTGCGAGGCTATTGTTTTCCATGTTCTCATATACCAACAATAATTGTTTTCCTTCAATACAACATCCATACAGTCTAACAAGATTTGGATGTTGTAAACCAGATATCATGCCTATTTCATTCACAAATTCACGGCTTCCTTGCCTTGATTTTGATGAAAGTTGCTTAACCGCAATTACAGTACCATCAGATAGTATACCCTGCATTGAGAATTGAAAACTATACTTTTTCAGGTATGTATTTTATTGTGTAACCTTTCAAATGTATATCTATAAGGAGAAAAAGAATAAGAATAAATGAATGAAAAGAAAAATCATTCTAAAATAGAAAAAGAGTTGTTAGGTACCTTGTAAACTGATCCAAAACCACCCTCCCCCAGTTTGTTTGTAGCATTGAAGTTATTAGTGGCAGCTTTTATTTGTCTATATGTAAAATAACCAGTTTGTAGGTCTAATCCTTTTAACTCTGTCAGAGGCATCAACTAAGATGTCAAAATGCATCTTACAGTATAACAAGAACAATGTTAAAAAAAAAAAAAAAAAAAAAAAGAATCTTAAAGAGGATAAGAAAATAAAAGGCTTTTGGATGGCACTATATTGTAGCAAAGGTTCCTTGGGGGATGCGCTGGGGGGGGGGGGGTGTGAAGGAGAAATATATGAAGGATGAACAAGTAGAGGAAACCATAAGTTTTTAGATTTTATCTTTTTCCTCTTTCTCAATTACAAGTACTTTATTGGGAATCAAAAAATTAAATGGAAAGGTGAAATATTCCATTCATTTATCATAGAATGAGATGGCTTGATACTTGTCACAAGATCATTTTGCAACTAAAATAAGAATATTAAACAAACAAACCAAATTTCATGCGACTTTGAGGACAAGTTGAGAGTGAAATCTTTTAAAATAATACTTTCTCTATCAGAAACTTGGTTTATAAAAACCTTTAGACATCACTCGACTACAAAGAACTTAAGCCAAAAACACATTATTCATTTGAAAATTTACTATATGGAGATTTTATAAAAAATAAGCAATGATAAAAGCTTTTTTTTTTTTTTTTTTTTTGCATGATTCCATGGGCTCATTAACATCAAAATTGGAACTAAATGACCCAAATCATCATGCATCATCCCAAAGAAAAGATCATACACTCTAAGCCTAGAAATCCTACTGTTTCTTTTTAAAATGTACTTTGGAATGCTGATCATCTAGGGAAAGATAAAGAAAAATAAAATTTTTCATTTTCTATACATTGTTCCAACTTCCTGCCATAGTAAGAGATAGTGAACTGTCCTCTATAATTTCCACATAAGATTTGCATAGATTACCATTTTCCCTTGATTTCCTCCCTCCCAAACAACCTTTCCACCAAAGAATGCCCAAAATCATAAAAATGAGGAGTAGCACTACAACTATAGCTCCAACCACAATGGATATCTTCATCTTGCCATCATCAGGAAGACTGAAATCTACAGAAAATAAAAATAACTAAGGACAGTAATTTTAAGACTGCATTCTGAAATATAGTTAGCACCATACAGAAAATCCAAAGCAAGATAGCAACAGATGGTTAAAAGACAAATAAAGTTTTTTGTAGTCTTCCATCTAAATGTACTTCAACATGGTCTTCAGTCTTTCATCAAAATGCAGATACCTATGGATTTCTAGATCCACTAAAATCCTATGATTCCACAGTTCATCAATCTAATCTAATTATGGAAAAAATTGGACAACAACAAGATTCTCAATCGCCAATACAATTACCAGCTTCCACAGAGATAGCTGATATGAGGGGACCATATGTTCCTCTCGTTGGGGCAGCTGTTGTTCCTTTCCCAGCCCAAAAAAAGCGAATCATCAAAACTTTATTTGTTACATTTGCTTTATATTCCCAAACAACTGCTTTATCAATCCCTGGTGCAGCATTTTCAATATCAAAATCTTTCAACACCAGTTTTTCCTGCAGCAAATTAACTCAATTAACTCCTCTACTATAATATACAGATAGAAATAAATTTGATAGAATACCTGCACATATATATCAAATATCCGCCTTCCAAGACTGTAAAAAGATCTATTGTCTTTGATAACTATCTCTGCAAAGTGAAGTTTCAAATTATAAGGTCCGTTTGCTAGGCAGCGGGCATAGTATGTGATTGAAAGAGGAGACAGGCGTGCACTTGTGTATAGGTCAGACTCATTCATTTTGAGTATGGATACATCATTTGCTATATAGTCATTTGCGGTAGTGTTTAAATCCCAAAATCTTCCAGAGCTACTGAATCCCCAATACTCTCTCACACGAACATATTTCGCTGCACCAGCTGGGTCAACATCTGCTTCATACTTAATGTTTCCAATTGTGGTTGCTTTCCCACCACAATTTATATGCACTGAATACCAATCTACATAGAAGCAGTACCAAATCAAATACAAGCAAACATAATAGAACAGCAATGAAATTTCCATTTTATTGTTAAATAATTTATGTATTTGTCATATACAAGATGAAATATTTAACTAAACTCTTTTCTTCATTTTGGAAGGAAATTACAAAAGAGGAATGCCTGACTAGACAATTGAAGCATATTCCTTATCATAATTTGATTCAAATTGATATATTCATATATGATTATTACCTTTCAGACATGGAGACTCATCTAGGCACTCACGAATTGTTCTTAATTAGTGAAGTAGATAAAGAATGTCAGTTACCCAAATAAATTGGAAAAAAAAAAAAAAAAGCAGTGGTTTTTCGTAAAAGATTACAAATTTGAAGCTTACAACTTGTCCCTTCCAGAAAAGCTTTTGAAGAAATTTCTGATCCAAAGGAAAAAACAGTTAGTTTCAGAAAAGGTTATGAAGAGCAAAGTGTGTAAACCTTAAGAAGGCAGACTTACATGTTATCTGTACAAGTTGGTGCAGAGCCCTCTAACAAATTATTGTAAGAAAGATCTATTTGGCTGCACAAAAAGCAAGATTATTATATTGTACTTCACTATAACACCTGACAAGAACAACAAAGTACTTTTTATGAGTATTTTGCTAAAATTGTTAAAACTTTAAACTATTCATGGTGAAAAGTGTTAATATATTATGGTCCAAGACACCAAAACCTATTGTAGGCGAATATTAGTTTAGAATTCTCTACTCTATGAACCATAAACCAGTCCACCATTTGAATCACCAAGTCTGAGAGCAGTGTTCAAGTTTATGTATATAGTATCATGGTAAATTGGTAATAGACTAATAACTTTAAAAACATCTTTCTCTAGACTCACAAGTCAATGCAAAATTGAAGTAGAACTTAAAATGAAAACTCATACGATTTACTATTTCTGCTCGTGATCCAGTCCGGAACAGATCCAGTGAGCAAGTTGCTTGTCAGACACCTATTTAGTAAAAAAAGAAAAAAAAAAAAAACCAATATCACCAACTAAACAAATATAGCATGACTAAGTTTGGCCACCTATAATTTTCAGTAGCTTATTTGCTAAAAGGTGGGAAAAAATATGTTAGCTTATTACCAAAATGAGAAAGTTTATTTGGTAAAAGATGGGACAAAAAATGGATTTATGCAATTATTTTGGCTAAACTAATAGGATGCCAAATAGGCACATAGTGTATATAAGCTCATAGTTGCACTAACCAATAAAGAAAAAAAAAATGTTATGTTTTCCAAAGACAATTGAACTCAAACAATTTGGCTTTGTGTTTTACCATAATATAGTGCACCATTTAACCTATTCCAAAAGAAATGGAGAGTGTTCTAGTTTTAGGTGTATACAGAGTGAAGTTCATTGCAGATTCACCCATGGATGTTGGCCAAAAGCCAAACCTAGCTACATATGGTTATGCGATTTAGTTGCCTTATTGTTTATTTGAATTTATTCTACAATTGAACTAGGTTAAGGGTTTTGTTGTGAAGATTACAAGTATGTCAATTTTGTTAGACCACCAAAGTTTGGAATTGTTCCATCCAATCTGTTGAAGCTAAGATCTCTGCAAGGAAAAAAAAAAAGGTTTTATAACTATAAATCTGAACTCAATATAGAAAACGTTATAACACAAAATGTCAACTACTAAAAAAATGCAAGTTAAAATTAAGAACACAATATATTATAACAACTAATTGATTTAGAAACTCATTAATCAGTCAAGATAATTATGAGCTTTGTTACCACCAACTCCCTCAAATGGTACCCATTTTAGCTTAAGTTTCTATTCTAATTTTTATTGAAATAAATATGTGCTCTAAGTTCTAGATAATAAAGTATGGCTCAAAGTTTAAGTCCATAAATTTCTATATATTAATATCTAGTTATTATATTTTAAGAGCATTGTAATTCAACTGACATCTCTTAACGTTTCCATACGAAGCCATCCAGGATTTAACTTCCCACTCTCTTACTATAATTATCAAATTGTTAAAAAAAAATTTTTTAGGAAAAAAAAAAAAATCAAACCATCATATGTACGTGTGTGTGTGTATATATATATATATATATATATATATGAAAATTCTTCTCTCACACTCCTTATACACTCATCGTACACACTCTATAGGTTAAGGGTTTTACTTGATTATTGGGTTTTTTTGGATTTTGTTTCTAGTTTTGTCTTATATATATATATATAATAATAATTAACCATGTTCTATTCAAATGTCCAATCATCTGGGGGCAGCATACACTCATTTTCCATTAAAAAAGGCTAATAGTAAGAGGGTCAGGGAGAAATGACAGTATCACTATACAAGGTTTGAAGTTGGGTCATGTTCAATATAGATGTAGGAATTGGTCCAGAGATATTACAGCTCTTCAACATTCTGCAATGTAAATAAACTTCTGGTGAGCAAAACTATGGTAAATTTTGTTTTCATTCCACTCAATAGGATTGTTCAACAAAAGAATGACTTACAATCTTTTCATTTGTGTGTTGCTTCCTAAGTTTGGAAATTTTGAATCCCCTCCAACCAAGTCACTGATCCTTCTGCATAGAGTTGCACCATCAATAACTGTTAGCTCTCAGCATTAAATTTCATTAATTAAAACATCACGTGAGCATATCCTAGAGATTAAGTTAAGAATTGTTATCTTGAAAGGCAAAACTCACAGCTCAGTTAAGTTACTCAAGATAGAAATGCTAGAAGGAATTGGCCCCTCAAAACCACTAGCTTGGATCTCTCTGTTAACAATACAATTCAAATGGATTTAGGTCACACCTGAAACCTTTTACTTTAAAGAGATTTCGATAGGGATGTAAGAAAAAGCACATACAATTTCTCAAGTTGTTTCCAACTTCGGAAAAAGTCAGGCATTCTTCCAGTGAAGTTGTTACTACTAATTCTACTACATGTATCCCAAAACAAAAACATTATTGAACAAAATAAAAATAAGAAGAATTCTACAATCACGAAAATGACTAAAAATTTTTTCAAGGAAAATCTTAAAAGTACTATCAGCCACAGAAAAGTTTTCAACCACTTACAGTTCCGTTAATTTGGTCAACTTATTTAGGGCAACTGGCAACTCTCCTGAGAGATTGTTAGCACTAAGAATGCTACAGTCACCAAAATTAAAGTTGAGGTCATTTCACGTGTTCAGCATTAAGCAAATCAATGACAATTTAGAAATGACAAATCAAAATTTATTTGAAAAATTAAGGGAAAAAACACAAAGAAACTCACAGATTCTCCAAGTTAACCAACTTTCCAAGCTCAAGGGGAACCATTCCTGAAAACAAATTGTTCTCTATATTCCTGAATGTATAATATATTCTTAAATATTAAAGTCGGTTAGACCAAATGGAAGTATGACATAATTTACAGTCTATACGAAGAGTGATGATAGAAATACTACAATTTTTTCTGCGTAGAGCTCACAATCTGATGTGTCACCAATCACGAATAAAAAAATTCAATCGTTCATTCATTAGGTGATTGTAGTCCACCGATCACTTTTATTGTCACGTCAGTTTTGTAAGCTTTATGCTGTTAAATTGTTAGTAACTTGAGCATTTTCCAGAAAGAATGATAAAATAAGAGCATACATATATCTAAGTGTGGTAATGCGTCCCAAGAAGCTTGGAATTGGTCCTGATAAGTTGTTCACAGTGAGGGACCTGTAGCAAATTCATTTAATTAAATAAGAATGAGCCTTTAATGGCTAATCATGGACATGAACGGAGGGATCACTTACAAATATTCCAACTTTGCAGAAGCCCATTCTTGGGGTATGTTACCGCTAAGGAAGTTACGAGTGAGATCACTATAATCAAGACGAAATTGTGCAATTATGTGGTTAAATCAATGATGGAAGTGGTAATTAGTAAAACAAATAATGGGTACTCTTTCTTACAGGGACTTTAGGTAGGGTAGCTTCACTAGAGATCGTGGGAGCACACCGGCAAGATCCTGCCCTTTAGGAAACCTGTGTGACAAGAATATTTTGAATTGTTTAGAATAAAGAGGGAGAGAAAGAGAGATAAAACGAGAGAAAATTTTGGGATAGGATCTCTTATTAATGCTCTATTTCCTGCTCATTTTTAAAAAATTAAATAAATATTATGTGCTATACATCCAACCAAAAATTTGAAGGAATTGAAGATTCAATTGGAGTGGAGGGATCATTTTCCTAAAATTTTAAAGAACAATATATATTACATGCAAACTATTATACACACTTTTACACACACTCCAAAAGTAATGGAAATAATTCCGGATTTGGAGGTCGTAGCACTTTATTTTTTTTTTTTTTTGAGAAGATGGAAATCATGACTTTAATTTCAATTGAATAAAACAAACTCTACATATTGTATAATTTCTCAAGCAATACAATAAGACCGGTATATAGTAGTGGTGGCAATTTTTACCTAAACCTATTAACTCACCCATGATCCACTTAATTTGGTTAAGTTTTGACCCAACCAAAATGAAATATTTGGGTTAAATGAACAAGACCCAAATGGGTATTTCAATTACATAAGTCTTAGTAGGTAAGCCAACTAGGTATCCATCTAAAATTTAATGTTTAAACATAAAAAAAAAAAAAAAAATAAATAAATAAATAAATAAATAAAAAATTTAAAGAAGGAAGAAGCTACGGTAAACCCTAATAAGCTAAACCAGCTGCCACTTCTTCCATCTAATGAGGAGAAAATTTTCACACTATGCAGTTTGTTCTTATGATTGACTAGCAAAATAAAAGTCTAACTTTTACTTACAATGCAACGACGTGGCATACACTATTAGGGTAGGAGCAACTGCAAATGAGAGAATTGTTGTACAGTGGCCTCGAATCCAATTTTGGCGTTAACCAACTTGGCTCATTTTTGCACGGGTCCACACTGTTATTCCAATCTTTCTTTCCCAATTGTTCAGCTATTTCACCAAGGGCTTTCACTGCATGATAAATCAAACTTAATCAATTTCCTTTTAACCTTTTACCTTTTTTGTTGGCCTTTTTAGATTTAATACAATCAATAGAATTCAAATTCCTTAACCAAGTAATAAATTCAAATAATGTAATATTATGATCATAAAAATCTTAATTAAAGTTTAACTTAAAAATGTTATGTCCACAACATTTTCATAATAAATCTTATGTGGCAAGTTACTATTAGCTATTATAAATAGAGAAAAAAGTAATTTAAGTTATGGATTCAAATTAGAACCATAAAAACTTATCACCGTAAAACTTGAACTCTGAGATGCGCATTAAAAATTTTAAGAAAGGGAAGAAAAAAATCCAATTGTAATGCCTCATTAATGAATAAGAAATGAGCTGCCCCAAACAAATTAAAAGAATTAAGATCAAAATCTTCAAAGTTTTCTCAAGGTCTTTTCTTCTCCCACATTTTCTTTTGAGCTATGAGAAATTGAATAAGCAATTGGGCTCTTCATTGGGCCAACTGACTATGGGAATCCTATTTATGTAAAGTACTAAAATGGTTGGGCTAATGAGGTGGCATTGAGTTTGTTAATGCCTTCATTTCAACATAATAGGTTGAGAGGCTTGAATCTCACCTAATACCTTTTAGTGTTTCTAATTTAGCTATTTAGAGAAACAAGATTAAAACATAATATGGAGGACAAAATTAATTCTAAATTTTATTATTAGTATCAGAAAAAAATGTCTTAATTTATTAAATGGAAAAATATTAAAATAGTAAATATAAGATAAATGTAACCTATAATTTGTTTTCCCATGCTTGGTTTCAATTGATTTTTTCAAGCCTGGTTTAGAGTTAGTACATGCTTAAGCTATTCATACATAATTTAAGCTCACTATAAATAGATATTTCGAACAAGTAAAAATACATATAATCAATATATAGTCATTCTCTTATGTAGTTTAAACTTCAAAGATTCGTATAAAAATAAGATATTCACAAAAATTAGTTCAATACTTAAAAAATAAAATTAAAAATAAATTAACGTAGAAGTATATATATAATATGATCATATATTTGAAAATTTTAAAATATTCTATGTAGGCCTTGGCTTTCTAAAGATGATGCATGACTTTTTATTTTTTATTTTTTGATTAACTTAAAAGTATTAACATTTATTCTTTCTATCTAAGATTTCATTTTGTTGAAGTATCAAAATATGGGTTGATTGCAAAAGACTTTAAAAAGTATATAACATTGTTAAAGAATTATAAAATTCAACACATTAGTTAGAAAATGTTGTGATAATATGTTATGATTTCAGGGTTACATATAAGAATATTTTCCTTGATTACAATAGGAGAGTTAAAAGTTATTTTTACAATTTTAGATTGTTATTTTCTTGGCGCAATGGTCACTCTACATGTATAAGTACTTATGAAGTGTGAGGAGTAAGGGTTGGGGTTCAAATCTCTAGGAGAGAGCTCCACACACATATACACTTCAATTAGGTTAAAGTAGGTTGCGGTGTTGATCTAGGTTTTTGGTCACTATGGTTGATTGAGTTTGGTTTGGGTTTTTAGTTGGGTTGATCATAGTGATTTTTGGTAGGGTGCCAATGGTGCTATATGATCTACTAGTGGGTTTTTGGTTGGGTTAATCATAGTAAGTTTTTGATTGGGTGTGGGTGGATCGTGGTGGTTTTGGGTTTCAATGGTGTGTAGGTGATGTTAACTAGGGGGTGATCATTGTGGTTTCAATGGTTGCTATAGGTTGTGGATGATTCTGGTGGTGTCATGGGTTATAGGAAAATGAATGTATATTGGGATGTATACTTGTATGTTAAAATAGAAGATGGGATGTAGGGTATATTGTTAAGTGATGTGTTAAAAAAAATAAAACAGCATTTTGAGGTGCTAATTAGAGGATTCATTTGAGAACCGCTTATTTTGCTAGAAGTGAAAACTTTTTGCTAAAAAGTATGTAGAGATAAAGCTAAAAGTTGACTTTTGGAGCAATGAGACTAACTTTAAGAGAAAAATAAGTTAAAAAATAAAATAAACTAACTTTTTCTCAAATCCTAAACACAACCTAAATACTAAATTTTTAGCATCCCAAATGTGGATACTCTTATCCCCAAAAGATTTGAAAATCATGCAAAAGTAAAATCACACGTGCAGCATGTATGAAGACAAATCAATCACCGTCCATACCAAAGTTGGTGATGAAGGAAAGATTTGAATCTCGTTCCCGTTCTATAGTTAAGTTTTTTTTTTTTTTTTTTTTTTTTTTTTTAATAACACATTCTATAGTCAAGCTAGTGCAAAAGAGAGTGAGATTGGGAGTTAAAAATTTTAATTTTCAATTTTAACCTTAGGTGAGAAAAGTTGAAAAATTAAAAATTAAAATTAAACTCTGATACTCTCAATCATTGAAAAATTATTGCATCAATCCCGAAAGGAAACCTCTGGCTGTGGATGATATATCATATTTGAAAAAGACAAAGGTCCATATATATATATATATATATATATATTTTTTTTTTTCCCCCATATAACTGTCTTTCTCATATCCATGACCAATTCCCTGGCCAACCAAATTTTGGTGGGATTGTAAGGTTTAAAAATAATAATAATAATAATAATTTTTTTTTTGGTTAAAATTGTGAGTTGCTTATTATTATTATTTTTTTAAATCTGATGTGACAGAAAATTATTAGAGGTTTTCTAAACTTCCTTATAGAACCCTTTTTTAAAAAAAAATAAATAAATAAATAAACACACACTGACACACATGATACATCTATATAGAATTAAAGTAATCAATAGGAGAAATATATTGGATATCGCTATACTGTGTTCGCCCACTACTTCTAATGTATAGATGAACACAGCTGAATGTATAGATGTCCATTTCCATCAGTTTGAAAGAATAGATTTGATCCTATATATGAAGTAAGAAAATACAGAAATATATATGTATAGATAGAAGGCAGAGCAAAGAATGTCCTGACCTTCATCACTATGAGTTATCCCTGTTCCGGGTTGTGTTGCCATGCACATAAGTAACAAGAACACTATAAAACTAATGTAAGGAAGAACAAGACTCGCCATTATTGTTTGCTCTGCCGACTAGCTATTCCACGAGCTCTGCTTGCAAATTAAGTGCAGAAAGCCGTCCGACATATAGATATACTTGTTAAATGTCAAGGGACCACTACAATTTAAAGAGTAGGGCCGTTAACATTCAATAATTTTTGTTTTTGCTTTCGAATCTTCAATAGTTAGGACTATGCCCCATTCCTAAGATTAATGAGATTTCTTCATATTACAAAACCAAAGAAAAGGTAACTTTTAATTAAAAAAAAAAAGCCTTGTCACGAAATTTATTGTTGGCTTTTTAATGTGCTATCCATTTGTCAGGCCTTTTTTTAGGTTTGTAATGTGCTTTTCATTTATGGCCTGTTTGAAAGTTTAGAGAGGGAGGAGGGTAAAGGAGAATGATTGTGGGGAGTAGAGTAGAGGAGAATGGTTATCCTCCATCTTGTTTGGATGCTTTTAAAATTAGTAATAGGAACGGAGTAATTAGTTATTCTTCTTATTTGGATGATTTAAAAATTAGGAGGGAGAGGAGGGAAAATGATTTAAATGGACAAATTAACCCATATTTAAAAATGGACTTACAATATTAGTTTATGATTAATTTGTTAGATTAAATAATTATGACTATAGCATGCAATTTTTTTTTTATAATTTTTTTTTTCTAATGTGAATTAAATAATCAACATTGGTCTATGATTAAATTTTTTTTTTTCTGTTTTTTTATTATACTAAAAAAAAAATCTTAATTGATAATAATTAAAATAAGAAAAAAAATGTTTGGTTTGTTTGTTTTCTGAAAAAATGAACAAAATATTGAATTTTGAGTGTTTCTTTGATTTTTTATTATTACTTTTAATATTTTTATATAAAATACTCCTCAGCCACTATTACAACAAAAGACATCAAAAAGGAAAAAGAAAACATGCACGGACCCATTCATTCAAAACCTGGTCCGATACGATCTCTCTTTTTTTTGGTTGTATGGTCCGATACGATCTTGATTGGCTAAGCACTATAAAAAAGTCAAACTTGGAAAATCCATATGATCCAAACTCTTTTTTCCAGTACGTATGTTTTCTCAATCTCCACTAAGCTCTGTTGGTTTTGAAAAATTCATAGTATTCTCAAAAAATAGTTTTTTAGGTTAATAATGTTGTGTTGTTATGATTGGCTTGAATTTTGTTACGTTATTTTATTGTGATGAATTTTTTGACTACTAATGCTTGAAGAATGAGTGTAATTTGAGGTTTATAATCTGTTTGGTTGTTGAGAAAATTGGGAGGAAAATATTAGGATTATATTTTGGATGATCATGTTTGATACTGTTTGATGCTCGAAGAAGTTGTGTGAGAGAGTTTGTAATTTTGTTAATTTAGAAAGGGTAAATTGGGAGAATTCATTTGATCAATAATTTATCTACTATACTCTCCCTTTAAATATCTCCAATTTGGGTAAATTAAAAATGATGTGTTAGAGGTAGTTGAAATCCTTCCAAATCCTTCTCCTTCATTTCTTAAAAACCTTTCAAACAAGGTAATTGAATTACTCTCTCTCCCTCTATTCTACTCCTCCTCCTTTTTCAATCTTCCAAATAGGCCATAAACGTTTAACTTGTTTGTTTATATGTTTCTCAAAAAGAAAAAAACATGTGTGTTTATATAATACTGATTTTTTAAATATTATTTTTTTAATTTCAAGTATACTTTAACTAAATTTTTTTAAAAAAAAATAAATAAGCGAAATAAATTTATGTCAAACTGATGGATGATCTTTACAAATAAGTATATAACCCGTAAAAGTATTTAAATTGCGATTATGTAGGTTTATTATTTTTTTTTCTAGTTTTTTTCAATTTTTACAGTAGGCAGTTGAGTGGATCTGGATTTGATGCAATAGCCTTATTCAATAGTGAGCTAATGGCTGAAATTAAAAAGTTGAAAAATCATTTTAATATCAGCCCTTTTTTTTTTTTTTTTTTTTTTTGAGAAACAAGCCAACACTTTATTCAAACAAGGTTCTGGCATCATCAACAATATGGCCAAAGGAAGCAAGACACGTAAGGTCAGAGTTAATGGCTCTGATAATTGTTTTTGAGTCACCTTCAAAGACCACCTTCTCCAGACCTAGATCCCTCGCAAAGGAGACTGCCTTGAATTAGAATTTTATAGTAACTGCACGAGGACTCAATTATAGGGGTGGCTAAGTTAGGGTGGTAATAGGATAGGACCATCCTGACTTGCAAATAATATATATATATATATATATATTATACTTACAGCAACAAAAATTTCTATGGCCGCCTCAATGAGTTAGCTTGAATTACATCGTAATGGCGGCTACATGGCAAACCAGACTTGTCATAGGAATTATGACTAGTCAAATATTGTATCATAATATAAAATTATATATTATATATTATATATACTTACAACAAAAAAAATTTCTATGGCCGCCTCAATAAGTTGGCTTGAATTAATGGCGGCTACATGGCAAACCAGACTTGTCATACGAATTATGACTAGTCAAAAATATTGTGTTGGAGCATTTTAATATTAAATAATTAAAATGAGTAAATGTTATAACATAAATGTAAAGATGTGGGAGTGAATATGGAAGATGAAGAGTTGGGAAAAATGTTTAATCCCACATTGAAAATGAGAGAGACTATTTTATTCTTTTTAATTGTGATGATTAATGGGCTAACATGAATTGTCTCAGATATTGGGCTAGATACGTGCGCAAGGGAGAGGTGAAGAGTGGAAGCTGTTTTAGCCATACGACACTTGTTGGGCTGTTGTATCCTAGAGGAGACAAGTTAGAGAAGGTCTGCACCGGTTACAAGATTTAGCCAACCAAGAGCTTGAATCTCCTTAAAGAGAGCGAGTGTCGCGCCTCAGTCCAAATAGTGTTGTGTATTTACTTTCTTTAAATTAATAATATTCAGAAGTCTGCACCGGTTACAAGATTTAGCCAACCAAGAGCTTGAATCTCCTTAAAGAGAGCGAGTGTCGCGCCTCAGTCCAAATAGTGTTGTGTATTTACTTTCTTTAAATTAATAATATTCAGAAGTACTATTCAGTTTCTCTTTGTGTTTCATTTCCATTATTACTGTGTTTGCACCAACAATTTTAAGGAGATTCAAACACATGGAGCCTACACAAGAGAAACCAAATGAGCCTGTTGGAGATCTCAACAAGCCCTTTCGCTTTAAGGGAGCCCATTTCAAGAGGTGGAAAGGAAAGATCCTCTTCTACTTGAGTCTTCTCAAAGTCTCCTACATCCTTACTGACAAGAATCCGCCAAAAGTTCCTACCGATGAGATGAGTGAGGAAGAATATATTCTCCATCAAGAAAAAATAGATAAGTATACAAAAGATGAATATAATTGTCGCTCTTATCTATTGAATTGTCTTGCCAATCATTTCTATGATTATTATGATACAACTTATAATTCTGCTAAGAAAATTTGGAAAGCTTTACAAAGCAAATATGATACCGAGGAGGCAGGTGCAAAGAAGTATGCTGCTAGTTGATTTTTCCGTTACCAAATGGTGGATGGAAAATCGGTGGTGGATCAAGCACAAGACTTCCAAATGACTGTGGCAGAATTGAGATCCGAAAGCATAAAGATTGGAGACAATTTGGTGGTAGCTGGCATAATTGATAAACTACCACAATCTTGGAGGGAGTTCCAAAAGACTTTGCGGCACAAACAGAAGGAGACATCCTTGGAGACTTTGATCACACGCATCCGTGTGGAGGAGGAGGCTAGAGGACAAGATGCACTCATGACACAAGAAAGCAATGGTAATTCCACCATAAAGGTAAACCTTATTTCATCCAATAATAATATGCCCAAAAATCATTTTCCTAGAAATGTTCAATTGAAGCCTAAAAAAAGAGCCTTTAAAAATAATAATAGACCTCAAAGAAGGAGAAATCCAAATAAAAATTACAATAAGAACCAAGGACCCCCTTCACAAGATCAATTTAATAGATCCTGTTTTGTCTGTGGCAAGAGTGGCCATATTGCTCGATTTTGCAAATTTCGGAAACATGAATCTGTCCCGCAGGCTAACGTAACCGAAGAGCCTTTAGTGGCTATGATTACAGACATCAATATGGTGCAATATGTTAAAGGGTGGTGGGCAGATTCCGGTGCTAATAGGCACGTCTGCTATGATAAGAATTGGTTCAAATTGTACACTCCTTTTGAAGAAGAAAAAACTGTTATACTTGGTGACTCTAGTAAAACCAAGGTTCTTGGGAGTGGTGAGGTTGAATTGAAATTCACTTTTGGACGTGTGCTAACATTGAAAGATGTACTTTACACTCCGTCCATGAGGAAGAATTTGATGTCAAGTTTTTTGCTTAACAAGGCTGGCTTCAAGCAAACTATGGAATCTGATAATTATGTAATCACAAAAAAGGGATTATTTGTGGGCAAGGGTTATGCTTGTGATGGAATGTTTAAATTAAATGTTGAGAATAATAAAGCATCTACCAGTTCAGTTTATATGTTTTCTTCTATTAATTTTTGACATGCTCGTTTGTGTCATATAAATAGTAGATATGTGGGAATCATGAGAAGTTTAGGATTAATTCCAAGACTGTCAAAAGATTTTGAAAAATGTGAAACTTGTAGTCAAGCTAAGATTACAAAAAGGCCTCATAAAAATGTTGTAAGAAATACCAAATTGCTTGAGTTAATTCATTCCGATTTATGTGAATTTGAGGGAATTTTAACTCGTGGAGGAAATAGATATATTATCACTTTTATTGATGATTTCTCAAAATATACAACTATTTATTTGTTGAAAAATAAAAGTGATGCTTTTGAAAAATTTCAAGATTTTTTAAAAGAAGTTGAAAATCAATTCGGTAGAAAAATAAAAAGAATAAGAAGTGATAGAGGCCGTGAGTATAAATCAAGTGCATTCAACTCATTTGCTCAGTCTTTGAGAATTATCCATGAAACTACTGCACCATATTCACCAGCTTCTAATGGTGTGGCTGAAAGAAAAATAAAACTTTAATTGAGTTAACAAATGCCATGTTAATTGAATCTGGTGCACTTTTACATTTTTGGGGTGAAGGTATTTTAACTGCATGTCATGTTTTGAATAGGGTGCCACATAAAAAGTCACACACCACACCTTTTAAGATGTGGAAAGGACATAAGCCAAATTTGGGATATTTGAGAGTATGGGGTTGTCTTAATTATGTAAGGCTTACTGACTCTAAAATACCTAAATTAGGTATAAGAGCTACTACCTGTACTTTTCTTGGTTATGCGATTAATAGTGCAGCCTATAGATTTTTTGATCTTGAAAACAAAATAATTTTTGAATCTAGTGATGCAATTTTTCATGAAGAAAAATTTCCTTTTAAATTGAAAAATAGTGGGGGTGAAGAAAATATTTTGTCACAACCTAGTTCTTCTACTTCACATTTATAAAATCAAGAAAATTTTGAAATGGAACCTAGAAGGAGTAAAAGAGCTAGAGTAGAAAAGGATTTTGGTCCTGATTATTATGTTTTTAACATTGAGGAAAATCCCCAAAATTTAAAAGAGACTCTAACATCACCTAATGCTATATTTTGGAAAGAGGCTGTGAATGATGAGATGGAATCTCTAATTTCTAATAGAACTTGGAAATTAGTAGATCTTCCACCGGGTTATAAGACCATAGGTTGTAAATGGGTCCTTAGAAAAAAGTTGAAACCGGATGGGTCAATAGATAAGTTTAAAGCTAGACTTGTTGCAAAAGGCTTTAAACAAAAAGCTGATCTTGATTTCTTTGATACATTTTCTTCGGTAATAAGAATTACATCTATTAAATTGTTAATTGCCATTGCTGCAATTTTTGATTTGAAAATTCATCAAATGGATGTAAAAACTGCTTTTCTAAATGGGGACCTAGAGGAAGAGATTTATATGGACCAACCCAAAGGCTTTGTAGAGCCTAGACAAGAAAGCAAGGTATATAAGCTAACTAAATCCATATATGGCTTAAAACAAGCACCTAAGCAGTGGCATGAAAAGTTTGATTCCTGCATGATTGAGAATGGTTATAAATCAAATGAATGTGATAAATGTATTTATTCTAAATCATGGAATAATTTACATGTTATTATTAGCCTCTATGTGGATGATATGTTGATTTTTGGCTCAAATATGCATGTTATAAATGAAACAAAAAATATGCTTAAAAGCCATTTTGATATGAGAAATCTTGGTGAGGCTAATTTTATTTTGGGCATGAAAATTACAAAAACATGTGATGGAATATATCTTGATCAATCACATTACGTTGAGAAAATAATGAGAAAATATAATTTTCATGATCACAAAAGTGTAGCTACTCCTTTTGATTCTATTGTTCATTTATTTCCTGTGAATAATGATGATGAGATTTTTAATCAAAAGGATTATGCTAGTATCATTGGTAGTTTGCGTTATGCTACTGATTGTACTAGACCTGACATTGCATATGCAGTAGGAGTGCTTAGTAGATTTACTAGCAAACCTACTAAAGATCATTGGCTAGCTATTGAGCGAGTCATGAGATATTTAATTGGTACCAAAAACTATGGCTTATTTTATAAAAAGTACCCTACTGTGATTGAAGCTTTTAGTGATGCCGATTGGAATACTTTGTCAGGTGATTCTCTTTCTACCACTAGTTATATTTTTACTTTAGGTAGTGGTGCTATTTGTTGGAAATCTAAAAAGCAAACGATAATTGCTAATTTAACAATGGAAGCTGAATTAATAGCATTAGCTTTAGTTAGTGAAGAGGCAAATTGGCTTAGAGATTTGTTATATGAAATTCCACTTTGGGAAAAGCCAATTCCACCTATATTAATTCATTGTGATAGCACTACCGCAATTGGTAGAGTTAAAAACCGTTACCACAACGGTAAATCCAGACTTATAAGAAGAAAGCACAGTACCGTGTGATCTTATTTGAGTAGTGGCATCATAACTGTGGATTATATTAAATCTAATGATAATCTTGCAGATCCATTTACCAAGGTCTTGGCAAAAGATAGAGTCTGGAATACATCGAGGGGGATGGGACTAAAGTCCATAGAATCATGAGCCATGTATGAGGATATTCAACCCAAGGACCAGAGATCTTGAGAATTGGGTTCAATGGGAAAAACGAATCATATGATGGTCGTAAGAAATGCACTATTTTTTTTTTTTAAATTATTTATTCTGTAAATAATTTTTTAATTGTTCGTCCCTATGATGTAAGTGCATTTATCCTGTAATGTGAAGAGGTTAAGTAAAAAACTCTTAATGAAATTTGTAACTCATATGAGTGGGGTGTCAGAATTACAGGAGCACCCTTGACAAATTTCACCTATGTGAGTGTGGGGGCGAGGCCGCTCCCTATGAGATTTGGACTTAATCTCAAATACACTCATGAAACTGGGATCAGCACATGGCCGTAAAGTGCTAGCTATAAAAGCTCGTGTCAACACCTGGGTTGTTATGTGTAAGTAGTGATGCTTAATTTCCCTAAAGTAGTCTTAATTCAAGTTGGAGACCACTATGACTCTGGAGTTGAGATCGCTGTTTTACTAAGTGAAGGTTCAATGCAGAGCACACCTTCATGATGCATAGTGACCCATCTTTGCCTGGTAATCTCTCTTTAACTAAAATTTAATATTAAAATGAGTGGGGGATTATTGGAGCATTTTAATATTAAATAATTAAAATGAGTAAATGTTATAATATAAATGTAAAAATGTGGGAGTGAATATGGAAGATGAAGAGTTGTGAAAAATGTTTAATCCCACATTGAAAAGGAGAGAGACTATTTTATTCCTTTTAATTGTGGTGATTAATGGGCTGACATGAATTGTCTCAGATATTAGGCTAGATACGTGCGCAAGGGGGAGGTGAAGAGTAGAGATATCAAAAATGGAAATGAATCAGCCCCTTGGATCCTCCTACTTGACAGCCCATTCAGAATAATAACCATATCCGTTGGTGAGTAAATGACCCGAATTAATACTTCCTTTTTATTATGGACAATGAAGAGCCATTAACCCACTTAATGGACTATCCGTTTGGGCCTATTCATTCTTCAAAAACTCCTCATCTCACCATTAATTGTGTAACTCCAGCCCATCAGATTAATATCCAACAATTAATCATGTAACACCCACTACATTAGAATAATTGGACCTAATTAATCAGAATAAATTGGGTAGTAATTTCGTAAGGCCCATTGAGCCTATAAATAGACTCATTCAGACCCAATCCATGTTACTGCAATTTACAATACACACTAAAAAAAAAATAGAGAGATTATTGGCAAAGAAGGGTGTTCTTTCTGGTGGAGCTTTGCACTTGAACACTTTGTGCAGAGGTTGTTCTAGCCATACGACACTTGTTGGGCTGTTGTATCCTAGGGAGACAAGTCAGAGAAGGTCTGCACCGGTTACAAGATTTAGCCAACCAAGGGCTTGAATCTCCTTAAAGAGAGCGAGTGCCGCACCTCAGTCCAAATAGTGTTGTGTATTTCCTTTCTTTATATAATAATATTCAGAAGTACTATTCAGTTTCTCTTTGTGTTTCATTTCCATTATTATTGTGTTTGCACCAACATATTGTATCACTTTTGTAATCCGATTCTAACTCTGCTTTAGCTTGTCGGTCATGGTAGGCTGAAAACAATTGCAAACTATAAAAACATTTTCTCTTGATTTGTCGTTTTCTCTTTTTGCCGGAAGTAGAATATAGAACCATAGTTTCTGTACTTGTAAATTATGAGATATGGTTTTATGGTTGTTAGTTTTTAGACCCCTTAAAAACATAATTAGATTAACTTAGGTAATTAATCAAGTGATTACTTAGTTCAAATTACAAGTCTAGGTTATTACAATCAAACAATTATATCATGCATAGCAGCGGAAAGATAAATAACACAACGATATGATAATCCAAGAAAACCAAACCGGTAAAAAACCTGGGGAGGATTTAACCTAACTATCCTCAAGGTAAAAAGTAAATCCACTAGAAAGAATCGAAGTTCATACAATAAGACTTACAAGTCCCCACGCTCGACTTCTTATTGCTACCAACCAGTAGAACTTATTGACACGACCACGTGCAAACTCTGAATCCACGGACTCTTTCTTTCTTTGGTTTTTGCAAAACACAAACACCCCCGTTTGTGACTTTGAGATCCCACTCAAAGGTTTAACAACACAACCTCTCCTGTTTGTGATTCCAAGACCACCTTTAAAGGTTTAGATCATCAATACTTTTGATGACAAGAGAAGGCAACAACTTCTACAACACCGGATTTTGAGATTCTTCAAGTAATAACACCTGTAGAAGACATAAGAGAGTTTTTGGATACAAAACCCTAAATCTACAAAAGAGGCACAAGATGCACTCTAATCTCTCTAAAAAAACTCTAAAAACCCCACCTAGGGTTAGCTTATAATGTCCTTTAAATACTGGAAAAAATGGCTCGCGATTTGGGTTTCAAATGAATAAGTTATGGTCTTTTTACGTTTTGCTGATAAATCGAAAATCCCTAGCATCAATCGAACCAACCAGCTTGTAACTCATTTGTTTTTTTTCGAACTTGAGTTTTTTGTCTTGGGCTTCAATGTAGACCATTCTAAACTATTGAGACTTAGTTTTTGTCATGTTTTGTCATGGTTTGCCAACATTACAAACTCAAAACCTAACAATGGTGTACTTAGGATTTGTGAGCACCACTATTAATTGAATCATCCTAATGTTACTGTGAAACTTTATCCTTGTCACTAAAGTCATGTTTGGTTATGGTGATTTTTGGGAGATAGAAAAGTAGAGAAAAAATTATTTTTTCGGGTGTTTAATTTGATTAATTTTAGGAGAAAAAACTGGTAGAGCTTGAGTTTTTTCTCCTCAAACCCACCAAATTTTTTTTTTCCCCAAATCAATGAGAAAATTGGAAAGTAAACACGAAACTCCCATTCCTATATGCGTAGACCAAAAAGCACATGTTTGAGTTTTGTTGTTTTCTTCTCTTTCTTCTCTCTGTCTCCCTTTTTTCTTTGTCCTTTTTTGATACCCATTTGTTTCATTTTTTTTTCTTCGGTTTTCTTCTTTGGATTTTGTCTTTTTCTAGTACTTTTCATACAGATTTTTTAATTTTTTATGTTCATTTTTTTTTTTTTTGGTTTTTTTGGTTCATCATTTTTATTGCTAATTTGTTATTTTTTTATTTAATAGGAGCATGTGAATACATTTAAACAAACTATATGTTTTTATCATCTCGTTTTTTCTTTTCAACCAAAAAAAAAAAAAAAAAAAAAAAAAAAAATTCATCCTTCCATTTTTTGTACCCTCAACCAAACACCACAAGACAAAAACTAACATCTTTTCTATTTCCAACCTTTTCATCTTTTCTCAATTTTCTATCTTCCTATTTTTCAATATCCTCAACCAAGTGAACCTAATTGTAAGCAATTTTAGACTATATTGCCTAATGTAAAGTTTTCAATCATCAAGAGAGAACAATTTTAGAAAATACCTTTAGCTTCATCTTAAATAAAATATTTGTCCATTCAAAGTATTATCTTGGAAGTAAATCCACAAAGCTCATAGTTTCTTATCAGTAAACTTGCACAATGCTTGTCACATAAGCTGGAGGCTTAGTTGCTTATATATATTACCTAGAGTCTAGATTGATGGAATAGAGATCCTGGGCTGATGTAGAAGAAGAGCTATTCCATGTTGTATTTGATAACTGAATCAGGCTATGAGTTTCCATTGAGCTTGGTCGTGGGTTCTGACCAAATTGGTCTCTGAAGGCTCCAAAACTCCATTCATGACCATAAATACTTGGATCCCAAGCCAATTCATCAACAACTGTTTTGCCTTAAGCATGCTCACTACGGAAGTCATAGTTTACCTAAGCGCTGGTGATGGATTAGTGCATAATAAAGCTACTTTCATCATTCTAAGTACCTCTTCCTTATTGAACTCTAAACCCAATTCTAGATCTACCAACTCCATCAAATTTCCTTTCTGTTGTAAAACAATGGCCTGAAGTGAAAAGAAGAGAGAATTAGGAAGGGAAATGGTGTAAAGAAAAAAAGGTAATTCATAAAATAAAAAAATAAAAAATAAAAACGTAAGCAAACAATAGAATACCGATTTAAATGATAAAAAAAGAGTCAGTAAACTAATAAAAGAGATTTTTACTTTTTTTTTTAATCTATATATATTATAAAGTTTTTTTAATTTATATATATATATACTATAAAACGGGCTTTTATTATTTTTTGACTTTTTTGAAGCTTCCATGGTTTCCCACATCAGCAATACTAAAAAAAAAAAAAAAAAACCACTTTCTACCCCAAAATTAAAACCCAATACTACTAAAAAGAAAAAATAAAACACGATTATAAAAAAAGAAGCTCTCAAACGCTCCGCTCCATTGATTTCAATTTCCAACAGCAGCTTGATCTCATTAGGCCCATAACGCTCCTTAAACACTGGGTCTTGATATTGTTGGGTGCGATGCACCATGCTCCAGCCCACACTTTGTCTTAGCTCATTAAATGAGCTTGTAGAAAAATTGGCAAGAAGTCAGCAAAGCAAATTGAACTTGCTGGAGGAGCTTGTCCGAAAGAGAAGAAATTGGGTTCATCTTTTCCTCTATAATTATGTACAAAAGTTCATCAACATTTATGAAGGGATGTACAAAAGTCAAGCCACATAAATGATTATGTGATGTTAAACTTGTGAGACACGTTGGAAGGAAGAAAGAAAAGAAAAGAAAGAAGCAAAAGCAAGAGTTATTCTGCTATGGCAGAGCTGATAGGAAAAAGGAAAGAAACAAGCAAGGCCATTCGGCCAATGAGAGCTAAAGAAAGAGATTTTGGTTGAAGCAAAGTCAAAATAAGTGGCTTGCACTTATTGTGACTTGATGTGAAGAGTGTGAAAGGGAGAAAAGAAGAAAAGGTGAAAGAAATAAAAGGGTAGAGGCCATTCGGCCATTTGGGCAGAGGAAGAAAAGAAGTGAAGTCTCAAGAGTGTGGTGAGGACTAGTGCAGTCTTGAAGAACTGCGTGAGTGAGAGCAAGCAAGAGAGAAGAGAAAAATAGAGAGTAAGAGAAAATATACAGTGAAGAAGAGAGTGAAAAGAAAAAGAGAATTTTTTTTACTCAAGTTGTATCTCTATGTATTGTAATCTCTATTTTATATAGTGAAATTATTCGAAATTTGTCTCGTGGTTTTTTCCCTTCAAGGAGAAAGGATTTCCACGTAAATCTTTGTATTTTTGTGTAATTGTGCTTCCGCTGTGCTTGCTAAAATTTATTCACAATAATATAGAATTTTTCCCAACAGATATTCCCCAGTTTCAGGTTGATGGCAATCAAAATTTTCAGGATAGAAGCAGCTATCTGCTTCATCAATCCTGGCAATGGACTCCTGCAAGGTTGTTTGCAAGTCCACTCGAAACATTTGCAGAAAATCAAGCATAAAGCTTATGCAGAATATTATGGCTAACGCAGTTATGCTTAACAAATTTGGATCTTCATCGGTGAGAGAGAGAGAGTAGAATCGAGGAGAGACTAAGGACTTGAGAGGTAACTGAGATAACTTGCTGTGACTAAAAAATTTAAAAAGAAAGATGGAAAGTTAAGATTTTGTGTCAGCTAAAAGTGTACATAAAAGATGTGATGAAATTCAAAAGGGGGAAGACGTGTCTGGATGAGAAAAAAAAATTAAAAATAAGAAGAAAGTGAAATATGGCTGGTGAGGAAAATAGTATAATAAAAAATAATAAAATGTAGTAAAAAGAGTTTGCTTGGGCAGCATGCTTTAGCCAAATTGTAAAGCCACTGTCTAGCCTTATTTTTGAATTTGCCTTTGTTGCATTTAAAAAAGTAATTAGTATTTACTTAAAGTAATAGTAGTTTAAGCGAATTGGTTAGATTAATTTTAAAATAACAAGTTTTATATAAATTTTATGTTTACTTTTTTATAAAAAAGTAATAGGATATGAAATTATATATATATATATATATATATATATATATATTATTCTTTTAGGAACTCCGAAACATTCTGAAACGGTATGTCGAAATTGGCTGATACCATAAATATCCTATTCCACTGGACAAATTAAAACGGTATTCATAACATTGATATATATGCTATTATGCTATGTCCTTGCCATAACATATAGTCTATAGCTGGCCAAGCTTGAGGTCCTTAAATTGCTTTCTTTTATAATTTTAAGGATTCTTTTATTCAAAAACAATAAATTATAAAATACCCCAAAAATATTTTTAACTTTTTTTCCTCATAAACAAAACAGGAAAATAAATTAATAAATGTCAATACAATTGAATTCCAAATCAATATATCAATATATATATATATATATATATATAACTGAAGCCTCTGAAGCTCCCACAGTTTTCCACGTCAGCATTTATTTATTTATTTTTCTATTTTAAATTTCAATTTTTTTCCCCAATCTTTTATGCGACTCGCTCTCTCTAACCTATATGCATTGACACATTCTTAAAACCCAAAACCCTAACCTTTGAGCTCTCTCTCTTTGCTGTGTCTCTTTTTTCCTCAAACCTCTCCCTTACAAGCCATCCCCAATCGCTAATTTAATTTGCTTTGTTTAAAGCTTTATCTCAGCTTGCTTTGCTCGTTCTTCGCCGATGAACTTGATGAAGTAGAAAATTATACGTGAGGACCTCTATGAGCAATGCCGAAACCAAAAGGAAGATGTGGCCCATGCTTTGTACCACTGTCTGAAGCTACTAGACTTGTGGACAAAAGTTGATCTCTAGAATCACAGTAGCCTACATCAAGCAACATCGTTTATTGATCTAATGGGTTGTGTTTTTGTAGAAAATAAAGACCCTGTGCTCTTCTCCATGGCTACGTGGGCAATCTGGAATCGGAGAAATAATCTTTGCCTCGGAAAATCTACAGCCCCCCTCAATGAGCTGCTATCTCAGTCAAAAGAAAGGTTGTGTGAGTTCAAACTCTACAATTCCTCCTCAATAACCCTAGTGGGCTGACCACCTACCAGTTGGCAAGCTCCGAATCGTAATACTTAAAAGGTGAACTTCGATGATGCTCTATTTACAGCAGAAAATAGTGCTAGTTTGGGCGTGGTTATTTGCAATGAAGAGGGACAAGTCATGGTCGCTCTCTCGCAAAAAACCACTTTCACAGCTATTGAAGTGGACGCTATGGCAACACAGAGAGCTTTAAAATTGGCACTGGAGACTGGTTTTCATCAGATAATATTAGAAGGCAACTCACAGATACTCATTTCAGACATGGAAAATAGCTCTGACTCTCTATCAAACATTGGCCACATAGTAAAAGGCATTCAATACATCACATTTTATTTTTCAAAAATACATTATTCTCATGTTCGTAGGCATTGTAATACTGTAACTCACTCTCTAGTGAAACGAGCAATTTCTTTCTCTCAAATGCAAATTTGGATGGAGGATGCATCACCGGATATTATTCATGTACTTCAGGTCGACTTAAATTGCCATTCTTAATTGACAAGTTCAATCTTCTTTCTCAAAAAAAAATATAGTATGCATTTGGCATTGGCTTAAAAAGTCAGCTTTTTTTACTATTCAACTTATTTGTACTACTATTCATAAGTCTTACTGCACTTTTTGGTACTATTTATAGATTTCACTGTACTATTCAGCTAACTTTTACCTTTATCTATAATACTTTCAGCAAAAAGTTTTCAATTTTAGCTAAATAAGTTATTCTCAAATAGACACATAGTCGCAGTATTACTAACCTCCAACATGCAATCGGGTTTAGTCTCAATCTTCTATATATATATATATATATATATAATATTCGTTGGTTGGAAATCAAAGATAGGATGGGAATTTACTTTATGTTTATTAATGTAGAAGCAAAATAGATATTTGTATGTTCCATTACTAAAAGGCAACGCATCAACCATCCCCCAACAACTAAATTATTAAAATATATATATATACATACATAGTGACAAAGCTAAGAATTCAGTTTAGTGGGGACAATGTTGAAAGCAAAATTAATCTAAAAAAATTAATTGATATTAATAGCAACCTAAATACACAAATATATATCAATGTAATTTGGAGATTAATCTAAATAAATAGAGTTTAAACAATCAATTTTATTTCTTAAAATAAATTATTTTTGAAAGTGTTAAGAGTATAACAATGTACTAGAAATTTTGTATCCTCATTGCCTTGAATACTATTAAAAAATAATGTTGAATTCAATATTTTTTCTCTATTCTTTTAAGCAGTTAAAATTTGGATTATAGCAAAAAATTAAAAATTTAAAAACTAAAAAATAAGAAAAAGAGTGGAGGCTATGGTTTTAGTGGTATATATGAATATAAGTAGGCCTTTTTTTTTTTTTTTTTTAAATAAAATGATTATGTAGAACCCACAAAGGGGAGAGTTGGTATTTTCACAAGTTGATACTAGGAATTATACAACTGGTAGACAATAAAATAGTGTAAGCGGTGGGCCTAAATGAAAATTAAATGTTTAACACTTATGAAATTTATTGTGAAAAACACTGTATATACTATATAGTATTGCTCTGACAATTATGAAATTTGTTATGAAAAAAATTGTAGAAATTCGTTATTTACTATTAGTAGTTTGGAAACTTGTCAAAAGGACAAAGCTTTTAGTCTTATGTGGAACCATTGAACTTTGTTTTCATTGGAAAAAGAAGAAAATGTGCTATGTACTTATACAAGACATTAGATTGCTTTCTTTTAAAAGCAAAGAAGTCTTCTTATTTATGCTAGGAGCAAAGTTGAGATAGAAAAATTTTGTTAGGGGGCAAATTGCTTTATAGGTATGTTATATAGGAGTTTTTGGGGAGGTCATAGGGGGCACTTGCTCCCTCTCGCCCTCCCCTGGATCCGCCAATGTGTGTGTATATATATATTATAATTATATGGTGAAAGTTGTATTATCTATGCTTATGCTTGTTTAATAAAACTTCCTTTCATTAGGGGGAAAAAAATCCTTAGAACCCTAAAATATTGTTCCGTTTTAGATTATCCAACTAATAGTCTAATACAATGACTTTTTCTACTTTTATGTTTGGGAATTTATTTCATCACGTCATGAGATTAAGAGATATTGATGAATAAATTTTTTGTTAAAAAAAAAGGTGAGATTTGAACTAAATTCCTTTATTTTACAACAAAAAGAAAAAAGCTTTACCGTATTATAAGTTTATTGTTACCACGTGATTTTTTTTATTAGTTTCAATATTTGTCTCTAAAACATTTCACAAGACCAACTTACAATTACCAGTGTAACTTATATGCATGATTATGGAAGTGTTTTTGTTTTGGAAACTCATTTTGAAAACGCTTAGGATATAATTGGCAAATAAGGCTTTGTTTAGAGAGCCAAACAGCCCATCAAACCCTGAAAACCATATGGCTCAAATAGCAAACCTTCTCCACTTTGGATTTTCCCAAACTTATAATAGTCATCTCAACTTAGGTTGAGAAAGGAAATGTGCAACATATTGGCTAGCTAGCTAGATTCCTAAGTCCTAACTCCTAAAAGCATTCACAATGAATTCAATATAATTTTTACTAGAAAGTCATCTTTCTATTTTAACTACCTATCATTTTGGATTCACTCCTCAACAAGCACTCTCTCTCTCTCTCTCTCTCTCTCTCTCTCTCTCAATTTTTTTTCTCTATTCTATTTAAATATTATTTTACATCGTACATCTAAAATTTATACAAAATTCATGCAAGGAAAACTGATCTGAATGGTGCATATTCTAGTGCCATACAGCCTCTGCAAGATATACGTTAAGTTAAGCTATGATAATTTTTTTGCTTAGTATGATCCTATGAACTTCTAAATCAGCAGGTGCAATATCTATCAAGTTTCCAAGCACCAAATTATCCAATTTATCGTTATGCATGCAATCATGCAATTAACAAAGCCATCATAATTAAGTTTAACTTCATTGTACTGCAAATTATGACAAGACAATAAAAGCAACAATAAAAGTAAATTAAAACAAAAATATTATGTTTTCTAAACTTGGTAAAGTAGATCAGGGTGCTTCAGTTACATCGACCAGGAGCCATGCAATTGAGCAAATAGCAAAGATCTTATATCTGCACATGCAATAGAAAGGTTGTATCTGGTGCACAAGGTTCCCACTTTTGTGAGGCTTGGGAGAGAGATGGTTGATAGGGAGCCTTACACCCCATTTTGGAAAATGATTTCCAAAAAAGAGTATACAATAATAAATATAGTAAAATTTTAAAAATAAAAAAATAATCAAGACTTTTCCCACTCATTTATTATGTTGATATAGGTAGTTCTTTGATAATCAGGAAGATTTCCCAAAAAATATACTTTGTTAAATTTGAGCTTACTCAATGAATGTTATAACAAGGCCAACAATTTTTTTTTTTTTTTTTTAAAAAGGAATGTTGTAAAAAAAATTTTCCTTCTAACATACGAAGGCAGAGCAAGAGCAACGTTTAGGAGGTAACTTTATATATTTTTCTCATGCTTCATTGTAACCTGAAAATTTTCTTTTCTAAAAGAAACTTGACATGAATTTATATTGCATGAGTAATGTGGAAAAGAAAATCTACAGCACTATAAATTAAAGGGTGTCACTTTGTTTTATAGATAAAAAAGCATGAACCATATCTGATGTGAAACCATGCTGCAAAGAGTTTCTCTGAGCATGGTTATGTATCACATGTAGATACCAAACACATACAAATTAAAGTGTCAAAAGTACTTTGGCCAATACTTATCTCATAGTACTTTACATACTTGTCTTTGTGCGAAGACTTCATTGAAATAATTACTACCATATTTTGTGCAGCAACACAACACTAGAGGCCAAAAGATCAATATCTATTCACATGAACTCATAATCAAGATCTACAGAGGTGATGAAACAAAAAAGAATAGGATAAAAAAAAGAAAAAAGAAAGATAGTAAATAGAGTGCAAGCAAAAGAAAGGAAGGTAGCTCACATGGTTCCAGAAATTTTGGTGTTGATGTGGGTATTCTCCTCTTCATAAAGCTTGCCCAAACTAAAGTCAGAGATCTTAGGATTAAAGTCACCATCAAGTAAGATATTAGCAGATTTGATGTCTCTATGAACAATTTTCAATATTGATTCCTCATGTAAGGGAGCCAGACTTCTTACTATGCCAGCACATATTTTCTGCTTTGTAGGCCAATTCAATTTTAAACGGTCACCTGTAGGACCTGAAATTGATGTTCAGAACCCAATCAATAAAATTCATCAAAAGCATTTTCTCCTCATTCTTCTATTATGAACATAAAATGCATTGTAGGTATAAAACATTAGCTTGCCAAACAAGGCACATGCAAGGCTATTGTTTTCCATATACTCATACACCAACGATAATTGTTCTCTTTCAATACAACATCCAAACAATATAACAAGATTTGGATGTTGTAAACTAGAGACCATGCCTATTTCAATCACAAATTAACAACTTCCTTGCTTTGATTTTAAAGAAAGCTGCTTAACTGCAATTGTAGTACCATCTAATAGTATACCCTGCATTCAGAAATATATATTTCAGGTATGTATTTCATAATGTGTCTCCAAATCTCAAGGATCAGGAGGAGAATAAAAGGAAAAAGATGAAACACACAAACACACATTCGATAATAGAAAAATAGCAGTCAGATACTTTGTCTATATGTAAAAAAACTAGTTTGCAGGTCTAATCCTCTTAACTTTGTCAAAGGCATCAAGCTAGATGTCAGGCTGCATCTTACAATATAACAAGACAAATTTTTAACCCAATAGATGCATGCCTCTTGAGTAGTTAGGTATCTTCTTAAAGAATGAGAAGATAAGAAAAAGCCTTTAGAAGGTACTATGCAGTTGATCACATAGAAGCTATAAGAGAGAGAGAGAGAGGGTATTCAAATATATGAAATGGAACTCAAACCCCAGTTGTCACAAAATCTTGTCTTTTGTTTCTTTTTAAAAATAGCCAAGATATTTTGCAAATAATTAGACATTCACTCAACTACAGTTAGCTTAAGTCGTCCATTTTATGCAAATTTTACAAAATAGCAATGATATGAGTTTTTTGTATGGCTACATAAGCTCAATTATCACCATTATTAGAACTAAATCACTCCAATCATCATGCATCATCCCAAGATAAGTCATATGCCCATATTCCAGCAATCATTCAGTTACTTTGCATGGTGTACTTTGGAATGCTGATTCATCTATGGAGGTAGATAGAAAAATGAAATAAAATATTGCACTACAACAATTTATGAGCCCTAGGAAAATTTTTCTTCACATTGTTCCAACTTCCCACCATAGTTGGAGAATATGAATATTGTCCTTTATAATTTTATATATCAAGATTTCACAACTTTGTTACCTTTTTCCTTTGATATCCTCCCTCCCATACAGCCCTTCCACCAAAGAATGCCTAAAATCATAAAAATGAGGAGTAGCACCAAAACTACAGCTCCAACCGCAATCTTGCCATCAACATGGGAGGGAGGATATCAAAGGAAAGAAAAATAGCTAAGAACAGTGATTAAAAAGAAGATGAAATGTTTGGATGTCTTCCATCTATATGCACTATTAACCTCGTTTTTAGTTGTTCTTTTAAAATTTTAATGGTAGATAATTATGTGGTTCTGCTTCCACTAAATTGCTAAGATTATATTGCATGTCAATCTGATCCAAGCATGGAAGAAGCTGGAAAACAGTAAGATTATCAAACTCTAATACATTTACCAGAGTCAACAAAGATAGGAGACACAAGAGGACCATGTATCCCTCTCTTTGGGGCAGCTTTTGTTCCTTTCCCAGCCCAATGAAACTGAATCATCAAAATTTAGTTCATAACAACAGTTGTAAAATTCTTAATGACAGCTTTATCAAGCCCTTGGGCATCATATTCAACATTAAAATCTTTCAATGCCAATTTTCCTGCAGCAAAGTAAATCAATTAAATCCTCTTCTATACCCTAAAATGAAAAATAAATGTGAGAGTACTTGGATATAAACATCAAATATCCGCTTCCCAAGACTATATGAAAATCTATTGCTTGTGAACACTATCTTTGCAAAGTGAAGTTTCAGGGTATAATTTCCTTTCGCTAAGTAGCAAGCATAATATGTGATTGAAAGAGGAGATAGTCGTGCACTAGTTTATATTTGGGAATTGTCCACTGTAAGTATGGATTCATTAATTGCTAAATAGTCATTTGAGGTATTGTCAACATCCCAAAAACATCCAGTGCTACTGAATCCCCAATTCTCCACATAATAAAATTTCATTGGACCAGCTATGTCTTCATCCTCTTCATACTCTACATTTGCAACAGTGGTTTTTTCCCACCACAATTTATGTGTAATGAATACTGATCTACGAAGAAGCAGCAATACATTAATGACAATCAAATACAAGCAAACACAATAAAACAAAAATGAGTTTGACATCATCTTTTTTATTCATTTATGTCGTAATCTTGCGCAAGATGAATTATTTAACAATTTTTTTTCTTCATTTTAAAAATAAAGTACAAGAAGAGGGCCCAACAACATAACTGCAGCATATACCTCATAATTTGATCTGAATAGATATATAATTTACCTTTTGAACATGAAGATTCATTTGGGCAGCATATACCTCATAATTTGATTTGAATAGATATATAATTTACTTTTTGAACATGAAGATTCATTTGGGCACTCATGAAGTCTTCTTAATTAGTGACGTAGATAAAGAGCATCAGTTTAGTTATCAGAAACCAAAGTGAAAAAGGGGGGGAAATGGTCCTTAAAATTTCATAAGTTTGAAGCTTACAAGTTGTCCCTTCCAGAGAAGCTTTTGAACAAATTTCTGACATAATGATGAAAAGCAATTCGTTTCACAAAACAGGAAAGGTTATTGTTATTTTAACAAGTGTTTTTAGGGTTTAGTTACATTAATTACTCTAACACACATAACCATTATCTATATATATATATATATATATATAAAACCGAAACTTTTGAAAATTCTACAATTTTCCACGTCAGCACAATATTAAAATACTAATCTATATATATATATAAAACCGAAGCTTTTGAAGCTCCCACAGTTTTCCACATCAGCATTTAATTTATTTATTTATTTTTATTTTTAAAATTTCGATTTTTTTTCCCAGTATTTTATACGACTGACTCTCTCTAAGTTTCTAACCTATACGCATCCTCAAAACCCAAAACCCTAACCTCTGACTTTGAGCTCTCTCTCTCTTCGCTTTGTCTTGGGTCCTGCCGTTTCCCCTTTCTCTCTTTATTCCTCAAACCTCTCCCTTACAAGCCATCCCCCCATTCACTCATTCGCTCTTGCTTCGCTCGCTCTTCACCGATTTCAGCGTATTTTCAGGTAATTTATACGATTTCACATTAAATTTTCTGCTTTTTTTCATTAAAAAATATACAGATTGCATCAGATGGTTGAATTAGAACTTTGTTTCAGAAAATTAGGGTTCGTTTTCTTCTTCTTCTATTTCTTATTTTTTGAGATTTTCGATCAAAATCGCATAAAGCTGAATTTTTTTTTTCTTTATCAAACCTAGGGTTTGATTTGATTAATTAGCAATCAATTAATGCTGAGTACTTCGATGTGTGTGTGTGTGTGTGTTCGGATCTGTAAAACTATTTGTTGATTTGAGTAAAATCTTTATGGATTTTCAGTGGACTAGAAATTTAACTAGGGTTTTGTAAATTTTGTTCGGTTACTGATTTGCTACGATTTCACATTAAATTTTCTGCTTTTTTCATTAAAAAATATACAGATTGCATCAAATGGTTGAATTAGAACTTTGTTTCAGAAAATTAGGGTTCGTTTTCTTCTTCTTATATTTCTTATTTTTTGAGATTTTCGATCAAAATCGCATAAAGCTGATTTTTTTTTCTTTATCAAACCTAGGGTTCGATTTGATTAATTAGCAATCAATTAATGCTGAGTACTTCGATTTGTGTGTGTGTGTGTGTGTGTGTGTGTGTGTGTGTGTGTGTGTGTGTTCGGATTTGTAAAACTATTTATTGATTTGAGTAAAATCTCTATGGATTTTCAGTGGACTAGAAATTTAACTAGGGTTTTGTAAATTTTGTTTGGTTACTGATTTGCTTGATTCTGATTTGATCATTATTTTTTTTGGTTGGATTTTTTTCGATGAAACGTTTGGTCTTCACTACTCATTTGATCTGTTGAGTTGATTTTGCTTTTGAGTCCGTTTGATCTGTATGTATATTTATGTTCTGTTTGTGTGTATATGTGTAAATACTATGTATGTATTTAAGCTTTGCTGAAATTAATGCTATGTGTTTCATATTGTTTTGTCGGGACTAGGTTTCTGTGTTTTTGTGGTTGGTTTCAATGTTTTGCTTAATGAAATGATTTGGGACATGATATTTTCTGAACTCTGTTTTTAGTTTTTAACTGCCTTGATTTAAAGCTTTGAGAACTTCTAATTTGTTCACTTGATTGTGGTTTACTTTTATGCCAAAATGAGTTGTGCTTAGAAAAGATGTATATTCTTTTGGGGAAAACAGATATTCTAATGTAAAGTTCACATCGTTTGTAAATTTATGTAAGCTGAAATTTTTATTTTAGTCTACCACCAATAGTATTTAAGTTTTTAGAAGTAGAAGTTATGGCAGAATGCTCAAGGTTTTTAATGTCAGAGCTCAAGCTCCAGGTATGTAGTTTTACGATGTTTTCATCACCATAGAGTAGCCAAGGTGTAGTGAGCCAACTCTATTTCCCTTTGAATTATCAAAAAAAAAAAAAAAGACTCTATTTCCCTTTGATTTGTATTCTTTGAAATGGGAGTGTATACATCTTTTAATTTTTCCTCTCTTTTCCTTTTCTAATAAAATTATTTACTTAAAAAAAACACTAACTTATAATTTGATACAAAAAATTATTTGCTAAGATGTAGAAGAATGGTAATAATTTGAAATACTTTAGGGGAAGTAAATTCATATGGTGTGTAATTTTATGGAACTTGCTATTTAAGTGAGTCTCTATTTTAATTTGTTTTAATAGTTGGGAGTTAAATTCAGTTCCGATTTATTATTATTATTATTTATTTGATTGAAAAGGTAGAAATTGTATTACTATCAAAAAGAAAGTTTGAAAAGTATAACATGGGAATGATACAAGCCAACGCAGTGGCTTAGGTTCCAAGAAAAAATATATATACAGGGAAATAAATAGTATGACCATGTCAACCAGTGGTTAGATGAACTCCAATATACATATATTTATATATTTCGTTTATATTCATATTTTTGATTGAAATGTGAATCTCAGGTTTGTGTTTTCCTATCAAATTGAGATAGATATTTACTTCTTCAGTACTTTCCACTCTTCTGACAATGGGCTCTTCCTCCTCATATAAATGGATAGTGTGTAGGCAATTTTTACATTTTGGTATAATAAGATTGGACACTTGCACTATTGCACATTCTGAGTCTAATAGAAATTCTTACTCTCCCATCCCATATTCCAATTTTACTGTTTATTTATTTTTTTATTAAATTGTTTGTCTTTCTTACAAATAAACAATATTGGATATGATATTGATAGTTTTCTATTTCAGTAAAGCACTGATTCATAGCTTTCATATATATGAATGCATGCTAATTATTGGATTAAATCTTAAATAATTGTTGATGCATTTGTGTCACTTGGATTGAAGGTTTAGAAAAGTACATTTTCAAGGTATGACTTCTTTGGGTGTAATATTTTAAATTTTTGAGAAGATAATCATGTTGACAGATTAATAAGAATATAATAGTAAGTGCATTTTTCCATAGAGGATTTATTATGTATATTGGAAGCTTCAAGGAGGCTGAAAATAATTATAAATGAATCATTACAATTCCATTAGTCAATTTGTGTTTACAAATCAATACATTTTTCAGGTGTTTGAGAAAATCATGATCTATGTTCAATTGAGATGAAGATTACGAATAAATTGAGCATCCCATTTTAGTAACTGTTTTCTATGGTATCAAAAAAAAGAGAGTTACATATAGTCTTCAACTATGTTAATTAGAATTATTTAGAATTTAATAAAGGGATCCAAAACTAAATAAATTTTGAACAAATTAGGATTGATGTTATGTAAAAAAATTCTAACTAAATTAGGTAAACTGTTTTTTTTTTTACAAATAGTCCAATTTCATTTTTTATTTATTCATACTTATTAACTATCAATTATCTATAATTATATATTTTCACAACTAGCCCGTGCATTGCACGGGTTAGCGACTAGTAATAATAATAATAAAACTTTTCTAAACCCTAATACCGGTGCTCTACTTCTCTATATTAAAACTTTTCTAAACCCTAAACCCAATGCTTTGCTTCTCTATATTAAACAAAAAACAACTAGAGAGAGAGATATAAAGAATAGAGAGCTTTTGTGACCGTGAAACACAAATAAATCTGATAAGATGCAGAGAGAAAACCGAACTCCCTCCATCTTCTGATTCCACACAGTTGTTAGTAAGTTTCAGTTTCAGTTTCATGTTCTGTTCTATTCTATTTTGTTTTTTATTTTTATTTATTTGGCTTGATATCTAGGTTATTAGACAAGAAGGTAGTGGAGCAAATTTCAAATCCACAATGTTTCTACTCTCTCTCTCTCTAAATCTTTCTATTATTTACCTTCTATTTTTTCGTTTTTGATCTTAGTTTCATATTCTAGGGTTTGTTTTTAGGTTTATTGTGTTTATGCGATCAAAATTTGGGTAGTCCTGATTGATTTATAATCTGGGTTTGCTTTCATTAGATTAAAAAATGGGAAATTTCGCTTTTTTTTGTTGGGCAATTTGGGTTTTAATCTATGACTTATTATCTGATTTTTGTTTTCCTCCTTCCTGTTTTGATTTTTTTAGTCAAAGATATATTTACTAATTTCAATTTTCGCTTAACTTCTGATTGTTACTAAGGGGTTTGATGTTTTTTTTAGGCTAACTTTATAATCTACTTGATAATTTAATGTGCTTTTGATTTTAATCTTATCAGGGTGTTTCTCTACTTGAAAAAAGGGTCAAAATTAATGAAGTCCTTGCTTTTTATGAATACAGGTATATGACCTTTGTTTTGACGCTGAGAAGAAATGCAAGTCTTTTGTTGTTAATTTTTTGTTCCAATTTTATTTCAGGCCCTTTTGTTCTATTATAGTTTTCAGTGATTTAATTTTGATTTTGTTTTTTTTTTTTTTTTTTTTTTTTTTTATTGTGCAGAGAGAGTTGGAGAGAGAGAGATCTACAGGCAGCCCTTCACTACTGTCAGACCAGTGCCCTCTAATATTGATGAAGAGATTGCTGTATTAATTGCTGATCTGACATAACCAGATGAAGCATGGAGTTGAATATTATGTATATGAGATTGTTCTGGTATTGGACAGGTTCTTTTTCTTCTCTTTTAGTTTTATACTCTTTCATAGATTGTTTGTTCTTCTCTTTTCCATTATTATTATTATTTTTTTATCTGAATGCAACCAAATGACCAATCTTTGGAACTCTGGCAATTTTTTTTATATATGTTTTATTTAATTATTAGGTGTCTATGTGTTAGGAGGAACTGGAGCATGACTATAAGAAGAAGAATGAAAAGCCACTTCTATCTGCATATTTTATAATTTTAATGAGAACTAAAGCAGTCATAATGAATCTAAGAGGAGATATGAAAAACTTGAAATCTTTGACTTTCAATTCTTTTATTCGTTTGTATATTATATGACTAAACATGTACCAAACATTGACTTTGTTATCATGCGATTGTTCATAATTGTTCGCTCATTCTAAGAAATCACAATGTGTATCACTATTGCACTCTTTTCTCTGTAAAAAAAAAAGGGGGTATTTGGTATCGGATGTTAACTGAACTCTTTTCTCTGTAAAAAAAAGGGGGGGGGTATTTGGTATCAGATGCTGGCTGGTAAAAATAAGCTGAGTGGATGTGTTTTGTTTGATTAAATGATGGAGATTACTAACAAATTGTTTCTTATGATTTAGTATTTATTTGTGTCTTACACATTACAATTAGGTGTTGGATTTTGAAAATTTTCTTGGTTTTAATAATTGAAGGATGGGAGAGAGGAAGGTGCTAGACAAATACTACTCACTTGTCTTCAACCCAAAGGCTTTTGAGGGGTTAAGCACGCATGATGCTCCCCATAAGTAGATGTTATTGGTGACAATTATTTAGGTATTCGAAGGTTTTGATTCTACTTCAAATGTACAGATGCTTTGTTGAGCTTACCATCAAGACTGACCCACAAAATTTCAACTATATTGTTGAGTCTGGTGCTACCAAAAATTTTGAACCTGTGTGAAGAGGATAAGGTAAAATAAAATAAATAAAAGTCTTGCAATCTTTTGTACATATAACATGGTTTTTGACTAAATATTTTGATTATTCTTTTAATTCATTAGACAACAGCGACAATAACCATAAAAGAGAAGTTGGAGAGATGGAAGATGCAATGAAATCTTTAGAGAACAAAAGCCTTGGATTTGAAAAGAAAAATGGACATCATTACTACATTGGATGGGATGAAATCTATGAAGGTATTATTTGCTTTACCAATTCTATTTTTATTTATTAGGGTAGGCTATCATCTCACAATGCCACAAAAATGAATCTTTAAGTCTTAAATAGCCTCTGTAAAAGATTATATAATGATAGATCAAAGTAGAAGGCCATGAAGGTTGTCTCTGGCCTTTCAGGTATAGCTTTTTATTTTTTGGGATGCTCTTCAAAGCATATACTTGGTTATGTGATGGCAATGTTTCTTTTTAATTTTCCTTCAAATTCACTCACTTCCTTAAAGTAATTTTTATTTTGTGTTTAGTAGTTCTAACGCTGGGTTTATTTTATTTTGTTCCTCATTCTATCTCTATCGGGTTTAGTTCTTTTTCTTTTATTTCATGGACTTAATCAGCAAACAAGGTACCCCCACATGGTACTGCTCTTTCTTATCAATTTTCAGCTTCAATCTTCTTGGGTTTAATCCTTATTCAAATATGTTAAAACTTTTAAGGTTTTTGTTTTAATTGGTGGTAGTTGAGACTTGAGTGAGGATCTTGCAAAATATGCAAAAGTGTTAGTAGTAGGGGTTGATGGATTGGGCTATGAGCTACTAAAAGACTTGGCTCAGTCAGGTTTCCAAAATCTCAAGGTTATAGACATAGATAGGATTGAGGTAATCAATCTCAGGAAAAAAAAAATATCAAGTTCATGTTTTTTTTTCTTTCTTTTTAAAAAAAAAAAAAAATCATCACACCCATGTCATAGGTAATTTAGAAGATGTTACCACCCATGTCATAGGTAATTTAGAAGATGTTACCATATAATAATAATAGAATTTTTTTTTTAAAAAAAAAAAGGTTATTTGGAAGATGTTGAAGCACTTGGGCAAAGTAGGTAAATGAGATC